>NC_091978.1:174719743-175074863 GCF_044704955.1 Pristiophorus japonicus | reverse complement strand
GCTGTCATGATAACTTGGATGAATTCCCCAGTGCATCCTTCTCAAATGCTGCCTCACTCACCTTTACTCCATCCTGTATTGTTCTCCCACCTCCAATAAAATGGAGATCAAGGAAATTCCATAACTATTAGTCTCAGAATCTCTTACTGTAGTGGGAGGACAAATATCCTGGTGGTCTCACATTGTTCTTCTCTTCTAAGGCAGTCCCTCGGAGTCGAGGATGACTTATTTCCACACTAAAAATGAGTTCTCGGGTGACTGATGAGTCCAATGTGGGACCTACAATCTCTATCACAGGTGGGGCAGATGGTGGTTGGAGGGATGGGTGGGTGGGGTGCTTGGGTTGTCCTGCACTCCTTCCGCTGTTTACGCTTGGCTTCCGCTTGCTCCCGGCGAAGAGACTCGAGGTGTTCAGCGCCTTCCCGGATGCTTTTCCTCCACTTTGAGTGGTCTTGGGCCAAGGATTCCCAGGTGTCGGTGGGGATATTGCACTTTTTCAAGGAGGCTTTGAGGGTGTCCTTGAAGCATTTCCTCTGCCCACCTGGGACTTGCTTGCCGTGTCGGAGCTCCGAGTACAGCGCTTGCTTTGGGAGTCTCGTATCGGGCACGTGGACGATGTGGTCCATCCAGCGGAGCTGATCAAGTATAGTCAATGCTTCGATACTGGGGATGTTGGCCTGAGTGAGAACACTGATGTTGGTGCGTCTATCCTGCCAATGGATTTGCAGGATCTTGCGGAGGCAGCGTTGGTGGTATTTCTCCAGTGCTTTGAGGTACCTGCCGTACATAGTCCATATCTCCGAGCCATATAGAAGGGCGGGTATCACTATAGCTCTGTAGACCATGTGTTTGGTGCGGGGTTTGAGGTCCTGGTCTTCAAACACTCTCTTCCTCAGGTGATCGAAGGCTGCACTGGCACACAGAAGGCGGTGTTGGACTTTGTCATCGATGTCTGTCCTTGTTGACAGTAGGCTCCTGAGGTATGGAAAATAGTCCACGTTGTCCATGGCCTTGTCGTGGATTTTGATAATCGGGGAGCAGTGCTGAGTGGCAGGGGCAGGTTGGTGGTGGACCTTTGTCTTACGGATGTTTAGTGTAAGGCCCGTGCTCTCATACGCTTCGGTGAAGGTGCTAACGAAGGCTTGGAGTTCGGGCTCCGAGTGTGCGCAGACGCAGACATCGTCTGCATACTGAAATTCAACGAAAGAGGATAGGACGACCTTGGATCTGGTCTGGAGGTGACGGAGGTTGAACAGTTTCCCATTTGTTCTGTAGATTAGCTCCACTTCAGCGGGGAGCTTACGGAGGGTGAGATGGAGCATTGCAGCCAGGAAGATTGAGAAGAGCGTTGGTGCGATGACAAAGCCTTGCTTGACCTCGGTCCGAATATGAATTGGGTCTGTGGTGGATCCATTGGTCAGGATCGTGGCTTACATGTCATCGTGAAGCAGGCGAAAGATGGTGACAAACTTTTGAGGGCAGCCGAATTTGAGGAGGACGCTCCATAATCCCTCACGGTTGGCTGAGTCAATGGCCTTTGTGAGGTCAAAGAAGGCCATGTACAAGGGTTGGTGCTGCTCCCTGCATTTCTCTTGGATTTGCCGCGCAGTGAAGCTCATGTCCATTGTGCCCCTTAGTGGGCGGAATCCGCATTGCGACTCTGGGAGGAGCTCTTCAGCCGCTGGGAGAAGGTGATTGAGAAGGATTCTTGCGATGACTTTCCCTGTGGCAGACAGCAGGGAATCTCCTATGAAGTTACCGTAATCGGACTTGTCGCCTTTCTTGAAGATGGTCATGATTACCACGTCTCTGAGATCCTGTGGTGTGCTCTCCTCCTTCCAAGTGAGAGAAATGAGATCATATATTGGCACTAATAGGGAAATTAGGGATAGTGTTAAATCCAAGGAAGAGGCATATAAATTGGCCAGAAAAAGCAGCAAACCTGAGGACTGGGAGAAAGTTGGAATCCAGCAGAGGAGGACAAAGGGTTTAATTAAGAAGGGGAAAATAGAGTATGAAAGGAAGCTTGCTGGGAACATAAAAACTGACTGCAATAGCTTCTATAGATATGTGAAGAGTAAAAGATTAGTGAAGACAAACGTAGATCCCTTGCAGTCAGAATCAGGTGAATTTATAATGAGAGACAGAGAAATGGCAGACCAATTGAACAAGTACTTTGGTTCTGTCTTCACGAAGGAAGACACGAATAACCTTTTGGATATACTAGGGGACAGGGGTATTTAGCGAGTCGGAAGAACTGAAGGAAATCCTTATTAGTTAGGAAATTAAGTTCGGGAAATTGATGGGATTGAAGGCCGATAAATCCCGAGGGCCTGATAGTCTGCATCCCAGAGTACTTAAGGAAATGGCCCTAGAAATAGTGGATGCATTGGTGATCATTTTCCAACAGAGTCTATTGACTCTGGATCAGTTCCTATGGATTGGAGGATAGCTAATGTAATCCTACTTTTTAAAAAAGGAGGGAGAGAGAAAAGGGGGAATTATAGTCCGGTTAGCCTGACATCGGTAGTGGGGAAAATGTTGGAATCAATTATTAAAGGTGATATAGCAGCGCATTTGGAAAGCAGTGACAGGATCGGTCCAAGTCAGCATGGATTTATGAAAGGGAAATCATGCTTGACAAATCTTCTAGAATTTTTTGAGGATGTAACTAGTTGAGTGGACAAGGGAGAACCAGTGGATGTGGTGTATTTGGACTTTCAAAAGGCTTTTGACAAGGTCCCACACAAGAGATTGGTGTGCAAAATTAAATCACATGGCATTCGGGGTAATGTATTGACGTGGATAGAGAACTGGTTGGCAGACAGGAGGCAGAGAGTCAGAATAAACGGGTCCTTTTCAGAATGGCAGGCAGTGACTAGTAGGCTGCCACAGAGCTCAATGCTGGTATCCCATCTATTTACAACATACATCAATGATTTAGATCGAAGGAATTGAGTGTAATATCTCCAAGTATGCAGATGACACTAAGCTGGGTGGAGGTGTGAGCTGTGAGGAGGAAGCTAAGAGGTTGCAGGGTGACTTGGACAGGTTAGGTGAGTGGATAAATGCATGGCAGATGCAGTATAATGTGGATAAATGTGAGGTTATCTACTTTAGTGGCAAAAACATGAAGACAGAATATTATCTGAATGGCAGCAGATTAGGAAAAGGGGACCTGGGTGTCATGGTACATCAGTCATTGAAAGTTGGCATGCAGGTACAGCAGGCGGTGAAGAAGGCAAATGGCATGTTGGCCTTCATAGCTAGGGGATTTGAGTATAGGAGCAGGGAGGTCTTACTGCAGTTGTACAGGGCTTTGGTGAGGCCCCATATTGTGTTCAGTTTTGGTCTCCTAATATGAGGAAGGACCTCAGTTCTTGCTATTGAGGGAGTGTAGCGAAGGTTCACCAGACTGATTCCTGGGATAGCAGGACTGATATATGAGGAGAGACTGGATCGACTGGGCCTGTATTCACTGGAGTTTAGAAGAATGAGAGGGGATCTCATAGAAACCTATAAAATTCTGACGGGACTGGACAGGTTAGATGCAGGAAGAATGTTCCCGATGTTGGGGAAGTCCAGAACCAGGGGGTCCCAGTCTAAAGATAAGGGGTAAGCCATTTCGGACTGAGATGAGGAGAAACTTCTTCACTCAGAGAATTGTGAACCCTGTGGAATTCTCTACCACAGAGAGTTGTTGATGCCAGTTTGTTAGATATATTCAAGAGGGAGTTAGATATGGCCCTTACGGCTGACCCTTTAAGAGGTATGGAGAGAAAGCAGGAAAGGGGTACTGACGTGAAGTCAGTATTTGTAAAGTCATGTCCCTGCAGTGCAGACTCACACGAGGCACATGCTGAAGTCAAGGTCACTCAGGACCTGCACCTTTATTACTCAGCTCTCGAATGCCACACTTGCCTGAGACCTGTCTTTATATACCTGTCTGGGACAGGTATCCAGTGTCTCCTGCAAGTGCACCCCTGGTGGTAAGGTAAGCTTGTGGTTACAGGTCATCTCTAGTTATAGTCATGTATAGCATGGTAAGATACAGTTATGTACAGTAGTGTGAGATACATGACATCACCTTCCCCCAAGGTCTTATTGTCTTTATAGGTTCAGTCTCTCAGGTGGTCTACGCTCTCGCGTGGAGCGTCTTAATTGTGGTTCAGTTATTTGCCTTGGTGCCTGTTTTTCTTTTGGTGTGATTGCTGGTATGTCGCCTGGGCTGTCTGTTGGGATTGCCCTTTCCTCAGGTTGTTCCCTCTGTCTGTCCACCAGGTGTGGTGTGCATTCCGCATTGTAGTCCGCCTCTGGTTCAGCAGTGTTGTTGGTAAATCTACTTTTGACCTGGTCTACATGCCTCCGGCAGGTTTGGCCATTGTCCATTTGTACCACCAGTAGCCTGTTTCCTTCCTTGCCTGTTACTGTCCCTGCAAGTCATTTGGCACAAACACTTTGTTCCCTATCTCATTCCACCTCCCCCTCGAATTTCGGTCATGGTACTCAGTTAGCTTACGGCGCTTTGCCTCAACGATTTCATGCATGTCTGGGAGGATTAATGAGAGCCTTGTCTTTAAGGTCCGTTTCATCAATAGTTGTGCGGGGGGAGCTCCAGTCAATGAATGCGGACGAGATCTGTATGCCAGCAGCAGTCACGACAGGCGGCCCTGCAGCGTGGGACCTTGGATTTTGAGCATGCCTTGGTTAATGATTTGCACTGCTCGCTCCGCCTGGCCTTTGGAGGCCGGCTTGAACGGTGCTGTCTTAACGTGATTTATGCCATGGTTACTTATAAAATCTTGGAATTCTGCGCTGGTGAAGCACGGACCATTATCACTCACCAATATGTCAGGAATTCCGTGCATTGCAAATATAGTTTCAAGGCTCTCCACAGTGGTGGAGATGGTGCTCGAGTTTAAAATGGTGCATTCGATCCACTTTGAAAATGCATCCACAACTACGAGGAACATTTTGACCATGAATGGGCCCGCATAGTCTACGTGCACCCGCGACCACGGTTTGGTGGGCCAGGGCCAGGGGCTCAGGGGGGCCTCCCTGGGGGCATTACTGAGTTGGGCACAAATGGTGCACTGTCGGACGCAGAGCTCCAAGTCCACGTCAATGCCAGGCTACCAGACGTGGGATCTGGCTATGGCCTTCATGAGAGCAATCCCCGGGTGCTCGCGGTGGAGCTCCCGGACAAATGCCGCTCTACCTCACAGAGGCATAACTACTCGGCTGCCCCACATCAGGCAGTCTGCTTGTCGTGATAGCTCATGCATGCGCCTATGGAAAGGTTTGATCTCCTCGGGGCAGGCATCGCGAGCCTCTGCCCAGTCACCAGTTAAGACACATCTTTTTACTAAGGATAATGTGAGGTCGCTGGCCGACCAGGCTCTGATTTGGCGAGCCGTCATCAACGAACCTGTGGACTCAAAGGCATTGATTGCCATGACTATCTCACAATCCTGTTCGTCAGACCCTTCCGTGGTCGCCAGGGGTAGCCTGCTAAGCGCGTCTGCACAGTTGTCTGTGTCTGGTCTGTGCCTTATGGTGTAGTCGTAAGACGCCAGCATGAGTGCCCACCGTTGAATGCGCGCTGAGGCATTGGCGTTTATTGCCTTGCACTCGGATAGTAGGGACGTGAGGGGCTTGTGGTCAGTTTTTAATGCGAACTTTGCCCCGAAAAGGTATTGGTGCATCTTTTTGACACCGTACACGCACGCGAGCGCCTCCTTCTCCATCATTCCGTACCCGTGCTCCGCCCGCGAAAGTGACCTGGAGGCATAAGTTATGGGTTGTAATTTACCCGCACCATTGACATGTTGTAAAACACACCCGACCCCGTATGCTGCTGCATCACATGTAAGAACTAGCTTTTTACCTGGATCAAAGAAAGCCAAAACAGTACCCGATCCAACCGCTTTAGTACTTCCTCCAAAATGCGGAGATGGGAGTCGGTGTCCCTGCCCGGGATAAGTATGTCATCTTGAAATACAACCGTCCCTGGGATGGACTTGAGCAGACTCTCCATGTTGCGCTGGAATATAACAGCTGCCGACCTGATGCCGAATGGGCATCGATTGTACATAAAAAGGCCTCGATGTGTGTTGATGGTGGTGAGTAGCTTAGACTCGTCGGTCAGTTCTTGCGTCATATATGCAGATGTGAGATCTAGTTTTGAGAAAAGTTTTCCTCCAGCCAACATGGCAAATAGGTCCTCTGCTCTGGGCAGCGGATATTGGTCCTGTAGGGAGACTCTGTTTATGGTAGATTTGTAATCCCCACAGATTCGTACGGATCCATCAGGCTTCATGACTGGGACGATGGGACTTGCCCAGTGCTAAATTCCACGGGTGAGATAATGCCTTCCCGCAGAAGCTTGTCCAGTTCATGTTCAATCTTTCCCCTCATCACATAGGGCACAGATCTAGCCTTCTAATGGACCGGTCTAGCATCCTGTGTGATGTAGATTTTGACTTTGGCCCCTTTGAAGGTGCCCACACCTGGCTGAAAGAGATGTTCAAATCGACTTAGAACTGTTGAGCAGGAGGTCCATTCTTCTGACGACATGGCGTGAACATCATCCCATTTCCAGTTTAGTTTTGCCAGCCAGCTTCTCCCCAACAGTGCTGGGAGATCTCCGGGGACAATCCACAGGGGAAGTTGGTTCACCGTCCTTTTGTGTGTGACTGAGAGCATGGCGCTGCCAAGGACCGGGGCGATTTCTTTGGTATAGGTCCTTAGTTTGGTGTCGACCCTTGTGAGTTTTGGTCTGTCTCTTTTGTGCGGCCACAGCTGTTCAAATTGTTGAGCGCTCATGAGAGATTGACTCGCTCCCGTATCCAGCTCCATGTTGACGGGTATCCCGTTGAGTAGGACCCTCATCATTATTGGAGGCATCGTGTTGTAAGAGCAGTGGTCATTGATCGTGTTGACCCGCTGTACCTCGGTGTCCCGGGTGCTGTCCCCACCGTCTTCTGGTCCGCTTTCCGACCCTTCCGATTCGTATACCAGCCGAGCTGCTGTTTTCTGTACATGCGGGCCAGATGCCCTGTATAGTCGCAGTTTCTGCAAACAGCATGCTGAAATCGACACCCCCTTGATGTGTGCCTTCCCCCAAATCTCCAGCACAGTCCGCTTCCATTGTTTCCAAAGGATGAGTTGCGTCTGGCTGGTCTCTCTTGAGCTTCTCTCAGTTTGTAGCTGATTGCTCGCATTGTGGGTTGATGAGGTGTGAACGGCCGTTCATGTGGCCCTTGATGGCTTCTGGCGCCACTGCCTGCTGTTGAGGGTCTGCTCTCCTGCCTTTGTCTGTGTGTGGGGGTAGCGGCTTGTTTCACGCTGTGAACCCCTTGTTCCGATGTTTCGTTAGTTGTTGTACCCGCAGTATAGATCAACCTCGTTTCTTCTTCTCCTGTCAAGAATGTCTGTGTAACCAATGCTGCTGCCTCTAGGGTCAAGTTCTTGGTCTCTATGAGCTTTCAAAATATGCCTACTTGGCCTATTCCTTCAATAAAAAAGTCTCTCAGTACTTCTCGCCTTAGTTCATTGGAGAACTCACATAAGCTAGCCAACCTCCGAAGTTCCACCACGAAGTCGGGTATGCTTTGGCCCGCACAGCGTCTGTAGTTGTAGAACCTGTGTCTGGCCATGTGTAGGCTGCTCGCTGGCTTCAGGTGGTCTCTTACCAGTGTGCTCAACTCTTCAAACGACTTGCTTACTGGTTTCTCGGGTGCCAGCAGGTCCTTCATTAAGGCGTATGTTTTCGAGCCACAGCTGGTCAAGAGGTGGGCTCTTTTCTTGTTTGCCTTATCGTCGCCTAACCAGTCTTTGGTTACGAAGCTTTGCTGGAGCCTTTCTATAAAGTCCTCAAAATTATCTCCAGCATTGTATTTTTCATCTGAGCCGTTGATCGCCATTCTGTGGATTCTGTAATCCCGTAACTCGTCGCCACTGTAAAGTCCTGTCCCTGCAGTACAGACTCACACGAGGCACATGCTGAAGTCAAGGTCACTCTGGACCTGCACCTTTATTACTCAGCTCTCGAATGCCACACTTGCCTGAGACTTGTCTTTATATACCTGTCTGGGACAGGTATCCAGTGTCTCCTGCAAGTGCACCCCTGGTGGTAAGGTAAACTTGTGGTTACAGGTCATCTCTAGTTACAGTCATGTATAGCATAGTAAGATACAGTTATGTACAGTAGTGTGAGATACATGGCATTATTGAATGGCGGTGCAGGCTCGAAGGGCTGAATGGCTTACTCCTGCACCTATTTTCTATGTTTCTATGTTACTGTCCATAGATCGCAGTGTGGACTGGCCTGTGCTGTCCCTGGGCCCTCGCCTCTTCTGGCACCCGAGCTCTCGCCATTCCTCTGCCCCGAGCAGTTGGTAACAGGGCATCAATTAGTCTCCTCTTATCTTGGAGGCATCAAATATCGACACACTGTGTTATTTGAAATATCAAAATATTTATGACCTACTAAGAAAGCCCTATTTAGCCAACGCCTCACTGCCAACCTGACGACTCGCAGTGACCCACAGATGCAGAATGTCCACAGCGCCTCGTCTGCCCTCAAGCCTCCATAATTATCCCGGTCATCTCATATTCATCATTCTGTCAGAGGCAAGGTCATCGCTGGCTAGGTGCAACTCATAATAAGGCTTAAAACTTATCCTCTAACTCAAGAAATCACTCTTCAAAGCTTCTCCAGGCTGCAGGCTCCAAAGTAAAACATTTTCTCCAGTACCGATGTCGGCAGCAGATACACCTCCTTTATTCATTCTAACTTACCCTTGGTGCATTGGGAGTACAAGTCACAGGTTTTGGCCATTCTTATGCCAGCCATCCTTATTTGCATATATTCAATGTAAAGAGAAAAAGGTTGGTGAAGACAAACGTAGGTCCCCTGCAGTCAGAATCAGGGGAAGTCATAACGGGGAGCAAAGAAATGGCGGATCAATTGAACAAGTACTTTGGTTCGGTATTCACTAAGGAGGATACAAACAACCTTCCGGATATAAAAGGGGTCAGAGGGTCTAGTAAGGAAGAGGAACTGAGGGAAATCTTTATTAGTCGGGAAATTGTGTTGGGGAAATTGATGGGATTGAAGGCCGATAAATCCCCAGGGCCTGATGGACTGCATCCTAGAGTACTTAAGGAGGTGGCCTTGGAAATAGCGGATGCATTGACAGTCATTTTCCAACATTCCATTGACTCTGGATCAGTTCCTATGGAGTGGAGGGTAGCCAATGTAACCCCACTTTTTAAAAAAGGAGGGAGAGAGAAAACAGGGAATTATAGACCGGTCAGCCTGACCTCAGTAGTGGGTAAAGTGATGGAATCAATTATTAAGGATGTCATAGCAGTGCATCTGGAAAATGGTGACATGATAGGTCCAAGTCAGCATGGATTTGTGAAAGGGAAATCATGCTTGACAAATCTTCTGGAATTTTTTGAGGATGTTTCCAGTAAAGTGGACAAGGGAGAACCAGTTGATGTGGTATATTTGGACTTTCAGAAGGCTTTCGACAAGGTCCCACACAAGAGATTAATGTGCAAAGTTAAAGCACATGGGATTGGGGGTAGTGTGCTGACGTGGATTGAGAACTGGTTGTCAGACAGGAAGCAAAGAGTAGGAGTAAACGGGTACTTTTCAGAATGGCAGGCAGTGACTAGTGGAGTGCCGCAAGGTTCTGTGCTGGGGCCCCAGCTGTTTACATTGTACATTAATGATTTAGACGAGGGGATTAAATGCAGTATCTCCAAATTTGCGGATGATACTAAGTTGGGTGGCAGTGTGAGCTGCGAGGAGGATGCTATTAGGCTGCAGAGTGACTTGGATAGGTTAGGTGAGTGGGCAAATGCATGGCAGATGAAGTATAATGTGGATAAATGTGAGGTTATCCACTTTGGTGGTAAAAACAGAGAGACAGACTATTATCTGAATGGTGACAGATTAGGAAAAGGGAAGGTGCAACGAGACCTGGGTGTCATGGTACATCAGTCATTGAAGGTTGGCATGCAGGTACAGCAGGCGGTTAAGAAAGCAAATGGCATGTTGGCCTTCATAGCGAGGGGATTTGAATACAGGGGCAGGGAGGTGTTGCTACAGTTGTACAGGGCCTTGGTGAGGCCACACCTGGAGTATTGTGTACAGTTTTGGTCTCCTAACTTGAGGAAGGACATTCTTGCTATTGAGGGAGTGCAGCGAAGGTTCACCAGACTGATTCCCGGGATGGCGGGACTGACCTATCAAGAAAGATTGGATCAATTGGGATTGTATTCACTGGAGTTCAGAAGAATGAGAGGGGACCTCATAGAAACGTTTAAAATTCTGACGGGTTTAGACAGGTTAGATGCAGAAAGAATGTTCCCAATGTTGGGGAAGTCCAGAACCAGGGGTCACAGTCTGAGGATAAGGGGTAAGCCATTTAGGACCGAGATGAGGAGAAACTTCTTCACCCAGAGAGTGGTGAACCTGTGGAATTCTCTACCACAGAAAGTAGTTGAGGCCAATTCACTAAATATATTCAAAAGGGAGTTAGATGAAGTCCTTACTACTCGGGGGATCAAGGGTTATGGCGAGAAAGCAGGAAGGGGGTACTGAAGTTTCATGTTCAGCCATGAACTCATTGAATGGCGGTGCAGGCTAGAAGGGCTGAATGGCCTGCTCCTGCACCTATTTTCTATGTTTCTATGTTTCTATAGCTGTAGCGTAATTTCGACTGCATTGTGTTCTCGTCCTCTGGATATAAAGGCCAGTATCCCATTAGCCTTTTTGATTATTATCTATACCTGTCCATGACATTTTAATGACCTATGTTCATGAACCCCCAAGTCTCTTTGGACCTCCACTGTTTTCAGCTTTTCACCATTTAGAAAGTACCCTGTTCTATCCTTTTTAGATCCAAAGTGGATGACCTCACATCTGGCAACATTGAAATCCATTTCCCACAGTTTTGCCCATTCGCTTAATCTATTAATATCTCTTTGTATGTTTATGCTTCCATCGACACTGCTTACAATGCACCTATCTTTATATCATCAGCAAACTTGGATATGTGGCTCTCTATCCCATCATCTAAGTCATTTTACCCAATAACAGATTTGCCCAGTTTACTGTGGATAGTCTCTGTCTTATCGCATTGAAATCAGCTTTCCCTAAATCTACAATCTTAATAACGGCTTTGCGTTTCTCCCTTTCAAACATTGAACTCAATCATATTGTGATCGTTACTAGACAAATGTTCACGTACCATTAGGCTGTTAACTAAATCTGGCTCGTTACTAAATCTAATATGACCTGCCCCCTTGTTGATTCTAGGACATATTATTGTAGAAAACTATCCTGAACACACTCAAGAAATTCACTACCTTTCTGACAGGTGCTAGTCTGCGAATCCCAATCCATATGAAAGTTAAAATCCCCCATTAAAACGACTCCGCCTTTACTACATGCTTGTCTGCATTTATACAATATACCACTTCGCAGCTGCTACCAGGGGTTCGATAGACAACTCCCACTATAACTCCAACTCCCACCTGACCAAAAATTCCAGCTCTGCCATTATGGGGTGGTTACCTGCCAGAAACGGCCCCACCCCCAAAACATATGTAGTACATTATATTGATACATATTGAGGTAAACCTAGCCTACCTTTCTTCCTCTCTCTCAACCTTTAAGATACTGATTAAAACCTACGGGCTGGATTTTTGGCTTTGATGTTTTTGGGGCAATAATTGCAGCGGGGTGGGAAAGTTAGTGCCCAGGAATAGTTTGCGTTTCAATAGGTAAGTATGGGCAGCTGGGTACTGCGTCAGGGGGCACAGCGCTAAGGGAGACGTTAGAACGGGAAAGGCCAGAGCTAAAGAGCCGGGCAGGGGTCGCTCCGAGAGACGCCTGGGTGGGGGAACAAAAAAAATCCCAAAAAAAATACCACAAAAACACTCCCAAAACATTGCCCAAACTACCACAACACAAGTCGCAAAAAAATTAAAAAGAAAAAACAATTACACTTACCTTAGAAGTCCTTTACTTACCTCTCCGCTGTCGGCATCATTGGACCGTCCTGATTTCCCAGGTGGTCAGTGCGAGGCACACTTTGCGGCGTACGGGTCGAACAAGAATTAAAACTCGCGCCGGTGTCGAAACCAGGGGCGTTGCACACTCGACGCAGCTCTTTCGGGCGGTGCTACTCAGCACAGCCGCTATACCAGATCCGAGGATCGCTGCAGGGCGCTGGAGGCTGACGGCTCGGCCAAAACACCTCACTGACACCTTTGCCGGGAAGATAAATGGAGCGGAGAAAACCCGAATATCCAGCCCTAGTTCTTTGACCAAGTTTTTGGTCGCCTGTTTTAATATCACCTTATGTGGCTCGATGGACATTTTTCTCTGATTACGCTCCTGTGAAGCGCCTTGTGACACGTTAAAGGAGTGACACAAATGGAAGTTGGTGTGATTTTATAAAGACAACCAGGAACTGATGCAGACGGAAGTGGCTCAGAAAGGAAACCTCTCACTTGTCTGCTGCCCAGGCTGTCTGGGAACAAGTGACAGAGGTGAGCATCATGATGAGGTCATTAGCACAGATGAGAAGTTTTCCATGTTGAGGAAGTTGGCCGATGTTAAGTGTACCCTGAATGTAGTATCTTCAAGTGAAATGCTCCATTGCACATTTTCAACCAGCTGCACCTTGACATTGGGCGCATGGCGAGCATTTAGTTTTGTTGAACATTCATTTATCACACACATCACAAGGCAGCCCATATTTGTGCTTGGCGTGAATTTCAGCTTCCAAGGAAATCATCCAATGATCTACCTCAATTATCAGAAAATGTTGGACTAACAATGCTTCCACTTGCCTGCTGCATGCTCATTGATTCATACTTTTGGAGGCACATCAGCCAATTCCAGAGCAATGGCAAGTCTCTCTGAACTGGCAGCACCTCATTGTTCTGTTAATGCTTTCAAGATAAAGAAGTCCACGGAGACAGGAGAAGTAATCAACAGGAACACCCCCCAATCTGAAGCCTTTAATGCACTTTGAGGAAATGATCCTGCAAGTAATTGGCCTGGAATCATTGAAGAGGGTCATGCCACATCTCCAGGCTAGTCCCCATCATTGCTGCTTTCCTCCCCTGCTCCAAACTTCTCACACACTCACATAAATCCCTAATTCATCATGTCCCACAGCATCATATCACTACATGTATTAGTATGGCATATTTCTCACAAGAAGTGTGTTGCTGACATCATTGTAATATTAGATCATCTTGTGTTTCTGTAGCCATGTTCCGAGGAGACTACAGCTACAGGCATTGTGTTTGCCAAACCTAACACTTCAAAGCACACATTGACATCACTCTGTTTATTGCAAACAACAACACAGAAATATCAAATTGAGACCTGTTAGACTTATCTTGGATCACTTACTGAACCTTCCTTCAGCTCCCACTCATGGCCGAATGGGTTACGGCATCACTTAGTGCCACTAAAACCATACAGAATGTCCCAGCTTGAATTTCTATTTAGTGTTGAATTTGCTAACCTCAGCCAGGGAGGGGCAAAAATAAAAATCAGCTGGGTTCTCACTTTTGATCACTCCTTCATAGTGCATACATGTCAGGACGGAATTGGACTTGGGTGGTATTGTGTTCCGAACACAGATGAGGCTGCACACAGGGAGGTTAAAGTAACAGTGACCTCAGTCTTTAATAAGACACTCCAGAGTGAGGAACAGGCCTTAGGGGCCGGCTTATATACAGTGCTTCCAAGGGATCCATTGGGACTTCAGGGGATGAGCTCCCTGGTGACGGAACATGGGAGTGCATGCATTACAGATACACAACATCACTCCCCCCCAAAAGTCAAAGTGAAAACTATTTACAAGGTGAGGCGGTCGGGAGCCTTTCTTTCCCTGGTGGACCGCCTCGGTACAAATTTCTGTTCTGGTGTGTTGGCTGTGCCCTCGCTGGGCTGGCGTATTGTTGGCCCTGCAGGGCTGCTAGGTGAGACTGGCCTTGCTGGGCTGTTGGGTGTGATGGGTTCGATTTCCTGGTCCAGCGTGGTGTCGTTGATCTTTTGGGTATGTGTTGTGGGCTCGAAAAAGGTGGTGTCTGCTGTGGGTTGTTCAGGGCAGTCTGTGAACCGCAGCCTCGTTTGGTCCAGGTGCTTTCTGCAGATCAATTTCCCGTGACACAGTGGCGCGACCATCGTTTACATTTTGTTGCTGTCGCCTGCTCTCTACCTAACCATGCAAGTTGGGGTGAACCAGCGAGAGTCTAGTTTTAAGTGTCCTTTTCATGAGTAGCTCAGCCGGGGGCACCCCTGTGAGCAAGTGGGGTCTCGTGCGGGAGCTGAGCAGTACTCGGGACAGGCGGGTTTGGAGTGAGCCTTTCGTGACTTGTTTAAGGCTCTGTTTGATTGTTTGTACTGCCTGCTCTGCCTGCCCATTGGAGGCTGGTTTAAAAGGGGTCGAGATGACATGTTTGATCCCATTGCGGGTCATAAATTCTTTAAATTCCGGCACTGGTGAAACACGGCCCGTTGTCACTGACCAGTATGCCACCAGTGGGTGGCAAACATGGCCCTCAGGCTTTCAATGGTGGCAGTGGCGGTGCTTCCCTACATTATTTCACATTCAATCCATTTTGAAAAAGCATCTACCACCACCAGGAACATTTTACCGAGAAACAGGCCCGCATAGTCGACATGGATCCTCAACCATGGTCTGGAGGGCCAGGACCACAAACTTAGTGGTGCCTCTCTGGGCACATTGCTCAACTGAGCACATACGCTGCATTGCCGTACACAGGACTTTAAGTCAGAGTCGATACTGGGCCACCACATGTGGGATCTGGCTATCGCTTTCATCATTACTATACCCGGGTGTGTGCTGTGGAGATCCGAGATGAACGTCTCCCTGCCCTTTTTTGGTAGCACTACGCGGTTACCCCACAACAGGCAGTCTGCCTGAATGGACAGCTCGTCCTTTCGCCGCTGGAACGGCTTGATTGGCTCTTACATTTCAACGGGGATGCTGGCCCAGCTCCCACGCAGTACACAGTTCTTTACTAGGGACAGCAGAGGATCTTGGCTGGTCCAAGACCTAATCTGACAGGCCGTGACAGGTGATTTATCATTTTCAAACGCTTCCATGACCATCGACAAGTCTGCGGGCTGCGCCACCATCAACGTGGTGGGCAATGGTAGCCGACTGAGAGCATCCGCACAGTTCTCGGTGCCTGGCCTGTGGCGGATGGTATAGTTATAAGCTGATAGCATGAGTGCCCACCTTTGTATGTGGGCTGAGGCATTAGTGTTTATCCCCTTGTTTTCAGCGAACAGGGATGTGAGGGGCTTGTGATCAGTTTCCAGCTCAAATTTGAGGCCAAACAGGTACTGATGCATTTTCTTTACCCCGAACACACATGCTAATGCCTTTTTCTCAATCATGCTGTAGGTCCTCTCGGCCTTAGACAAGCTCCTGGAAGCATAGGCGACAGGCTGCAACTTCCCCGCAACATTAGGTTGTTGTGATACACACCCGACTCCGTACGACGATGCGTCACATGCGAGCACAAGTCTTTTACATGGGTTATACAATAGAAGCAGCTTGTTGGAGCATAAAATGTTTCTGGCTTTCTCAAAAATAATTACTTGGTTTTTTTCCCCATACCCAATTTTTACCTTTGTGCAATAACACATGGAGGGGCTCTAAAAGAGTGCTTAACCCGGTAGGAAGTTACCAAAATAGTTGAGGAGTCCCAGGAACGATCGCAGCTCCGTGACGTTCTGTGGCCTGGGCGCGTTCCTGATAGCTTCTGTCTTGACGTCTGTGGGCCGAATGCCGTGCACCGCGATCTTTCTCCCCAAAAACTCCACTTCTGTTGCCATGAAGACGCATTTCGACCTCTTCAGCCGCAGCCCTACACGATCCAGTCACTGGAGGACCTCCTCCAGGTTTTGTAGGTGCTCGGCGGTGTCCCGACACGTGACCAATATGTCGTCCTGAAAGACCACCGTGTGTGGGACTGACTTGAGTAGGCTCTCCATGTTTCTTTGGAAGATCGCTGCAGCCGACCGAATTCCAAACGGGCATCTGTTGCAGATGAACAGTCCCTTGTGCGTGTTGATGCAGGTGAGGCCCTTCGAAGACTCCTCCAGCTCCTGCGTCACATCGAGCTTGGTGAACATCTTGCCTCCTGCCAGCGTCGCAAATAGCTCGTCTGACTTAGGTACCGGGTATTGGTCCTGTCGCGAGAAACGATTAATAGTTACTTTATAATCGCCGCAAATCCTGACCGTGCCATCACTTTTGAGTACTGGAACAATCGGGCTGGCCCACTCGCTGAATTCCACTGGGGAGATGATGCCCTCGCGTTGCAGCCTGTCCAGCTCGATTTCCACTCTCTCCCTCATTATGTGAGGTACCGCTCGCGCCTTGTGGTGAACGGGTCGTGCCTCTGGGACCAAGTAGATCCGAACCTTTGCCCGGGAAAAGTTTCCAATGCCTGGCTCAAAAAGGGAAGGCCTCATCGACATGTGATACCGCTCGGATGTCATCCTAGTTTCAGCAGATTTTGCCCAGCCAGCTGCTTCCAAGCACTGTGGGGCCATCGACCAGGACAATCCAGAGTGGCAATTCGTGCACCGTGCCCTCGTAGGTGACCTTGACCATGGTGTTGCCCAGGACAGTGATAAGCTCTTTGGTGTATGTTCTCAGTTTCGTGTGGATGGGGCTCAGGGCTGGTCTGAATGCCTTGTTGCACCACAGTCTCTCAAACATCTTTATACTCATGATGGATTGGCTAGCGCCAGTGTCCAGTTTCATGGCTACGGGTAAGCCATTCAATTTTACGTTTAGCATTTCGTCAAAAATGTGTGCACCCCATGTACTTCAGCATCTGCCTCCTCTCTTTGAGGCTCGAAATTGCTTTAATCCACCATGGACCGATCTTCCTCTGCCACGTGGTGGTTAGCAGGTTTTGCAGAACTTGCAGCTCGTTTGCAAGCTCATTGGAGATGCCCCATTGTTCCATAGCTCTTGCAAACATACCCTTTGAAGCGGCATGAATAGGCTGAATGGAAGCCTCCACAACGCCAACAAGGTGTGAATTGCCGTGCATTCATCCTTTGTTGCGGACTCTGAGTCATCTGGGTCACCTGAGGCCTGCTGGCTGTTGCAGACTCGTGGGTTCTGCCCTGTACATTTCTGTTCACAAACACACTTCCAGTTAATTTATGAACATTGCTAGCACTTGTGTGCTGAGAGATTTGTTTGGTGTTTTCACTGGTGGACATAAACGCCTGTGCTATCGCAATGGCCTTACTGAGGATCGGTGTCTCTACAGTCAAAAGTTTTTGTATGATGGCCTCGTGGCCAATGCCCAGTGCAAAAAAGTCTCTGAGCATCTGCTCCAGTTAGCCATCAAACTCACATTGTCCTGCAAGTCGCCTTAGCTCGGCGACGTAGCTCGCCACTTCCTGACCTTCAGATCACTGGCATGTGTAGAACTGATAACTCGCCATCAGCACGCTCTCCCTTGGGTTAAGATGCTCCCAAACCAGTGTACACAGCTCCTCATATGACTTATCTGTGGGTTTCATCGGAGCCAGAAGATTCTTCTTGAGGCTGTAGGTGGATGCCCCGCAGACTGTGAGGAGGACCGCTCTCCTTTTTGCAGCGCTTCCTTCTCCGTCCAGCTCGTTGGCTACAAAGTACTGGTCAAGCTGTTCAACGTAGACTTCTTAATCCTCATCCTTCGAGAACTTCTCCAGGATGCCCACAGTTTGCTGCATCTTTGCGTTTGATTCGTATTCTCGTCGCCAGTTATTGTGTTCCTAACACAGATGAGGCTGCACACAGGGAGGTTAAAGTAACAGTGACCTCAGTCTTTAATAAGACACTCCAGAGTGAGGAACAGGCCTTAGGGGCCGGCTTATATACAGTGCTCCGAATGGATGCTGGGATCACTTGGGACTTCAGCGGATGAGCTCCCTGGTGGCGGAACATGGGAGTGCATGCTTTACAGATACACAACAGGTGGGATGTTCTCCACAGACAAACAAAGGGGCCGGAATTACCCCTTTCTATAAGGCCTCTGGCCGCCTGAATGCGTCTGCCATGGTTCAGTGTGGAATGGCCGCCGAGTCTCCATGGAGGGGCCTCCATTTTAAGAATTGCCCTTCCTCAGATTTGGAGCAGTGTAGGGGACCGCTCCGCCCGTTTTCCCGCAACAGCGAGCACGCACCAACCCCTTAACGACCGGCGGGGACCCCTTCCCAAAATTGCCCTTCAGGAAATTGAACCTTTCCCAGAATTGTCCCGCAGGAGCCGCGCCGCCACTGGTCGGTGTCCCAGACAGCTTTTGCTGTTGGTGCATTCTCTGTGGCTTGGCAGCATGGCCGCCCTTAAAGGGGAGGTAGTGCTGCCGGCGACGCCACGTTATTATTTTTTGTTGGCCGACTGCCAGGTCGGGCCGACAATCATGGCCGCGAGTTCGGCCGGGCCGCCAACAGGTAGCCTGGCACCCCCTCTTGGTGGCCCAATGTTTGCCACTAAAGTAGCTGCAGATAGGGAGGGACGTTGTGACATGCCAGCACAATGATGTCATCAGCACGGCGCTGATGACTTTGAGTGTCAGCTACTCCGCCCTGCCCCCACTTCTGTCCTGATGATGAGGCCACTTCTGCCCTGCTCCAAAAAAACCCCGAAGTGCTGAATTTCTACGGTTTGGCTGCTCCATACATTGGGGCAGCCGGAAAATGTCAAGAGTGACTCATTTCAGGCAGTGGACAGATTCATCCCCAAACTGTCGTGGCTTACAGGTGAAAACCAAACACTTGATTGAGTCATGTATTGAGGGGTTTCTGGCACCAGTGGTACAGTACGCAGCAAGAGTCTGTGCCATCGGTTCATGGGGGTTAGGGAGGGGATTTTAAAACTTCATTCAACTTAATCAAATAAATTCACAATCAGGTCAGCTCTCTTACTTTGAGGATCATCCTCATTTCTACTGTAAGAATTTTTGAAATACTTTTAGTAAAGGGTCTGTTCTTCAAACGCTTCTCCACTGTGCATCCTCCCCTGGTTAGGAGGATTGGATGGTCTGGACAGCAAAACCTTCCAGCTGACAGAATGATTAAACAGGGCAAACAACACATCAGTTTCTCCTCCTCACAAAAGTTCAGAGCAAGCCACCTCACCCGGCAGGACTGGGGTGGCTGCGCAGTTAAAATTGCCTCTGAAAAACTAGCCCCGTTCCCACACCATTCCTGCCCGTCGCCGCTTTGACTGGGCCATTTTATTAGGTGGCTGAGGTCCGACGGGCACCTCGTGAATAGATGCAAATCAGGGTCCAATGATGTCATTAGAAGCCTGGTGCCATTTAATTGGCAATGGTTGAAACTGGGACTGGAAGAAGAGGAGGGCCTGAAAGATGAGTGCTAAACTTTCCTTTGTGGGTGTAGGAGGAGAAGGAGTAGTCCTCTGGGCCCCACAAGGAATACCTGAGGTTGTGGTGTCCTGGGACCCCATCCCCCACCTTCTGGACAAGACCCTGCCAACCCCTCCACCCCCAGTGTTTGGACTCATTGGAAAGGAAATTTAATTTGGAACTATCTACCAGAAAGTTTAAGATCCTAAAGAGCACATGGAAGAAACTACGAACTTTAATCGAATTTGGGATTTTACAAAGCAGATTGGGTCTCGGTGGGCAGGGCTAAGATCTAAAGGAACTATCCTCCAAAGAAGCCAGTTTGAATATTAAAGCTGTATGGGGTATTGAAGCTAAAGCAAATTGTCTGGAGAGTTGTGGATACTCAAAAACCCATCTCCCCTGGAGAGATTAACATAGCAACAATTAACCCAGAGATAGCTAACCATCATCCTGACCTGAAAAACCATTCCAGCACATACATAATAACAATGGCACATCCAGCCTGCATGGAAAACCCAAGCACAGACAAACATTGCAAATAGCAAAGCTAATTATGCCATCAAGAAAACAGATTTAAAAGATCGACACATCCGAGACAGGTTAACATTTAATGGGCCCGCCAAATTATGACAAAGAAATATCAAGCCCGCCAAAATTAAACAAAGAATCAGGGCTGATTTGGCGCAAAGATTAGAACAGTTCCAAAGGTATAACTGGGCCCTGCTTTAACAAAGGGTTTGCAATGCTATGGTATGCCATGCTATGCATCAGAGGGAGAAAGGAGAGAGACCACAGCAGCAGTTTTAACAAGCCTCTTCAGCCTCGACGTCCTGCAACCGAAAAGGAAGGAAGAACATCACCATCGCGCAGCAACCGATCACAGCCAACGTGATGCCACCAAAAGCACTGCAATCGACCAACTTCAAAACAAAACTCCGCAAGGAAGAAACCGAAGAATCGAACGTTTCCACTCTGCAACCTAGGCCTGACTACCAACAGGTGAAAACATTACCTAAAGAGACTTTAAACCTATTTCTAACGAAAAAAAAGTGGGTACTTACCCCATAAATCCCAAACGCGCCCTACCACATCAGCGGACACCACCCAACTGAAGGTTGCACAATAAGAAGTCTTCTACAATGTTTGGGGTGCGGTAAGCAGAACCTACAGAATCCAGCGAACCCCGAAATCGCGAACCACCGCCAACTACCAGTAAAGGATTGGTGAGCATAATCCCTGTGTGCCCTGGAGTTTAACCTCGTCAGTGTTAGGCATTGGGAGGTGGGAGGTGTATTATTCACAGTAACCCCATTGAATGTGTGATGTACTGTTCTTTACTTGAGTGATTATAAGTTTGACATTTTTTTTTTGCCTTTAATAAATTCAAAATTCTTTTGCACCAAACCAGTTGTCTCTTGCATTTTATCACATCCCCCAAATAAATCCAGAGTCTAGAACCCAGGGAGTGGGAGCGATTTGAACCACTCAGAAGGTCAGAGGTGAACTGGACCCCACACACCACCCCCTGCAGAAATGGCAACCGCGGCATGACTTTGGTATAAGGGATGTGATGCAGAGAGTGCTGTTTTGGAAGAAAGAACCGAGATGGAAGAGAGGATTTCCTCCTATGTGTACAAGAAAGTGAATGTCACTAAAGAATGGGTGCTTGGTCTATTGCACACTGAGCGTCCGGGAGATGCTGCAGCCCAGTGGACAGCAAGCAAGGACCATAAAGAATCGGTAGAAAAGGCAATTTGGTTGGTCTGTCTACAGCGACAGGTCTGACTCCTAGATGAAACCATCGAATCACTACAGGCAGATCTATGGGAATGTGCAGAGACATCACATGAAAGGGCTATGGCAGGAGAAAGGTTATGGGGAGAAGTACGTAAACTGAAGCATGGAAAGGCGCAGCTAATAGAGAGGTTCAAGAACAGCCAGGACTATTTTCAGTGTCAGGTTACCGAGGTTAGGAATAATGAAAAGATACTGCGGGAGGAAAACACTCGCCTTACCCTTCAAGTGAAAAATCTGAAGGAGAAGTTAAGGGACGTTCAGGCAGCTTACAAACTAATGGGTTTGAGTCAGGAGACCACGGTCCCTGCCAGCAACAAATCAAGAGTTTAACCCTTGCTCTGTCCAAGGCAAAAGGCATGGTATACCTAATAAACCCGGGTACGGCCCGGGTAAACCTGGAAGAGAAGGAGGAAACTGTTCGACCACCACCTGTGGCACCAGTGACTACACCGGTTCGGCAGCAGGACGGGCGAACGAGTTGCGGGGCGGACAGGGATAACGGACCACCACCTGTGGCGCACAGGTTCAGCTCAGTTTGGCAGCAGGGAGAGGTAGGCGAGCCAGAACAGGAAGAGTCAGAGCCGGGGCCGATGTGTCCGGTCCAGCAACAGAAGTTCGGCCCGCCCACCGGTCGCTGGGGGTCAGGGGCCCCTAGAAAGTCAATTTGTGGTTCCACACACTCCCCAACAGCTTAGGACTATGATAAGTCACCTGGGAAAGCTCACTCCAAAGGGAGACCCCTCGGTCCACTTTATGGAAGTGGAACAGGCAGGGGATATTAACGGGTGTGATGATGCCGAGATAGCAAAGATGCTCCTCCTCTCACTGGACGGCAAGCTGTACCAGTCCCTCTCTGCCGAGAGCAAAAGGGGGCAGAGCACATGTGCTGCCGTCCAGGAAGATATTCTAGAAGCCATGGGCTATAATGACAGGTGTCCCTTCTCCAGAGTGGAGAAGACAGTGCAGCTCACAGGGGAAACCCCACATGCTTTTGCAGACAGACTGTGTACCAGAGCGTCTGTGGTGGGGACCTCAACCGGGGTCAACTAAACCGGGACGAGAGAGCCCACTGGCTCCGAAGCCTGGTGGCAAACAGTTTGCCACGAATAAGAGCAAAGGTTGAGGCCTGGTTTGACCCGAGAAATCCCCAGGCCACCGAGCAGGGAGTGGTCAGGCAACTGACCCTAGCCTACCGGAACGGCGGGGGAACGGAAGAGCACCCACCCAAGGGAAGGTTCCACGAAATCAGACCCAGTCAGGATAAGCCTAGTCAGGAATGGCACCACGAGGGGGTACCTGCTTTGGGTGCGGAAAGAGTGGGCACTGGAGAAAGGATTGTAGGAACCCTTGGAAGAGTAGCGCAGGAAGAATTCTCCAGCCCCTGCCAAACGATCGAGACCGAGAAGCCAGTCCCTTCCCACACGTTTGATACATTCATGACTGCGCTCCGAACAATGCTGGATGGCCCTAGGAAGGTAGCCGCTGCCACCGGTACCGAAATCCCATCTGCCCCCTCCCAGCCAAAACAGTGACAAGGACAGGCGCAGCCTGTTCACCTGTGTTCCCTCGAGTATGATGCGTGGGGGAGTCCGACCATTCAGATGGAAGTGGAGAAGGTGAAGGGGACTTATCTGCTGGATACCGGTACATCAAGCACCCTCGTCTATGCAGATAACCCCGCCGCCTCACCTCTGACTAGCGGGGTCCCATACAGCTTAGTGGGTTTTGTAGTGTCCTTACACCTTACTATAGAATCACACGAGGCATGTACTGCAGACAAGGTCACTACGTGACCTGAACCTTTATTCCCAGGATCAAGAAGTGCTGACCCTGCGTGGGACCTCCCTTTATATCCCTGAATGACCAGGTGAGGAGTGTCTCCCACAAGTTCACCCCCTGTGGTCAAGGTGTGCATTACTCAGGTGTATACAGTGTACAGTGTTGTTACATAAAGATTACAGTTATGTGAGGGTAACAAACAAGACATCACCTCCCCCCAACGTCTTTGGGTCAAAGATTGAGTCTTTCAGGCGGTCGACGCTCTCTCGTGGAGCGCCGCAGTTGGGGCTCTGGTGGTTGGGCCTTGGCATCTGTCGCCTGAGGTGCTTCTGGCCTGTCCGGGATGGCCGCAGGGACTGTGCATGCTGGTGAACGTCCTTGTTGCTCGTTCACTGGTAGTGGTGTGGGTGACATCTCATGATCTTCCTCAGGTTCCTCAGTATCCATGCTGAACCTTTTCTTTACTTGGTCCAGATGTTTGCGGCATATCTGCCCATTGTTAAGTCTGACCACTATGGCCCTATTCCCCTCTTTGCCAATTACCGTATCCTCAAGCCACTTGTGTCCCAAAGCATGATTGAGAACAAATACAGGGTCATTAATTTCTATGCATCTCCCCATTGAGTTGCGATCATGGCACTCGATTTGGGACTGGCGCTTGCCCTCAACAATGTCTGACAGGTCTGGGTGAATGAGGGACAGCCGCATTTTAAGCATGCGTTTCATGAGTAGTTCCGCGGGTGGGTCTCCCGTGAGCGAATGCGGGCGGGACCTATAGGCCAGCAGGAGGCGCAATAGGGGGTACTGAAGGGAGGGTCCTTGAATCCGGAGCATGCCCTGTTTTATGATTTGAACCGCACGTTTCGCCTGGCCATTGGAAGCCGGCTTGAACGGTGCTGTCCTGATGTGTTTGATACCATTACCCGACATAAACTCCTGGAATTTATAGCCAGTGAAACACGGGCCATTATCGCTAACCAGGATGTCCGGCAAGCCATGGGTTGCAAAGACCGTACGCAGACTTTCCACGGTGGTGGATGTCGTGCACGAATTCAATATGATGCACTCGATCTATTTCGAGTATGCATCGACAACAATCAGGAACATCTTTCCCATGAACGGGACCGCTTGGTCTATGTGAATATGTGACCATGGCCTGGTGGACCAGGGCCACGGGCTGAGTGGAGCGTCCCTGGGGGCATTTCCCAGCTGAGAACAGGTCGTGCACCTGCGAACCCAGTGTTCCAGGTCTGAGTCAATTCCTGGCCACCATATATGTGTCCGGGCAATGGCCTTCATTAGCACGATGCCTGGATGCTCGCTGTGGAGTTCCCTGATGAATGCTTCCTTTCCTTTCTGGGGCATGACTACCCGGCTGCCCCATAGCAGGCAGTCGGCTTGGATGGAGAGTTCGTCCATCCGTCTGTGAAACGGTCTGACCTCCTCGGGGCACGCTCTGTGTGCGGGCGCCCAGTCCCCAGTCAGGGCACATTTCTTTATCAGGGATAGGAAGGGGTCTCTGTTGGTCCAGATTTTGATCTGGCGGGCTGTGATGGGGGAGCCTGCAGTGTCGAAAGCCTCAACAGCCATGACCATCTCCGCGCTTTGTTCCAACGCCCCCTCGGTGGTCGCCAGTGGTCGCCTGCTGAGTGCACCAGCGCAATTTTCGGTGCCTGGCCGGTGCCGTATGGTGTAATCATACACAGCCAGCGTGAGGGCCCACCGGTGTATGCGAGCTGACACATTGGCATTGACAGCCTTGCTGTTGGACAACAGGGATATTTACAGTTTGTGATCTGTTTCTAACTCGAACCTTCTGCCGAAAAGGTACTGGTGCTTCCTTTTCAACCATCCCATATCCCCGTTCTGCCTGGGAGAGTGACCTGGAGGCATAAGCCACAGGTTGGAGTTGGCCCTCATCATTACTCTGCTGCAACACACATCCAACCCCATAGGATGATGCATCACACATTAAAACCAATTTCTTACAGGGGTTGTACAAGGTCAACAGCTTGTTAGAACAAAGCAGATTTCGCGCCCAATTGAAAGCCCGTTCTTGACAGTCCCCCAAAAACCATTCACAACCCTTACGCAGGAGCACGTGCAGCGGCTCCAACAATGTACTTAAGTTTGGCAGAAAGTTCCCGAAGTAGTTCAATAGTCCCAGAAATGACCGCAACTCCGATGTGTTGCCGGGCCTGGGCACAGGACGGATCACCTCCGTTTTGGATTCGGTAGGCCGGATCCCGTCTGTGGCAACCCTCCTGCCCAAAAACTCAACCTCTGGGGCCAAAAACACACACTTGGACTTCTTTAGTTGCAAGCCTACCCGGTCCAGTCGGCGTAGCACCCCCTCCAGGTTGTGGAGGTGTTCCTCGGTGTCTCGACCCGTGATAAGGATATCGTCTTGGAATATGATTGTTCCAGGGATGGATTTAAGCAAGCTTTCCATGTTCCTCTGGAAGATAGCAGCCGCTGAACGAATGCCAAATGGACATCTGTTGTAAACGAATAGCCCCTTGTGCGTAGTGATGGTGGTCAGTAGCTTGGATTCTTCGGCCAGTTCCTGGGTCATGTAGGCTGAAGTGAGGTCCAACTTAGTGAACAGCTTGCCACCTGCCAGTGTGGCAAAAAGATCCTCCGCTCTTGGAAGCGGGTATTGGTCCTGTAGTGACACTCTGTTGATGGTGGCCTTGTAGTCACCACAAATCCTGACCAAGCCATCCGCTTTAAGGACAGGAACGATGGGGTTTGCCCAGTCACTGAATTCAACAGGCGAAATGATGCCCTCTCTTAGCAGCCTGTCCAACTCACTCTCAATTCTCTCACGCATCACATATGGCACCGCTCTGGCTTTGTGGTGCACTGGTCTGGCGTCTGGGGTGATGCGTATCACTACTTTGGTGCCCTCAAAGGTCCCGACACCTGGTTGAAAAAGTGACTCGAATTTCTGTTGGACCTGTGCACATGAACTTCGCTCCACAGATGAAATGGCGTGCACATCCCCCCATTTCCAGTTCATCTCGGCTAGCCAGCTCCTGCCCAAGTGCGCTGGACCATTCCCCGGGACAATCCAGAGTGGCAGCCGGTTCTCCGATCCATTGTGTGTGACCACCAAGTTTGCACTGCCTAGCACTGGGATGATCTCTCTGGTGTACGTCCGTAGCTGCGTGTCAATACGTTCCAGTTTGGGCCTGTTAGCTTTGAGTGGCCATAGTTTTTCAAATTGTTGGGCACTCATAAGTGACTGGCAGGCTCCTGTGTCCAGCTCCATGCGTACCGGGATGCCATTTAATCGAACTTTCATCATCATAGGTGGCATTTTGGTGTACGAGCTGTGGACGTCTGTCACATGAACCCGCTGGACTTCAGCACCCATAGATTTGCCCCACGCATCACCCTGCCTTGCAGACCCCTCGTCTGGTTCCTCTGCCTCGTAAACTAGCCTCGCTATGGGCTTTCTGCACATTCTGGCCAGGTGTCCACTGAAGTTACAGTTTCTATAGATAAATTGTTGAAACCTACAGGTTTTCGCAGCATGTCTGCCACCGCACCTCCAGCAGGAGCTGAGATTGTTGTGAACAAAGGAACTGTTAGCTGGCATTCCTCTCTGATTGTCTCTTTGATTACTCCTGAGCACTCTGTCGCTGAGTGTCAATGGTCCCATCCCGGGATGCATTGTCCCTTGTGATGGCGTGAATTGCCGATCCCCCTGCCATTGTCTCTGTTGCTGGCCCACCCTAGAGCCTGTTGCTGCCTGGGCAGTGTTGAATTGCCCTTGCCTGCCTGCGGGGTTCTGTGTCTCGTTTACAATGTTAACTCCCTGGTCCAACGCCACGTTGGTACCAGGGCTGCGCGCGTAAATTATCTTGGTCTCCTCTTCCCCTGCCATGAAGGTCTGAGCTATCAGCATTGCCCTTTCCAAAGTCAAGTCCTTGGTCTCAATAAGCTTCCTGAAAATCCCGGCATGACCAATGCCCTCAATGAAGAAATCCCTTAACATCTCCCCCCTGCAGGCGTCTGTGAACTTACAGAGGTTGGCCAAACGCCGAAGGTCCTCAACGAAGTCCGATATGCTTTGTCCTTCCCGACGCCGGTGTGTATAGAACCAGTGCCGGGCCATGTGTCTACTGCTCGCCGGTTTGAAGTGCTCACCGATCAGAGTGCTGAGCTCGTCAAAGGACTTGTCCGTCGGCTTCTCGGCTGCGAGCTGGTCTTTCATCAGCGCATACGTCTTGGATCCACAGCTGGTCAGTAGATGCGCCCTTCGCTTGTCAGCCGCTTCCTCTCCCAGCCAGTCCTTCGTGACAAAGCTCTGCTGGAGCCTCTCAACGAAATCATCCCAGTCCTCACCAACACAGTACCGTTCCTCTGTGCTACCGGTGGCCATCCTCGAGGGTCGTTGATTCCCGTTTCTCATCGTCAAATGTAGTGTTCTTACACCTTGCTATAGAATCACACGAGGCATGTACTGCAGACAGGGTCACTACGTGACCTGAACCTTTATTCCCAGGACCAAGAAGTGATGACCCTGTGAGGGACCTCCCTTTATATACCTGGATAACCAGGTGAGGAGTGTCTCCCACAAGTTCACCCCCTGTGGTCAAGGTGTGCATTACTCAGGTGTGTACAGTTTACAGTGTTGTTACATAAAGGTTACAGTTATGTGAAGGTTACAAACATGACAGGTTTCACAGGCGCTGAGCAGGCTGGCTCATTCTCTGTTCCGTTCTCTAGTCATTTGGGAATACTCCACACCAAGTGGACTTGTGTCCTAATGAAGTCGGAACAGGAAGGGAGGGAGATCCTGGGGGCTGACTTCATTCTAGGCCACGGGATCCTAGTGGATTTAAGAAATCACTGTCTTTGGGGGGCAGTATGTACGGGACAGGAGAGTGAGGAGGTAGTTATCCCAGAAAAATGGGGAAAAGGAATGATGTGCACCATGAAGCCAAAGGAGGGTTATGACCTTGAATCACTGGTCAGTAACAGTCCGATGGAGTACCAAGAGTATGTGAGGGCAAACCTTGCAGCTTTTGCCACTCACAAACACGACTGTGGAAGGTTAAGCGGGGTCAAGGTTAGCATAGATGGCCCGACCACAGAAACAGTATAACTTCCCAAGGGAGGCGGAGGAGAACATGGAAACAGCCTTGGGTTCGTTGGTTAAACAGGGGGCATTGAGACCAATAGCTACCCATGTGAACTCTCCTTTGTGGCCGGTTATGAAACCGGACAACTCCTGGAGAGCCACGGTGGACTATCGAGTACTCAACCATAACATCCCCGCCTGTGCACCCACCGTTGCTGCCGTCGCCGACCTCATTGGAAGTATCCCAGCCTCCGCGACCACCTTCACGGTGCTGGATATTTCCAATGGGTTTTGGTCCATCCCTTTACGAAGAGATTTGTTTTTACCTTTAAAGGACAGCAATACGCTTGGAAGTGTCTCCCTCAGGGCTTCCACAACAGCCCTATAATTTTCCACCAATGTATAGCCAACTGTTTAAAGAGCTTCAGCAGACCCCAGCAGTTGGTACAGTATGTGGACGACCTGCTCCTATTCACCGATGAGGGGGAGGAGCATGGTCCACTGCTGGTTGAGCTGCTGGAACTGCTGAAAGAAGAAGGGTTTAAAGTGAATCCCAAGAAGGCATAGATCGGCCAGAAGGAAGTAAAATTCCTGGGACTGGCTGTGTGCGCTGGGGAAAGGGCCATAGACAAAGCTAGAAGGGAAGCAGTGCAGAAGTTACCAGCCCCCAACACAGTAACTGGAATAAGATCTTTTCTAGGGCTAAACGGGTACTGCAGAGATTTCATTGAGAATTATGCAGCCACAGCAGCCCCTTTGCTCCGAATCCTACACAAGGGAGTGGAGTGGGAATGGGACGAAGGTTATGAGGCAGCATTTATCAAACTCAAGAAAGACCTGCAGACCGTGCCAGTTCTAGGGGCTATTGATGGGGAGAAGGAGTTTTTCCTGGAGGTAGCAGCCGGCGGGGACAGTCTGAGCGTAGTACTGCTCCAGGAGTGGCACGGCCGGCTGAGACCAGTGGTCTACTCCTCCAGGATACCCACGGACGTGGAGAAGGGGTACTCCAACTGTGAGAGGTACTTCCTAGCCACTCACTGGGCTGTGAAAAGATCACTGATCTTCACAGGGGGGTCCCCTATCACACTCCTTACCCATCAAACGCCCACCCAAATGCTCCTGGACGGGAGAATCAAGGACAGAACGGTGAGCAGTGCCCGCATTGCTCGCTGGACCCTACTCCTCTCTCAGACGGACCTAAGGGTAAAGGGTCTCTGCGAGCCAAGACTCGCAGCCAACATGAATTATCCAGGGACAGCCCACCGGTATTCCGTAGAAGGAGTATGGGAAATTAACATAGGCTTTCGGGCCGGGTTACACCCCACAGGCCGAGAGATCTATGTGGACAGTTCAAACATGGTATCTGCAGGCGAACGACTCACAAGCTGCGGAGTTTATGACCCAAAGGCAGGCATTGCCCTGCTGATTAAACTCCCCAGTACTATGAGTGCCCAGCACGCTGAACTGTCAGAGGTGGTATAAGTGGTCACACACCCCGAAGAATTCCCTATGCCATACACGATTTGCTTGGACAGTATGGGGACACGGGGAGGAGTTGGAACAAGTGGTGAGAGTCTGAACAGGAAATTTACATCTGCATGTAGAGGTCAGAGAAGATCTGTCCCGCAGGCATATCAATCGCCTTCGCCAGGCAATGGCAAGATGACGGGGAAGGGATGGGGTGGGATTCCAGCCTACATGGGTGTGCGGTCCCACATTCCCCACTCCCAATTAACACCACCGAACTTATAGCACCCATTAAGAAACCCCTGCCCACGACCCCGCCAGTGCAAACAATAATAGAAAGTTGTCCTGCCACCACCAAGGGACCAGGGAATGGATTAATATTGGTACCGACCGAAAAGCTGTTATACCAGGGGGTAGAAACATAGAAACATAGAAACATGGAAAATAGGTGCAGGAGTAGGCCATTCGGCCCTTCGAGCCTGCACCACCATTCAATATGATCATGGCTGATTATTCACCTCAGTTCCGCTTTCCCGCTTTCTCTCCATACCTCTTGATCCCTTTAGCTGTAAGGGCCATATCTAACTCCTTCTTGAATATATCCAATGAACTGGCATCAAGGACTCTCTGTCACAGGGATTCACTCTCTGAGTGAAGAAGTTCCTCCTCATCCCAGGCCTAAATGGCCTACCCCTTATTCTAAGACTGGATCCCCTGGTTCTGGACTTCCCCAACATCGGGAACATTCTTCCCGCATCTAACCTGTCCCGTCCCATCAGAATCTTATACGTTTCTATGAGATCCACTCTCATCCTTCTAAACTCCAGTGTATAAAGGTCTAGTTAATCCAGTCTCTCCGCATATGACAGTTCAGCTTACCCTGGAATCAGTCTGGTGAACCTTCGCTGCACTCCCTCAATAGCAAGAATGTCCTTCCTCAGATTAGGAGACCAAAACTGTACACAATACTCCCGGTGTGGCCTCACCAAGGCCCTGTACAATTGCAGTAAGACTTCCCTGCTCCTATACTCAAATCCCCTAGCTTTGAAGGCCAACATGTCATTTGCCTTCTTCACCACCTGCTGCACCTGCATGCCAACTTTCAATGACTGATGAACCATGACACCCAGGTCTCGTTGCACCTCCCCTTTTCCTAATCTGCCACCATTCAGATAATACTTTGCCCTCGTGTTTCTGCCCCCAAAGTGGATAACCTCACATTTATCCACATTATACTGCATCTGCCATGCATTTGCCCACTCACCCAACCTGTCCAAATCACCCTGCAGCCTCTTAGCATCCTCCTCACAGCTCACACCAAATGTTGGGGAAAATGTTGGAATCAATTATTAAGGATTGTTAGCTAGAAGTCGCCTTCTCCGGGTATGCCCCCTTTTGGGACATGGAACAGTGAGTGGTCCTATAGTTCCTACTGCAAAGAGGACCGGGAGGGTCGGTGTTGTGGTCTTGAAGGTGCTGTTGAGGAGGAACACGAATCCCTCCTTAGCTCTATAACACTTTACGTCGGTGTTGCTAACACTCGTGAACTGCTTATACCACCAATTGCTCGGTTCCCTTGAATTTGAGCCCGATCCTACCAATTGGTAAGCATCAAATGGGTATGCTCTTGTTTCTGAGCTGACATGAGTTCCGTTGCACTGACCGCAGATAACTTGCCTCCCTGCGGTCACGTTCAGGCACCTTTGCTCGTTACAGGTGCAAGTAAACTGGCCTCTATGCACTCGACAGTGCTGATGGGCACACTGCGTCTGCACACAGGTGGCGTTCTCGGGGACCAGGGCATATACACACCCCCATCCTTGCCCCGAGAAGCAAAGCGGGTAGCTTGCATTGTCTGAGCATACCGTTTTGTCCTTTCCCAGGGACCCCCTGCACACAGGATCTGTGGGATTTATTAATTCCACGCATCTTCCCTGTATACCCCTTCTATATTCGCCCGTTTGTCTCTCACAGTGTGCGTCCGAGGTATCCGCCGTATATAAGTCACGGGGGGTCCACCCAGGGGTGGCCACGAACAAGGCCTCTATTGATTGGGCTAGTGGGTAATACACGGTTCGATTGCCGTGTAAACGTATATGGGGCTTGGAAAACAAGTTATCTTCTAATCCTATTAGCTTTACAACCGTGACAACATAGAGTAACGCGATTATATACGCTATCTTAGACATGTTTGTTACGCTCAAACAATATAATATTTACACATTAGCAGTAGCCGTAATTTGGACTTGCTTGCAGTCGTCACCTGTTCGGGGTGCATAAACAAGTATCCTGGTTACATTATCGTGAATCACATGTCTTATGTTTACTCATTAGTTTCTTTGTACAATTTCAACTGGGTCCAATGTTTTCATATACTCTTCCCTCTTATGTCCAGACAGGCACAGGTGTCTCCACTGATTATGACCTCATATGGGCCATTCCATTTTGGTGCAAACCCTGGTTTTTCAGGTAATGTTTTTACCATGATGCAACGTCCCGCCATCGGGACGTCAGGGAGCCTTTCAAGCTCTTTCTGAGCGTCTCTCTCTTCCTGATTGTCTCTTACTAATTTACGCATCCCTTTGAGTTGAGTGCTTAGTTCCAAAACATACCATTTAATTTTGTCTTTTAATGGGTCTACGTCGGCCCCACCTGTTATGATGCTTTCTGGTAATTGCATCGCCCTTCCTGTCATTAGTTCATAAGGGGTTAATCCGGTTGTCCGGTTTACTTCATTAATATAATAGGTAATACTTCTGTCCACGTTCTTCCTGGCATTTGCATGGCCTTGGCCAGGGTGTTCTTAAGGGTACGGTTCATGCGTTCTACCATTCCAGAACTCTGCGGGTGGTAGTGGATGTGGAATTTTTGTTTTGTGTCCATCAGCTGGCATACTGTTTTTACAATCTTCCCGGTGAAGTGGGTGCCTGTTGGAATCTATCTGAAGAGGCACTCCCCATTGGGGAATCACCTGCTTGGTCAATATCCTTGCCACTGTTGAGGCAGTGCAATCACGTGTGGGGAAAGCTTCCACCCACCGGGTAAATTGATCTATAATCACTAGGCAATATCTTTTTCCATGGGATGGGGGCAAAGGACCTGTGAAATGTTCCCATGGCCCCCATGGACGGGGCTGGTGTCCCATTTTAATTTTAATGGGCCTGCCTGGATTATATTGTGCGCACGTAACGCATCGATGGCAATGTTTGGCAATATCTCTCCCCATCCCCTTCCACCACCAATCTCTCCCAAGACTCCCAGTCATGGCCTCTCGTCCCGAATGGACAGGCCATGGTGCAACTCCAATAAGGTATTCTGTATGCATTCAGGCGCCATTACCTTGTCGTTTCGTCTCCAAACGTTATCCTGTCCTTGCGTTGCGCCCTGCTTTGTCCACATACCCCTTTCTTCCTCAGAAGTGTCCTGGTGTAGTTTCTCGATACTTATCTGTTCGTCTCGGACCCCAGCGGCGCTGACTGAGGCTTCCTCACACTCCTCTTGTTCTAATGCCTCTTGTGCAGCTAAGTCCACAGCTTGATTTCCCTGGTGACTCAGCCAATCTGGACTGGTTCGGTCCGGTTCCCTTTGGTGGGCTTTAATTTTAATGACCGCTACCTGTTTTGGTTTATTACTGGCTGCTAAAAGAGAGCTTCTATTGTCAGCTGGTGTTTTATGGGATGTCCGCTGGTTGTGATAAAACCGCTCCTCCCCCATGCTGTCATATAATCGTGTACTACCCCGAATGCATATCTACTGTCCGTGTAGATATTAACGATCTTGCCCTCTGATAGTTCCAGTGCCCGGGTGAGGGCTACCAATTCTGCCACCTGAGCTGACGACCCCCCACTAATTCACCCTGATTCAACTGTCTCTAGATCCTGGTTAACTACAGCCCATCCGGTACGAGGTAGTCCCTCTACGTATTTTCGCGAGCCGTCCACAAACAAGGTTTGTTCTGCGGTTTGAAGGGGGGCGTCTTTTATTCTATCCTCTTCCATGTCCATATCCACGTCCCTGCAATCATGGGGCTCTCCCTCTTGCATTATGCCCTCCACGGGGTTTTCCCCTACATCTCTAATTATAGTTACTGCTTTGCTGGGTGGCAAGAGGACTGCTTCCCACTTTGCCCGTCTCATATTAGAAACGGTTCTCAGTTTTCCTGTGTTTAACATTTCTACCAACGTGTGTTTGGTGTGGAGAATGATGTTTCCGGTCATTACCACGGGCTCGCTTATTTTTACTGCCCAAGCTGCGCAGTCTTGTGCAGCTATACATCTGGATAATCCGGTCACCACCGGACCTTCGGCGGTGGAGTAATAGGCTATAGGTCTCCTTTTATCCCCGTGATCTTGAGTGACCACAGCCGTATAGAACCCATCTTCATTGGTACAGTGGATGTGGAAATCTTTACCCATGTCAGGCAGTCCCAATCCAGGTGCGGAGACTAGTTCTGACTTGAGTTTACTATACGCCTGTTCTTGTTCAGGGCCCCACTCTATAAGGTCTAGGGCCGGTTTTCCTCCCTTTACTAGTCTTTGTATAGGCTCGGCAATCTTTGCAAACTCAGGGATAAAGTTCTGGCTGTAATTAAAGAGACCCAGTACCTTCCTCACCCCCCCTTACCGTTACTGGTCTAGGCATGTCCTTGACAGCCTTTTTCCTATCCGAGGGCATTTCTTTCAATCCCTTTGAAAGGCAGTACCCTAGGTACAGGACTTGGGTTTTCCCTACCTGGGCTTTCTTGGGGTTGACCTTAAGGCCTGCCGTCTCCAAAGCTCATAATACCAGGTATAGGGTTGCCTGATGTCCCTCCTTGGTTTCTGAAGCTATTAATATGTCGTCGACATATTGTAAAATACTATTTCCTGCCGGTACTTCTATTTGTTTTAGTACGTCGCTCATGACTCGGTGGAATATGGCAGGACTATTATGGAACCCTTGTGGTAATCGGGTCCAAGTATATTGTTTATCCTCCACCGTGAAGGCGAATTTCTCTTATGATTCTGGGTCGAAGAGAAGTGCCCAGAAGCCATTGGCTATGACCAGGACTGTAAAGATTTTATGTTCAGGGGATAATCCATTAAGGATTGTGGAGGGACTGGCCACTATCGGGTATAGTTTGGGGGTGACCTTATTAAGGGCGGTGTAGTCAATGGTTAGTCTATAACTCCCATCTGGCTTCCCTACTGGCCATGTTGGGGAGTTAGTGGTGCTAACAATTTCTCTTAAGATACCCTTTTCCACTAGTCGCTTTACTATTTCTACAACTGCTGTTCTGGCTTCGGGTCTTATAGGGTATTGCCGGTGTGGTTTATGAGATGGTCCAGGGACCTTAATAAGTTCCATGTCCGCCTTTCCGGTATCCAATTTTGTCTGTGCCCAAACCCCGGGCACAGAGGCACAAATGCCGCCATATCCTCCAGTCTCGGTATGCGAGTTGGTTTTTGTGGCTGTTGCTACACCTAAACTTTCCATATAGTGAGCTATATGTCCCAAATCTCCCTTACTGCCATCTGCCTTTGGCCATGTTAATTTCCCCTTGCCACAATCAATCAGGGCCTGAAATTCCTTCATTACGTCATTCCCCAATATTGTTCCCTCATGATTCTTGCATAGGTAAAATCTCATGGGTATACATAAATTATCAATTTCCACCACTTGGGTTGTGCTCAGGTAGGCCGGTGTTGGCCGTCCATCTATTCCGTTTATTAAAGCCTTTTTGTTGGTTACGGGAAGGGGTAGATTGGTAATGGATATTGAGGATCCAGTGTCCACTAGCATCTCACACTGTCGGCCCCCTACTAGAGCAGACACATATGTCCTTCCCTCCTTTTTACTTTGTACAGGGGCCGCCGGGCATCACAGGGTGGCTTTGTATTCCTGCCACTGCTGGTATTCCTGTTCTGACAGGGTCCTTGCCTTATTAGGATAGCCATTTTTACTATAGCAGGTCGCGTCTAAATGTCCCTTTTTGCCGCAATATGTACATTGTTTTTCCATGCGTTTCCCCTTACAGTCTTTGGCAAAGTGACCCACCTTCCCGCAGTTATGGCATGTCCCCTTTTTCTGTCCTCCCCCTGTCCCTGCTGCAAAAACCCTTTCTTGTTTTATCTTTGTTTGGGATTTTTCATCGCCCCCTCCCTGGACGCCACTAGCCCACTCGACCAGTTCATCATAATCCTGGGTTACAATTACTCCCATTTTTATAATGGTCTGGTGTGCAGCGGATAGTCCGTCCTTTACTTGCTCAATTAGTCCTGCTAACTGATGTACTAGTAATACTCCAGCCTTTTTGGTTTTATCTTTCTTTTGTTTTGCCATCCAATTTCGCTGTTGTTCTAATGTCTGGGATACATCCCAGCCGTCTTTCTGCATTTTTTTTAATTAAGACTTATCGATCGGTCATGTAAGAGTTAATTAGGGACCCGGGCGGTCCACATTTTACGTCCGTTTCCTTACCTGCCATTGAAGATGTTTATTCTATGTTCCTGTATTCCCCTTTAGTTTATGGAATTTCCAAACTTAAATACTCATGGCCACGATTCACCTCGCAGAGACCTCTTGTCTTGCTCGCGAAGATTAATGTGTTTCCTTACCACCGGAGTCCGGCTCTTGGTTGGAGTGATCAGCTCCCTTCCGCATCGATTTCTATATCACCTTCTATGAACATTGGACTAAAATAATCAACCCCCGCATCACTAATTACTTTACTTTCAGTCTGCGTTGTACGTCACTACAGTCTGAATTTCTTAACTCTTATCACATACTATCACATACTATCACATACTATCAAGTTATGTCTCTTTCCTCACTTAATTTATTTTATTCGTTTGATACCACTTCGCCGGCCAGCCACTTCCCCCAGTATAATTTCTGGGTGCTCAGAAATTAACTACTGTCCCATTCTACTGGGTCATACAACTATCCAGCTCCGTGGTATCCTGCCGACTACGCCAATTTGTTAGTGAAAATAAATTCACATAGACTCTGGTAAGGTAAAAGAGACAACTTTATTGCTAACAGAGCTCTGGGAGAAGAGTTGAGATCCCGCGACCTGCGAAGCACCTTCTCCCCAAGTGCCTGGTGCCGCGGGGTTATAAGCAGTTTACAGAGGGCGGAATACAATCGTTTAAATTCATTTACATACAACCAATCAATCCATATGGCAACGCAATTCATTTACATACAACCAATCATATTGTTGCAGAACTTTTTAGTCCTAGTGAAACCTAATAGCATGGCGCGAGTTTGGGGGCCCTTCCTCTGTATCTTCTTTTGCGAGGTGAATCGTGGCCATGAGTATTTAAGTTTGGAAATTCCATAAACTAAAGGGGAATACAGGAACATAGAATTAACATCTTCAATGGCAGGTAAGGAAACGGACGTAAAATGTGGACCGCCCGGGTCCCTAATTAACTCTGACATGATCGATCGACAAGTCTTAATTTAAAAAAATGCAGAAAGACGGCTGGGATGTATCCCAGACATTAGAACAACAGCGAAATTGGATGGCAAAACAAAAGAAAGATAAAACCAAAAAGGCCGGAGTATTACTAGTACATTAGTTATTCTGTTGCAAAGCTTTCTATGAAACAGTGGCCTGCACCTGGCCATGAGTCACTTGTTGCTGCAGAGTTCATTAGGCTTCTTGGTACAAAGTTCATTTAGTGAAAAGGCAGATAGTTGGCTCATCCCATCATGCTTTGCTATGTCCGAAAATCCACTCCAACAAGGATGAAATAGCAGCGCATTTGGAAAGCAGTGACAAGATCGGTCCAAGTCAGCATGGATTTATAAAGGAGAAATCATGCTTGACAAATCATCTGGAATTTTTTGAGGATGTAATTAGTAGAGTGGACAAGGGAGAACCAGTGGATGTGGTGTATTTGGACTTTCAAAAGGCTTTTGACAAGGTCCCACACAAGAGATTGGTCTGCAAAATCAAAGCACATGTTATTGGGGGTAATATACTGACGTGGATAGAGAACTGGTTGGCAGACAGGAGGAGAGAGTCAGGATAAACGGGTCCTTTTCAGAATGGCAGGCAGTGACTAGTGGAGTGCCGCATGGCTCAGTGCTGGGACCCCAGCTCTTTACAACATACATCAATGATTTAGATGAAGGAATTGAGTGTAATATCTCCAAGTTTGGAGGTGACACTAAACTAGGTGGCGGTGTGAGCTGTGAGGGGGATGCTAAGAGGCTGCAGGGTGACTTGGACAGGTTAGGTGAGTGGGCAAATGCATGGCAGATGCAGTATAATGTGGATAAATGTGAGGTTATCCACTTTGGGGGCAAAAACGCAAAGACAGAATATTATCTGAATGGCAGCAGATTAGGAAAAGGGGAGGTGCAACGAGACCTGGGTGTCATGGTTCATGAGTTATTGAAAGTTAGCATACAGGTACAGCAGGCGGTGAAGAAGGCAAATGGTTTGTTGGTCTGCATTACTAGGGGATTTGAATATAGGAGCAGGGAGGTCTTACTGCAGTTGTACAGGGCCTTGGTGATGCCTCACCTGGAATATTGTGTTCAGTTTTGGTCTCCTAATCTGAGGAAGGATGTTCTTGCTATTGAGGGAGTGCAGCGAAGGTTCACCAGACTGATTCCTGGGATGGGCGAAATTAACGCCCATAACATCGCCCAGCGTTACTTTCTGCACGGAATTAACGGCGAGATTCAATATTAACACCCGGCCACTGTTTTTTGTCGTAAAGAGCATATTTACCCAAACTAGCGGCTATGGAGATCGCCCATCGTCAATTTGACCACCTCGCACGCATATCGCTCACAATATCGCTCGCCCAAAAAACCGCTCACAAAAAGTGGAACTAACCGGAACGAACGCCAGCGGTGTGGCTGGCATTTGTTATATCCCACTCTTACATGAGGAGCTGATATCTGAAAGATTTGCCTGATAAAGCGCTGATGTGAGTGACAACGCTGACATACTGCTGTGTGTGTGCAGCTCAGACATCGATGGTGCCCATCAGCCTGGTGCCAGTTAAAGTTTACGTTGATTGATGTTAAATTGTATTGAATCCTTTCATGGTAAGGAATCACCAGTGTGTAACGGTCCAGATATCTGAGACAATGCGCAACAAGGTTATGTTCAATAACAAAAGTTTAATACCAACATTGGTCTGAAATCATAAGTATCACAGGCAATAACACCCAACCCCTGCCCACACCCCACTTTTTCCACCATTGACATAAATCACATGTTCAACATGTCCAGCAACACAGAATACAAAGGCAAAGCAGGAGTGTGGTCCCCATCCCCCATACGTTGCAACAAATTGCATACATCCAGATGGCGATATAACACAGCCATCACCTGCGGACATGCACCTCACTTTCCTTCCCCCTCCCATTCTTCTCCCCACCCCTACCCTTCCCCTCCTCGCTCTATGTCGCCTGGCCAAGGAGCTCCTCAGGCGGTACCTCATTGGGGGGGATGAAGGCATATGCGATGGTTGCATGGGTACGGGAGCGGGGGGTGCCGAGGGGGCAACATTCTCTGATGCAGAAGCAGGTTAAGAACATAAGAACATAAGAAATAGGAAAGGAATAGGTCATACAGCCCCTCGAACCTGCTGCGTCATTCAATAAGATCATGGCTGATCTGATCATGGATTCAGCTCCACTTCCCCGCCCGCTCCCCATAACCCCTTATCCCCTTATTGTTTAAGAAACTGTCTATTTGTGTTTTAAATTTATTCAATGTCCCAGCTTCCACAGCTCTTTCAGGCAGCGAATTCCACAGATTTACAACCCTCTGAGAGAAGAAATTTCTCCTCATCTCTGTTTTAAATGGGCAGCCCCTTATTCTAAGATTATGCCCTCTAGTTCTAGTCTCCCCCATCAGTGGAAACATCCTCTCTGCATCCACCTTGTCAAGCATCTCATAATCTTATACATTTCGATAAGATCACCTCTCATTCTTCTGAATTCCAATGAGTAGAGGCCCAACCTACTCAACTTATCATCATAAGTCAACCCCCTCATCCCCGGAATCAATCTAATGAAGCTTCTCTGAACTGCCTCCAAAGCAAGTATATCCTTTCGTAAATATGGAAACCAAAACTGTCAAGTCCTTACTCTACAGCATGAAACCACACGAGGCACATTCTGGGGACAAGGTCACTCTGTGACCTGCTCTTTTTGTTTACAGGACTCCAGAAGTGATGACCCTGTGTGGGATCTCCCCTTTTATACCTGTGTGATCAGGTAAGGAGTGTCTCCCACAAGTTCACCCCTTGTGGTCAAGGTGTGCATCTAGGTTGAGTGTATACAGTAATACATGGTGGTTACATACATGACATCACCTCCCCCCCCCCCCCCCAAAGTCTTATTGGGATCATAGGTTTAGTCTTTCAGGTGGTCTACGTTCCCTCGTGGAGCACCGCAGTTGGGGCTCTGGTTGTTGGACACTGACGTGAGTGTCTGTCACCTCTGGTGATTCTGGCCTGTCCGGGCTGACCTCAGGGACTGTGCATTCTTCTGATTGCTCTTGTTGCACGTTCACTGGCGGTAGTGTGAGCTCCATCTCATGGTCTTCTTCAGGTTCCTCCGTGTCCATGCTGAACCTTTTTTTTACTTGGTCCAGATGCTTATGGAATATATGACCATTGTTGAGTTTTACCATGATGACCCTATTCCCCTCTTTGCCAATTACAGAGCCCTCAAGCCATTTGGGCCCCATGGCATGATTGAGGACGAATACAGGATCATTTATTTTATACACCTCCCCTTCTATTTACGGTCATGGTACTCATTTTGTGACTTGCGCTTGCCCTCAACTATGTCGGTCAGGACTAGGTGAATGAGGGACAACCGAGTTTTGAGTGTCCGTTTCATTAGTAGATCTGCGGGCGGGACCCCCGTGAGCGAGTGCGGGCGGGGTCTATAGGCCAGCAGGAGGCGCGACAAGCGGCATTGTAGGGCGGGTTGTTGAATCCTGAGCAACCCTTGTTTAATGATTTGGACCGCACGTTCCACCTGGCCATTGGAGGCCAGCTTGAACGGTGCAGTCCTGACATGGTTGATGCCATTGCCCGACGTAAACTCTCAGAAATCGTAGCTTGTGAAACATGGGCCATTATCACTAACCAGGATGTCCGGCAAGCCATGGGTTGCAAAGATCGCGTGTATGCTTTCCACGGTGGTGGATGACGTGCATGAATTCAGAATGATGCACTCGATCCATTTCGAGTATGCATCTACCACAATAAGGAACGTCTTACCCATGAACGGGCCCGTGTAGTCAACATGAATGCGTGACTATGGCCTGGTGGGCCAGGGCCACGGGCTGAGCAGGGCCTCCCTGGGAGCATTGCCCAGCTGGGCACATGTCGTGCACCTGCGAACACAGTGTTCCAGGTCCGAATCAATTCCAGGCCACCAAACGTGTGACCGGGCAATGGCCTTCATCAGCACAATGCCTGGGTGCTCGCTGTGGAGCTCCCTGATGTATACCTCCCTGCCCTTCTGGGGCATAACTACCCGGCTGCCCAATAGTAGGCAGTCGGCTTGGATGGAGAGCTCATCCATCCGTCTGTGGAATGGTCTGACCTCTCAGGGAATGCTCCATGTACGGGCACCCAATCCCCAGTCAGGATACATTTCTTAATCAGGGATAGCAGGGGATCTCTGTTCGTCCAGATTTTGATCTGGCGGGCTGTGATACATAGAAACATAGAAAATAGGTGCAGGAGCAGGCCATTCAGCCCTTCCAGCCTGCACCGCCATTCAATGAGTTCATGGCTGAACATGAAACTTCAGTACCCCTTCCTGCTTTCTCGCCATACCCCTTGATCCCCCGAGTAGTAAGGACTTCATCTAACTCCCTTTTGAATATATTTAGCGAATTGGCCCCAACCACTTTCTGTGGCAGAGAATTCCAAAGGTTCACCACTCTCTGGGTGAAGAAGTCCCTCCTCATCTCGGTCCTAAATGGCTTACCCCTTATCCTTAGACTGTGACCCCTGGTTCTGGACTTCCCCAACATTGGGAACATTCTTCCTGCATCTAACCTGTCTAAACCCGTCAGGATTTTAAACGTTTCTATGAGGTCCCCTCTCATTCTTCTGAACTCCAGTGAATACAAGCCCAGTTGATCCAGTCTTTCTTGATAGGTCAGTCCCACCATCCCGGGAATCAGTCTGGTGAATCTTCGCTGCACACCCTCAATAGCAAGAATGTCCTTCCTCAAGTTAGGAGACCAAAATTGTACACAATACTCCAGGTGTGGCCTCACCAAGGCCCTGTACAACTGTAGCAACACCTCCCTGCCCCTGTACTCAAATCCCCTCGCTATGAAGGCCAACATGCCATTTGCTTTCTTAACCGCCTGCTGTACCTGCATGCCAACCTTCAATGACTGATGTACCATGACACCCAGGTCTCGTTGCACCTTCCCTTTTCCTAATCTGCCACCATTCAGATAATAGTCTGTCTCTCTGTTTTTACCACCAAAGTGGATAACCTCACATTTATCCACATTATACTTCATCTGCCATGCATTTGCCCACTCACCTAACCTACCCAAGTCACTCTGCAACCTCATAGCATCCTCCTCGCAGCTCACACTGCCACCCAACTTAGTGTCATCCGCAAATTTGGAGATACTACATTTAATCCCCTCGTCTAAATCATTAATGTACAATGTAAACAGCTGGGGCCCCAGCACAGAACCTTGCGGTACCCCACTAGTCACTGCCTGCCATTCTGAAAAGTACCCATTTACTCCTACTCTTTGCTTCCTGTCTGACAACCAGTGCTCAATCCATGTCAGCACACTACCCCCAATCCCATGTGCTTTAACTTTGCACATTAATCTCTTGTGTGGGACCTTGTCGAAAGCCTTCTGAAAGTCCAAATATACCACATCAACTGGTTCTCCTTTGTCCACTTTACTGGAAACATCCTCAAAAAATTCCAGAAGATTTGTCAAGCATGATTTCCCTTTCACAAATCCATGCTGACTTGGACCTATCATGTCACCTCTTTCCAAATGCACTGCTATGACATCCTCAATAATTGATTCCATCATTTTACCCACTACTGAGGTCAGGCTGACCGGTCTTTAATTCCCTGTTTTCTCTCTCCCTCCTTTTTTAAAAAGTGGGGTTACATTGGCTACCCTCCACTCGATAGGAACTGATCCAGAGTCAATGGAATGTTGGAAAATGACTGTTAATGCATCCGCTATTTCCAAGGCCACCTCCTTAAGTACTCTGGGATGCAGTCCATCAGGCCCTGGGGATTTATCGGCCTTCAATCCCATCAATTTCCCCAACACAATTTCCCGACTAATAAAGATTTCCCTCAGTTCCTCCTCCCTACTAGACCCTCCGACCCCTTTTATATCCGGAAGGTTGTTTGTGTCCTCCTTAGTGAATACTGAACCAAAGTACTTGTTCAATTGGTCTGCCATTTCTTTGTTCCCCGTTATGACTTCCCCTGATTCTGACTGCAGGGGACCTACGTTTGTCTTTACTAACCTTTTTCTCTTTACATACCTATAGAAACTTTTGCAATCCGCCTTAATGTTCCCTGAAAGCTTCTTCTCGTACTCCATTTTCCCTGCCCTAATCAAACCCTTTGTCCTCCTCTGCTGAGTTCTAAATTTCTCCCAGTCCCCAGGTTTGCTGCTATTTCTGGCCAATTTGTATGCCACTTCCTTGGCTTTAATACTATCCCTGATTTCCCTAGATAGCCACGGTTGAGCCACTTTCCCTTTTTTATTTTTACGCCAGACAGGAGTGTACAATTGTTGTAATTCATCCATGCAGTCTCTAAATGTCTGCCATTGCCCATCCACAGTCAACCCCTTAAGTATCATTCGCCAATGATGGGGGAGCCAGCGCTGTCAAAGGCATCGACAGCCATGACCATCTCGGCGCTTTGCTCCGCTGCCCCCTCAGTGGTGGCCAGTGGAAGTCTGCTGAACGCGTCAGCGCAATTTTCAGTGCCGGGCCGGTGCCGGATGGAGTAGTCATAGGTAGCCAGCGTGAGAGCCCATCGCTGTATGTGAGCAGATGCATTGGGATTGATAGCCTTGCTGTCTGACAACAGGGATGTTAATGGCTTGTGGTCCGTCTCTAATTCAAACTTCCTACCAAAGAGGTACTGGTGCACTTTTTTTACAGCATAGACACATGGAAGCGCTTCTTTCTCAACCATCCCATATCCCCATTTTGCTTGAGAGAGCGACCTGGAGGCATAAGCCACAGGTTGTAGTTGACCCTTAGCATTGCCCTGCTGCAACACGCACCCAACCCCATAGGATGATGCATCACAAGTCAGATCTAAACGTTTACAGGGGTCGTACAGGGTCAACAACTTGTTTGAACAAAGCAGGTTTCGCGCCCGATCAAAAGCCCGTTCCTGACAGTCCCCCCAAAACCAATCGCAACCCTTACGCAGGAGCACGTGTAGTGGCTCCAACAACGTGCTCAAGTTCGGCAGAAAGTTCCCGAAATAGTTCAACAGTCCCAGGAATGAACGCAACTCAGATGTGCTGCAGGGCCTGGGTGGTCGTCGAATCGCCTGTGTTTTGGATTCGGTATGCCGAATCCCATCTGCAGCAACCCTCCTGCCCAAAAACTCAACCTCAGGAGCTAAGAACACACATTTAGACTTCTTGAGTCGCAAGCCTACCTGGTCCAGTCGGCGTAGCACCTCCTCCAGGTTGTGGAGGTGTTCCTCGGTGTCTCGACCCGTGATGAGGATGTCGTCCTGGAATACGATCATTCCAGTAATGGATTTAAGCAGGCTTTCCATGTTTCGTTGAAAAATTGCGGCCGCTGATCGAATGCCAAACGGGCACCTGTTATAAACAAACAGTCCCTTGTGCATGGTGATGGTGGTCAGTAGTTTAGATTCGTCGGCCTGTTCTTGGGTCATAGAGGCTGAAGTGAGGTCCAACTTGGTGAACAGCTTATCGCCTGCCAGCGTGGCGAAGAGGTCCTCCGCTCTCGGGAGTGGGTATTGATCTTGTAGGGACATTTAAATAATATCTTGCTCATTGATTTTGGATGACGATACTTCATGAATCACTGTTCGGTACCCTTGTGCTCCTGATGACGTGTATCTCCAGAACGTTCTCGTCCAGTTCAATTCTATATAGTCTCTGGTGACTTCTACTTAGAGCATTGAACAGCGGTTCAGTCGGCCTGCCTTCGCAAGATGCCAGTTTTCTTGCAGAAGAAACACTCTGCGTTCACATATGGACAACTTTGAGCAATGTGTTGTTCCAGGCACCGATAGCACAACTTCAATGATCTGTTACCTTGGCCAGTTGCTGATGCCTTGGAGCCCAACTGCCTTTTACTTTTAACCTGCAGGCGATTCACCTCGGTTGTCTGATGATTAGAAATGGCGTAAAATTCTCGGGAGTATTGGTCGGCTATATCCATTGACATCGTTGTCTGACAAGCTAAATCAAAGGTCAAGTTAGGGGCTGTCAACAACTTTCTTCTGATTGCTTCATTTTTCATCCCACCAACAAAGCGGACACGCAATGCTCGGTCCTGAAAGTTCCAGAAATGACAGTGAATGGATAGCTTTTTTAGAGCAACAATGTACTCACTGATACGCTCATCAATTAATTGATTTTGTGTTCTGAAACAATAACTTTCAGAAATTTCCAGTGGCTCAGGAGTGTAGTGCTGTTCCAACTTGGTTAAAAACTCCATCAGTATTGTGTCCTTTGGCTTGACAGGAACAAGCAAATTTTTCGGGGTTCCATACACCTCGGGACCTGCTTCAGTCAGGAAAATAGCCCGTTTTCTTACTAACACCACCCGGTTACAGTTTTCATTATTGGGGATTTTGACAATACTAGTTGTGATGAAAAACATTTCAAATCGCTCCACATACACTCCGAAAGTCTCTCAGTCGCAATGGAACTCACCCAAGCACGCTATTATTCCCATCGATGCGGCCATCTGGACTCCAGCAGTTCAGACAAATGTGCTTGAATTTTACCTTGGATTTTTAGCTGTGCTGCAAAACAACCACCAGGAATCATCCACCAACAAAAATTTCAGCTAGGGAAATTGATTATCCTACCTTCATCACCAATGTGATATCTTCTTTATGGCAACATTTAACTTTGACAAGTTATACATTGCCTAGCCATACACACTGTGGTAGAACTCACCAATCTTATCTAGCCTGTTAAAAAGGGTAGTTACAAGTGTCAAGGTCAAAATCATATGTTAGTATCTCTGTAAACACTCACCTAACAGTGATAGCAGGAACAAAGATGTGATGTTGCACAACTGGCTCACAGTTCAAGGATATTTTTTTTACTGTTTTGGCATCTCTGAGCAAAGGCCACAAAGTGTGAATCATCCACATTTACCGCACCTGCCCACACAGATTCCTAAGTAAGGGGAATGGGACAGTTCCCCAATTTTCAATATTAATCTCAACTTTAATCATAATTAAATACCAATTGTTGCTTCATGAGCATTATCGCAACATCCAAATCAAATTAATATCATTCATGTTCAGTTTACACTACACGTGGTCAGAGGCATGATAGATTGTTTCTCCTCCATCATTTCGTAAAACTCCCAGCACAAGCTTTCAAATCAGACTCCAAGGTCTCGGCCTCATCCCCTATTTTCCCTCCATCTCATCCTTCCTTCAACATCAAAAACAAAACTGGGGCCTGATATGGAGGCTGCAGAACCCAATGGCATTACCCTATTCCATTCAGACCAGGAGGTCCTTGGATGCACTCAGGACACTTGAAAAATGGAACGTGCCGATATCGAGTTGAACTTCTTTCAGACGTACTTTGGGCATGGTACATTGGTCCTTGAAATTTTCCCTCATGCCCATTTTGAACCCTTAAAATGGGCACAACTCGGTTCAATTTCTACCCCATAAGCTATGGATCCAGCTTTTACTACATGATTATATAAACTGAACGAGTTTTACATTTGCAATTCAATTTTGAAGTGTATATAGTAGAAAGCAAATGGTGCTGCAAACTGTCAGAAATTGCCTCATCAGAAATGTGCAGAACCTTGTCAGAGAACAAAAATTAACCTGACACAGATCACAATCAAGTGGGCTGTTTATATTGCAAACTGTTTTGAACTGTGCAGGTATGGAGTGCTAGGAGAATTGAAGCTTTCAAGAACAAGGCCGATAGATTTTTGTCAGTTAAGGGCATCCAGGGATATGGACTAAAGGTGAGTAAATGGAGTTGAGGTACAGATCAGCCACTTTTAAAAAATTCATTCCTGGGATATGGGCATTTATTACCCATCCCCAATTGCCTTTGAGTAGGTGATGGTGAGCCGCCTTCTTGAACCGCTGCAGTCCTTGTGGTGGAAGTCCTCCAACAATGTTGTATTCATATTATTGTTTTTCATCATGGTTTGTTACAACTGAATGGCTTGTAAGGCCATTTCAGAGGGCAGTTAAGAGTCAATTGCATTGCTGTGGGTCTGGAGTCACATATAGGCCAGACCAGGTGAGGACAGCAGATTTCCTTCCCTCAAAGACGGTAGTGAACCAGATGGGTTTTTACTGCAATCTGATAGTTTCATGATTACTATTACAGATTTATTTAATTAACTGAATTAAAATTCCCCAGTTGCCATGATGAGATTTGAAATCACACCTCTTAGTCCAGGCCTCTGGATTAGGACGTGCTTATTTGTACTGCAAAAATGGCCAACATTCTCCACTCTTTGTTTCTGATTGGTCCCCTTGGAGGATAAGCCACACCCTGAAGTTTCACAGGAATGTGTAACTGGAACCGCCCATCCCAAGGTCTCACTGACTTTGCAAATTGTAACTCGATCCATTTTGACTTCCTGAAGGGACAGAGAACAGAGCTCCTTAAGAAGAAAGCAAGGGCCAGTCGAAGTGCATGCCTCTCCCAGCCGAAGTGCCTTACCCCAGTCCAAGTGCATGCCTCCCCCAGCCGAAGTGCCTTACCCCAGTCCAAGTGCATCCCTCCCCCAGCCAAAGTGTCGTATCCCAGACCAAGTGCATCCCTCCCCCAGCCGAAGTGCCTTTTCCCAGCGCAAGTGCATCCTTCCACCCACTCCCCCCTCCCCACACCCCACCATTGTATACGGATTGTTAACAGGTTTATTGGGTATGAAGTGAATAGTGACAGTGTCGTGACTTCTGGATATCATCCACTCCAATGATATCCCTTGTAGGGGGTTGGAAGAACGTGATCCATCTTCCCCCCTACCTGTGTCTCTACCATCCACCCCCCATGTCTCTCTCTCTCCCCCCGCCAGCCTCTCTCTCCAACCCCCCCACCCTCAGCCTCTCTCTCTCCTCCCAGTCTCTCTCTCTCGCACCCAGCCTCTCTCCCCCCTCCCCAGCCTCTCCCCATACCCCCAGCGTCTCTCTCTCCTCCCAGTCTCTCTCTTTCTGCCCCCCCAGCCTCTCTCTCTCCTCCCAGTCTCTCTCTCTCTCCCCCCCCAGCCTCCCTCTCTCCTCTCAGTATCTCTCTCTCCCCCCCAGCCTCTCTTTCCCCTCCAAGCCTCTCTCTCCCCCCCCAGCCTCTCTCTCCCCCCCAAGCCTCCCTTTCCCCTCCCAGCATCTCGTCCCCCCCCCACCAAGCCTCTCGTTCCCCTCCCAGCCTCTCTCCCCCCCCCCACCAAGCCTCTCTTTCCCCTCCCAGCCTCTCTCTCCCCCCCCAAGCCTCCCTTTCCCCTCCCAGCCTCTCTTCCCCCCCCCACCAAGCCTCTCGTTCCCCTCCCAGCCTCTCTCCGCCCCCCCCACCAAGCCTCTCTTTCCCCTCCCAGCCTCTCTCTCCCCCCCCAAGCCTCCCTTTCCCCTCCCAGCCTCTCTTCCCCCCCCCCACCAAGCCTCTCGTTCCCCTCCAAGCCTCTCTCTCGCCCCCCCAAGCCTCTCTCTTCCCCCCCCAGCCTCTCTCTCCCCCCAGCCTATCTCATGCTATCGGGCCCATGACCGCCACTAGCGGGCCCACGCCAGCCGCTCTCAGCCCCAGGACCGTCACTATTGGGCCCACGCCAGCTGCGGGGGGGGGGGGGTGGGGGGAAGAGAGTCAGAACCTCAGGTCCTGCTTCTCGGCATGGAATGATTCGGGCTGGGAGGAGGGCGGAGCTTGATGGGGTGGGACTTGTCGTCCGTCTGTCAAAAAAGTACAGTGTGGGCAGGGGGGCAGGGCTTGACAGACACCTGTCTATCAAAAAAAGTGCAGTAAAAATAGTTACATTGTCTGGATTATTAGTCCAGTAACATAACCACTTTGCTACCATTCCCATATGCTATCATTGAATGGCAAGGCAGGCTTGAGGGCCCAAATGCCCACTCCTGTCCCTATGCCATGTCACTCCTCGTGAACTTCACTTGGGTTTGCTTTTGTGAGCTGAATATTGTTGTTAAACCCAAAGAAAAAAATTAAATATCTATTTATTTTGACCATCTCTAACAAGGAAAGAGCTATAATTCAAAACATTTGCTTCCCATTTGCAAGTGTTGGAATGTACAAAAACCGTTTTTCCTAAAACAGTCCCAATAGAAATGTTAACCTATCTTTTTTACTCTCTCAGGAGCTGACAACCAGCTGTTAATTTCCAACATTTTCTGTTTTAATTGTTCCAATATCTTCAGGGTCAGGTCTCACTGCAGTTGTGTCAGGGGAAACAAGTATCAGGCCCAGCACAGTCATACTTCCTTCCCACTGTTATTTCTACCTCCACTAAGATTTATCCACACAATTTATTTTTCCACTGACCTAAATCAATTCAAACTCAAAATCATTTTTTTAATAAATTAGACCGGAACTTTAAATATTTAAACTGTATTCCAATGTTCGGTGTTTTGAGGGAGAACAGTAAATGTTTATTGCAGTGTTATTTATCAGTTCCATACAATCACCATAGATACAATGTTTTGGAGTCGAATCGATGGAGTGGATTACCAGCGAGTCCCTGGCCTTGCCGTGCGAGATACTGACACACAAACAAAGGCTGCTGGTCCATTCCACAGCAGGTGCAGCTAATCAAAAGTAAAATTATGATTCAGCCAACTGATACACTGAATACAATGTGTCGATCAGCACCTATTTTACAGAAAAGAACGAGGCTAGCCCCTCACTATATCCTCTTCACAGTCTCAGAATAAACTCCTGGCTCTGGGAGAGGAACTAGTTTAAAAGTGCTTGTTTGGAACACACTCTGTGCTTCTATACCATATGTCTCTGAACCACCCAGACCACCAGGTAAATTCGTAGAAATTTTTCAGGTCGGAGGCATCCACCCGCGGGAAGCCTCCGACCGCAATTTCTGGGCCATTATATTTCTATCTTCTAATTTTTCATGGTTTAACTGCGCTATAAACCAAAATGTTGAACTGTGCTTCAAACCAAAGGAGTGGCAAGATAGTTGAGATTAGTCATTTCTTTCCATTCTTCCACAAACAGTAGTTTTAATGCCTACGTCATCATTATATCCGAACAATAAACTCAAACGTGTTAGTAACTTTACCGTTTTAAAACAAAGGTGAGAAACAAGTCAGCATGGTGGCAGAGTGCAGCAATGTACTATCCTCTGTCACTATGGGCGTTAGCCCAGACATTCTCCATCCTGCACACTACCATCAAAGAGGGGTATCCCATGGAGGAGGGCAGAACAAAAATGAGCAGACAAATCCCCAGGCAACTTTTGTACATTACTGGTCGAGGGCTATAGAGCAGAACTGGCAGAATGCTGGGCGCAAGTTACCAGCAAAATTCCTGCCCTTGCACAACAGTACGCAGGAATAGCACATGACTTGTTGGACAGGGACAGAGGAAGAATGTTAGACAGAGACTGACATGTACAAGGAAATTTCCCCTTGAGTAAAAGCTACAAAATTTGAGGACTGTAATGATTGTAGGAAATGTAGATTATTATTTATTTAAAATATATCAGTGCATATGTCCTTCCATCAACCCTCACAGAACAAGATCACTTTCACCATGCACTACTCCGCCCGCCCCCCTCCCCCGCCCTCAATAGGCCATTTTATCTGTAACTGCCACTAAAAACTTTTGACCTGTAGAGGAGGTTTGGAATTAATACCATCTTCCATATCGTAGACTTCAGGTTACGCCTCTCTAAAGAAATTTCAATAACTCCAAGATTATCTTTGCATTTATTCAATGCAGGAACCATTTTATCATCTCAATTCTTTACAAGATTTACAGGATTACCTTTACAAAGTATAACTCCCTTCACTTCTCTTCCCAAACTTGTTGTGCTCCTGTCCCAATTGTTCTGCTTTTTTCGCCTGAAGGTTGTGGATCACACTGGGTTTGGATACAGACACTAACCATCCTCCAGCACCTCCCCCAAGTAGCCGTACCGCTTGCATATGCCGAGGCAGTGAATTTCAGTCATGAGGGGCATCATAAACAAGCCTCCTTCCTATCTCATCAGTAACTGCACTTGTACTTCTAATGAGGTGATGGGACAGTGATCAGGGGCAGAAGTTGATTTTCCCCTCCCTAATCCAGGCACAGTATCCCCATCTCTCTACCACTGAGATCAACTCATTGAGTTCAGACTGGGATAAAAGGTAGAACTTTCCTGGTCTACATGGCTCAGCAACTCCCTGCCTCAACCAACTGAGTTATCAAGGGGATAGATTTTTTTTGTAAATATAAGAAATCTTAACAGGAAAAGGGCATTTGGCTCAACAAATCCTTTCTATTTCAGTTAATCTCAATCCTACCTTCTCAGCCTATTCCCTTGTTTTTCTAGAAACAGACCTAGTTATCTACTCAGCTGCTGCCATGGGTCACCTGAACCTCAGTTTCTCATTACAGCAAAAGAGGTGGTATTGACCTGCATTGCCTGTGGACAGTGTAGTCATGTGGGTAAAGCCTACTCAAATAGCTCCACACCAATAGCCTTGAGGTTCTGTTGATGTCATTTTCAAACCTCTGTTTCTGTAATAGGATGTTATCAGAGGCTGACTCGAGAATCTTAGTCTAAAGACTCAAACTCAAGGTCATTGTTGAATCTGACCAACTTAGATGGCAAATTGTGTTCCCTGGTCCAGGGTATCCACCTCATTCTGTTTCTACAGTGAAGTGTCCAGGGAGAGGGAACTGAAATTGGAAACAATCTGGAAATATTCCTTGGTCAAAGGGTAGGTTATCTAGTTTTGAAATGCTTTTGCTAACCTGAAGTATAATTGAAACATACATAGAAACATCAACTTAGTACTTCTTCCAAATTACAGAGATGGGAGTCGGTGTCCCTGCCCGTGATGAGTATGTCATCTTGAAACACAACCGTCCCCAGGATGGACTTGAGCAGACTCTCCATGTTGCGATGGAATATAGCAGCTGCCGACCTGACGCCGAATGGGCATCGATTGTACATAAAAAGGCCTCGATGTGTGTTGATGGTGGTGAGTAGCTTAGACTCTTCGGTCAGTTCTTGCGTCATATACGCAGATGTGAGATCTAGTTTCGAGAAAAGTTTTCCTCCAGCCAATGTGGCAAATAGGTCCTCCGCTCTGGGCAGCGGGTATTGGTCCTGTAGGAAGACTCTGTTTATGGTAGACTTGTAATCCCCACAGATTCGTACGGATCCATCAGGCTTCATGACGGGGACGATGGGACTTGCCCAGTCGCTAAATTCCACAGGTGAGATAATGCCTTCCCGCAGAAGCCGGTCCAGTTCGTGTTCAATCTTTTCCCTCATCATATAAGGCACAGCTCTGGCCTTGTGATGGACCGGTCTGGCATCCTGTGTGATGTAGATTTTAACTTTAGCCCCTTTGAAGGTCCCCACACCTGGCTGAAAGAGATGTTCAAAACGACTTAGAACTGTTGAGCAGGAGGTCCATTCCTCTGACGACATGGTGTGAACATCATTCCAGTTCCAATTTAGTTTTGCCAGCCAGCTTCTCCCAACTGTGCTGGGAGATTTCCGGGGACAATCCACAGGGGAAGTCGGTTCACCGTCCCTTTGTGAGTGACTGAGAGCATGGCGCTGCCAAGGACTGGGACTATTTCTTTGGTATAGGTTCTTAGTTTGGTGTCAATCCTTCTGAGTTTTGGTCTGTTGCTTTTGTGCGGCCACAGCTGTTCAAATTGTTGGACACTTATGAGAGATTGACTAGCTTCCGTGTCCAGTTCCATGTTGACGGGTATCCCGTTGAGTAGGATACTCATCATTATTGGAGGTGTCTTGTTGTAAGAATAGTGGACATTGATCGTGTTGACCCGCTGTACCCCGGCGTCCCGGGCACTGTCCCCACCGTCTTCTGGTCCGCTTTCCGACCCTTCCGATTCGTATACCAGCCGAGCTGCTGTTTTTCTGCACATGCGAGCCAGATGCCCTGTATAGTTGCAGTTTCTGCAAACAGCATGCTGAAATCGACACCCCCTTGTTGAGTGCCTTCCCCCACACCTCCAGCACAGACCGCCTCCATTGTTTCCGAAGGATGAGCTGCAATTGGCTGATCTCTCTTAAGCTTCTCTCAGTCTGTGGTTGATTGCTCGCATTATGGGTTAATGAGGTGTGAACGGCCGTTCCTGTGTTCCTTGATGGCTTCTGGTGCCACTGCCTGCTGTTGAAGGCCTGCTCTCCTGCCTTTGTCTGTGTGTGGGGGTAGCAGCTTGTTTCACGCTGTGAACCCCTTGTTCCGATGTTTCGTTAGTTGTCGTACCCACAGTATAGATCAACCTTGTTTCTTCTTCTCCTGCCAAGAATGTCTTTGCGACCAGTGCTGCTGCCTCTAGGGTCAAGTTCTTGATCTCTATAAGCTTTCGGAATATGCCTGCGTGGCCTATTCCTTCAATAAAAAAGTCTCTCAGTACTTCTCTCCTTAGTTCATCGGAGAACTCACATAAACTAGCCAGCCTCCGAAGTTCTGCCACAAAGTCGGGTATGCTCTGGCCCACACAGCGTTTGTAGTTGTAGAACCTGTGTCTGGCCATGTGTAGGCTGCTCGCTGGCTTCAGGTGGTCTCTCACCAGTGTGCTCAACTCCTCAAACGACTTGCTTGCTGGTTTCTCGGGTGCCAGCAGGTCCTTCATTAAGGCGTATATTTTCGAGCCACAGCTGGTCAAGAGATGGGCTCTTCTCTTGTCTGCCTTATCACGCCCAACCAGTCTTTGGTTACAAAGCTTTGCTGGAGCCTTTCTATAAAGTCCTCCCAATTGTCTCCAGCATTGTATTTCTCATCTGAGCCATTGGTAGCCATTCTGTGGATTCTGTGATCCCGTAAATCGTCGCCACTGTAAAGTCCTGACCCTGCAGTACAGACTTACACGAGGCACATGCTGAAGTCAAGGTCACTCTGGACCTGCACCTTTATTTCACAGCTCTTGAGTGCCACACTTGCCTGAGACCTGCCTTTATATACCTGTGTGGAACAGGTATGCAGTGTCTCCTGCAAGTGCACCCCTGGTGGTAAAGTACGCTTGTGGTTACAGGTCATATCTAGTTACAGTCATGTATAGCATGATAAGATAGAGTTATATACAGTAGTGTGAGATACATGACAGAGAGTATTCCATCACACTCCTGACTTGTACCTTGCAGATAGTGGAAAGGCTTTGGGAAGTCAGGAGGTGAGACACTCGTGCTGAATACCCAGCCTCTGACCTGCTCTTGTTGGCATACTATATATGTGGCTGGTCCAGTTAAGTTTCTGATCAATGCTGATGCCCAGGATGTTAATGGTGTTAATGGTGTTAATGTTAAGGACTGTTCAGTCACCTAAGAACTCACTTTGAGTGGAAGCGAGTCTTCCTCGGTTTCGAGGGGCTGCCTATGATGATAATGATAGGGGATTTGGCAATGGTAATGCCGTTGAATGTTAAGGGATGGTGGGTAGTGTTATGTATCTAAACCTGTAATTACCATGTCTAACCACCAGCGAGCTTATCCCCTGGAGTCCCAAGGGATCCCACAATCCCTTGGGAGCACCTGTATATAAGGAGGCCTCACAGGCTGGAGAGGCACTCTGAGATCTGTAATAAAGGACTACGGTCACACTTACCTTGAGCTTGCAGTATCTAGTCTGACTCCTTATCCAAGACATAACAACTGGCGACGAGATGCAGATGACGAACCCCATCGCAACAATGCAGAAAACCGTGGGCATCCTGGAGAAATTTTCGGAGGGAGATGATTGGGAAATCTTCATGGAGCGACTTGACCAATACTTTGTGGCCAACGAGCTGGAAGGAGAAGGGAACACTGCCAAACGAAGGGCGATCCTCCTCACCGTTTGCGGGGCACCAATGTAACCTGCTCGCTCCAGCGAAACCCACAGACAAGTCATATGATGAGTTGTGCACACTGGTCTGGGAGCATCTAAACCTGAAGGAAAGCATTCTGATGGCGAGGTATCGGTTCTACACGTACAAGATGTCTGAAGGTCAGGAATGGCGAGCTACGTCGCCAAGCTAAGGCGCCTAGCAGGACATTGCGAATTTGAAGGACACTTGGAGCATATGCTCAGGGACTTCTTTGTACTTGGCATTGGCCATGAAGTAATACTTCACAAACTTTTGAATGTAGAGACCCCAACCTTGAGTAAAGCCATAGCGATAGCCCAGGCGTTTATCCCCACCAGTGACAATATCAAACAAATTTCCCAGAACACTAATGCTGTTTTCAAATCGAAATGTACGTGGAAGGACTTACACGCCTGTAGCTGTATGTCCGCAGATGACTCAGAGTCCGCCATCAAGGGTGGTGAATACAAGGCAATTTACACCTTGTTGGCGCTGCGGGGGTGATCATCGATTCCATTCATGCCACTTCAAAGGATACATTTGCAAGGGCTGTGGAACAATGGGACACCTCCAACGAGCTGCAAACCCTGCTAATCCTGCAAACCACCATGTTGCAGAGGAAGACAGATCCACAGTGGATCATGACGAACCAGAGCCTCAGACAGAGGAGGCAAAGATATATGGGGTGCACAAAGTGTCCCCCGATAATGCTGAAGGTTGAATTAAATGGACTCCCAGTGTCCATGGAGCTGGACACGGGCACAAGCCAGTCCATAATGAGTAAAAAGACTTTCGATAAGTTGTGGTGCAACAAGGCTTCAAGGCCAGTCCTGACTCCCATCCATACCAAATTTAGAACGTACACAAAGGAACTGATTCCCGTAATTGGCAGTGCTACCGTAAAGGTCTCCTACGAAGGAGCGGTGCACGATTTATCACTCTGGGCGATGACCCCAACTCGACCTCTGGGGCCAAAAACACACACTTGGGCTTCTTTAGTTGCAAGCCTACTCAGTCCAGTCGGCGTAGCACCTCCTCCAGGTTGTGAAGGTGTTCCTCGGTGTCTCGACCCGTGATTAGGATGTCATCTTGGAATACGATTGTGCCAGGAATGGATTTAAGCAAGCTTTCCATGTTCCTCTGGAAGATAGCGGCCGCTGAACGAATGCCAAACGGACACCTGTTGTAAACGAATAGCCCCTTGTGCGTAGTGATGGTGGTTAGTAGCTTGGATTCTTCGGCCAGTTCCTGGATCATACAGGCTGAAGTGAGGTCCAACTTGGTGAACAGCTTGCCACCTGCCAGCGTGGCAAAAAGGTCCTCCGCTCTCGGAAGCGGGTATTGGTCCTGTAGTGACACTCGGTTGATGGTGGCCTTGTAGTCGCCACAAATCCTGACCGAGCCATCCGCTTTAAGGACAGGGACGATGGGGCTTACCCAGTCACTGAATTCAACAGGCGATATTATGCCCTCTCTTAGCAGCCTGTCCAACTCACTCTCAATTTTCTCAAGCATCACATACGACACGGCTCTGGCTGTGGTGCACTGGTCTGGCGTTCGGGGTGATGTGCATCACTATTTTGGTGCCCTTGAAAGTCCCGACCCCAGGTTGAAATAGTGATTCGAATTTCTGTAGGACCTGTGAGCATGAACTTCGCTCCACAGATGAAATGGCGTGCATATCCCCCCATTTCCAGTTCATCTCGGCTAGCCAGCTCCTCCCCAAAAGCACGGGACCATTCCCCGGGACAAGCCAGAGTATAGCCGGTTCTCTGATCCATTATGTGTGACCACCAAATTTGCACTGCCGAGCACTGGGATGATCTCTTTGGTGTACGTTTGTAATTGCGTCTCAATGCGTTCTAGTTTGGGTCTGCTAGCTTTGAGTGGCCATAGTCTTTCGAATTGTTGGACACTCATAAGTGACTGGCTAGCTCCTGTGTCCAGTTCCATGCGTACTGGGATGCCATTTAATAGAACTTTCATCATCATAGGCGTATGAGCTGTGGATGTCTGCCACATGAACCCGTTGGACTTCAGCGTCCATGGCTATGCCCCAAGCATCCAACTGCCTTGCAGACTCTTCATCTGGTTCCTCTGCCTCGTAAACTAACCTCGCTATGGGTTTTCTGCATATTCTGGCCAAATGTCCCTTGAAATGGCAGCTTCTGCAGATAAATTGTTGAACCCTGCAGGTTTTTGCATTGTGTCTGACCCCGCTTCTCCAGCATGAGCTGAGATTGTTGTGGACAAAGGGACTGTTACCAGGCATTCCTCTCTGATTGTCTCTTTGATTACTCCTGATCACTCTGTTGCTGTGTGTCAATGGTCCCATCCCGGGACGCATTGTCCCTTGTGATGGTGTGAATTGCTGATCCTCCTGCCATTGTCTCTGTTGCTGTCCCACCCTGGAATCTGTTGCTGCCTGAGCGGTGTCGAATTGCCCTTGCTTGCCTGGTGTCGAATTGCCCTTGCCTGCCTGCGGGGTTCTGTATCACTTTTACAACATTAACTCCCTGGTTCATCGCCACATTGAAACCAGGGCTGCGTGCGTAAATTATCTTGGTCTCCTCTTCCCCTGCCAAGAAGGTCTGAGCTATCAAAGCTGCCCTTTCCAAAGTCAAGTCCTTGGTCTCAATAAGCTTCCTGAAAATCCCGGCATGACCAATGCCCTCAATGAAGAAATCCCTTAACATCTCCCCCCTGCAGGCATCTGTGAACTTGCAGAGGCTGACCAAACGCCGAAGGTCCGCAACGAAGTCCGGTATGCTTTGACCCTCCCGACGTCTGTGTGAATAGAATCGGTGTCGGGCCATGTGTACTCTGCTAACCGGTTTGAGGTGCTCACCGATCAGTTTACTGAGCTCCTCAAAGGTTTTGTCCGCCGGCTTCTCAGGTGCAAGCAGGACTTTCATCAGTGCATACGTCTTTACGTCTTAGGCCCACAGCTGGTCAGTAGATGCGCCCTTCGCTTGTCGGCTGCCGATTCTCCCAGCCAGTCCTTCGTGACCAAGCTCTGCTGGAGCCTCGCAACAAAATCGTCCCAGTCTTCACCAACACAGTACCGTTCTTCCGTGCTACCGGTGGCCATTCTCGTGAGTCGTTGATTCCCGTTTCCCGTCACCAAATGTGGTGTCTCTGCACTGTATTATAAAGTCACACGAGGCATATACTGCAGACAAGGTCACTCATGACCTGCACCTTTATTCCCAGGACCAAGGAGTGCTGAGCCTGCATGGAACCTCCCTTTAAGTACCTGGCTGACCAGGTGAGGAGTGTCTCCCACAAGTTCACCCCCTGTGGTCAAGGTGTGTATTTCACAGTTGTATACAGTGTACAGTGTTGTCACATATTGGTTACAGTTATGTGAAGGTTACAAACATGACACAAACAATCAAGCAGAGCTTGAAAATGGTAACTGAAGGCTCACTGCAGACTCGCTTATCCCGAGTCCTGCTTAGTTACTGCGCAAGACCCCACTTGCTCACCGGGGTCCCTCCTGCTGAACTGCTGATGAAAAGGGCACTTAAGACAAGGCTCTTGTTAGTCCACCCTGATCTACACAAACAGGTAGAGAGCAGGCGACTTCAACAGAATACATATCATGATCACGCAAATGTGACACGCAAAATTGAAGTAAATGATCTGTATTTGTGTTGAACTATGAACAAGGTCCCAAGTGGATTGCTGGCACTGTTTTGGCCAAAGAGGGGAGTAGGATGTTTGTGGTGAAACTCGCAAATGGACTCACCTGCAGAAAACACTTGGACCAAAAGAAACTCAGATTTACAGACTATCCAGAACAACCCACAATCGACTCTACCTTTTTCGACCCTTCAACACACACACAAGTGGCAACCGACCCAGCGGTTGAGCATGAGGCAGAGCCTATCACCCGCAGCAGCCCAGCAAGACTGACCACCCCCAGCAGTCCAGCAAGGTCAGCTGCGCAGCAGCCCAGCGAAGGCCCAACAAACGACTCACCAACACCAACATTTGCACCGAGACGATCAACCAGGGAAAGGAAGGCCCCAGATCGGCTCACATTATAAATAGTTACACCATTGACTTTGGGGGGGGGGCGAGTGTTGTTATGTATGTAAACCTGTAATTACCATGACTAACCACCAGAGGGCTTATTCCCTGGAATCCCAATGGATCCCACAATCCCTTGGGAGCACCTGTATATAAGGAGGTCTCACAGGCTGGAGGGGTACTCTGAGATCTGTAATAAAGGACTACGGTCACACTTACTTTGAGCTTGCAGTATCTGGTCTGACTCCTTATTCAAGACATAACAGTTAGACTCTTGCTGATTGAAGAAAGTCATTGCCTGACACTTGTAAGGCATGAATATTACTTGCCACTTATCAACCCAAGCCTGAGTGTCATCCAGATCTTGTTGTATTCGGGCATGGACAGCTTCATTATCTGAGGAGTTGCAAATGGAACTGAACACTGTGCAATCATCAACGAACATCCCCACTTCTGCACATATGATGGAGGGAATGTCATTGAAGAAGCAGCTGAAGATGATTGGGCCTAGGACACTACCCTGCAGTGATGTCCTGGGGCTGAGTTGATTGACCTCCAACAACTACAACTATCTTCCTTTGTACTAGGTATGACTCAAGCCTGTGGAGAGTTTTCCCTCTGATTCACATTAACTTCAATTTTACTAGGGTTCCTTGAAGCCACACTCGGTCAAATGCTGCCTTGATGTCAAAGGCAGTCACTCTCGCTTCACCTCTGGAATTCAGCTCTTTTGTCCATGTTTGGACCAAGGCTGTGATGAAGTCGGGAACCGAGTGGTCCTGGCAGAACCCAAACTGAGCATTAGTGAGCAAGTTACTGGTGAGTTTGTGCCATTTGATAGCACTGTCAACAACACATTCCTTCACTTTTTTGATAATTGAGAGTAAACTGATAGGACGGTAATTGTCCAGATTGGATTTGTCCTGCTTTTTGTGGACAGGAAATACCTGGGCAGTTTTCCACATTGTCGGGTAGATGGCAGTGTTGTAGCTGTACTGGAACAGCTTGACTAGAGGTGCAGCTAGTTCTGGAGCACAAATCTTCAGCATGACAGCCAGGATGTTTTCGGGGCCCAAAGCCTTTGCTGTATCTAGTGCACTTGGCCGTTTCTTGATATCATGTGGAGTGAATGGAATTGGCTGAAGACTACGTTCTGTGATGGTGGAGACCTAAGGAGGAGGCCAATATGGATCATCCACTTGGCACTTCTGGCTGAAGATGGTTGCAAATACTTCAGCTGTGTCTTTTGCATTCACGTGCTTGGCTCCGTCATCATTGAGGATGGGGATATTCATGGAGCCTCCTCCCATTAGTTGTTTAATTGTTCACCACCATTCACAACTGGATGTGGTGGGACTACAGAGTTTTCATCTGATCTATTGATTGTGGGATCGCTTAGCTCGGTCTACAGCATACTGCTTCCGCTGTTTAGCTGGACCCCCAAGTCTCTTTGGACCTCCACTGTTTTTAGCTTTTCACCATTTAGAAAGTACCCTGTTCTATCCTTTTTAGGTCCAAAGTGGATGACCTCACATTTTCCCACGTTGAAATCCATTTGCCACAGTTTTGCCCAATTTGAGTACCTACCCATTATCCCTAATGTCTGTCTCCGTCCGCTCAGCCAATTTCCTAACCAGGTCAATAATTTGCCCACAATTCCGTGGGCTTTTACCTTACTTAACAGTCTCTTGTGTGGGACTTTATCAAATGCCTTCTGGAAGTCCATATAAATAACAGCCATAGACATTCCCCTGCCCACTACTTGAGTCACCTCCTCAAAAAATGCAATCAGGTTTGTCAGGCATGACCTACATTTCACAAATCCATGCTGGCTCTCTCTAATCAGCTGAAGTTGTTCGAGGTGTTTAGTCACTCTATCCGTAATTATAGACTCGCAATTTCCTTACAACAGATGTTAGGCTAATTGATCTATAATTCCCTAGTTTCCCTCGCTCGCCATTCTTGTTCATGTTTATTACAGTGAATGCATAAAAGACTTCTTCAAAATCTACTTTGTATTCATTCATTGCTTCATTTGAATGGTAAATATGATTTTTAAAGTTAATATTTTCCATTATCCAGGAAACAACTATTAGCCTCTTCACTCGGAGATGAACGGCCTTTTGTTGCTGGGTAACCATGCTGTAGTGTTTACTGCTGCCATAAGTACAAAAGAATTTAGTTCAGTGTGTTATTAAATGAATGTTTTCTCTTTCAGCAAAGTGCAGAGCAGAGATTAGCCATGAAAGCACTTCCGATTAAAATCCTAAGAAAAATATGGAATTTATGATCTCTCCGTATACACAGAGCTCTAAGTCATCATCTTGTCCCAACAGTACCAAGTACCATGACACCACGTGACAAATGACTGCAAACGATCAGAATTAAATCAAGGGAGGGTGATTGGACTGGGTTAATTTTGGGGCTGTGGTTCTCTAGTTCTCTTATTCTACTACAAATACAGTGGGAAGAGTTAAATATAAAAATGAAAAGCAACAGCCTCACATTCTAAAAAGAAGCCTGACTGAGGTACAGTGAAAGGTAGGTGACCAGTTTCCAGGTCTCTGCTGTTGACACTCTGGAGCTGACACGAGTAGGTAAATGAGCACCGTGTGGATTTGACATCCTCAGTTCTTCCATTCCTCCATTTGGTGAGCACCTTCACTCAGTGTTAGCTGGTATCATTAACTGACCATTACAAGGAAACCTCCACTTCACGGTGCAGCAGATTGATACATGACTTCTTTTGTATTTGTTCTCAGGTATGGGTGATATGATCGGCTCTGATTGCTCATCCCTAGTTGCCCTGAGAAGGTAGCGTTGGGTCTTCTCCTTTAACCGCTGCAGTCCTTCTGGTAATGGTGCTCGCACAACAGGGTTAGATAGGGAATTTCAAGATACTGACCCAGCAGTGATGAAGGAACTATGATATATGTCTAAATCAGGATGGTGTATGTCTTCAAGGGGAACTTGGAGGCAATAATTTTCCCACAACATTGCTGCTCATGTCCTTCTCAGTGGTACAGATCGTAGTTGGCAGGGTAGGTCCTATCAAAGTAATTTTGGTGAGATGCATCAGTGCATCTTATAGATTGTACCATACTGCAGCCACAATGCGTCGGTGATGAAGAGGATGGATATTGAGCCCAGTAGCAGACGTACCGAATCAAGCAAACTGTTCTGTCCTGGGCGGTGTTGAGCTTCTTGAGTGTAATTACAGCTACATCCATCCAGGTGAGTGGCATTCCATCACACTCCTGACCTGAGTGTGTAGATAGTGGAGAGGCTATGAGAAAGTAGGATTCTGCTCTTGAAGCCACAATATTGACATGGCTAGTCCATGTCAATGGTGACCCCGCCACCCCCCCCCCCCAAGATGTTTATAAGAAAATGAATACGTTTATCTATACCATACAATTTCTATGCAAAAATAGTTTCTGCCGACAGCCTGTGCCAATATGAATAGCTTGTGTTGAATTCATGCAACCTCACAGATTTATCAATGTCCCCTGAAGAGACATAACAAGGTGGCAAACTATATCTCTGAGCATACATTTGTGCTGTTGTTATGTTTTGGGATTTTCACTTGATATATTTTTCTTGTAATGAGCACTCAGAACACTCCTGCAGAAACACACTCGCTTGCTAAGAGCTACAGTGTCCCTCTGCCTGCTCAATATCAGCGTAATTTTCAGCAAAATCAGGGGTTGAACAGGAACCCGTGTCACAGCTTTACTGGTTATATCATGTGCCCTCAAGTGATCTATCTTGACTTTGCAAAGCAGTAGGATAAACTGTTCACTAGACTGTAGCTTAGGTATAAACTGCCAAACAGATTTATTAAATGGATAAATGAAGAGAACCGACACTGTAGATTTACAGTAGTTGCAGGATTAACTATCCCTCCTTGGATGATAAAAAAATAATAAGCAGCTGCATCTGCTGCACTAAGCTGATGATCTGTTTATAAATAAACTTTGCTACTTACTGATGGTCCATGGAGTCTCTCTGACTTATCTCTCTCTCTGATGACTTCAGATGGATTGCTCCAAAGACAACTTGAGAAATCCTGTTTAAAATCTCACCAGGACAGAAGAAATTTCAATATTGTGTCTCTTAAACTCAAAACAGCCCACAGATTCTTGTACTTCAATTTGGGCTTTGCCCTCCTTCAGATATCTAACATCGATGCTGTTATGTTCAGAATAACTCCACAAGACTGTGTATTGTAAGCTCAAACTGTTGTGACCTTGGCTCCCTTTAATGTAACTCCAGAGTGAGGAAGCAGCATGGTAGACTGCCTTTTATACCTGTTTGCCCAGGGTGTGCAGGTGACCCTTGGGTCTCCCACAGGTGTGCCCCCTGGTGGCAAGTCTTACACACTAGTAAAGTTTACATACATAACATCATTCCCCCCCCAAAGTCTTAGATACAAGTTATTTACAAGTTGAGGCGGTCCGGGGCTCTGCGATCCTGGGTTGATCGCCTGAGTTGAAGTCCTGGCATGGGTGAGTCAGTTGGATCATTGCTGCACTGCAGTGTGGCTGCTCTGATCGGACTGTCGGGCATGGTGGGTTCATCCTCGTGGCTGACCGCGAGGTCACTTGCTGGTTGGGTGTGTGTGGGTGGATCATTGACAGTAATGTCCTCTTCAAACTGTTCTTGGTTGTCAGTGAACCGCAGTTTGATTTGATCCAAGTGCTTTCTGCACGTTTGTCCATTCAAAAGTTTGACAACAAACACTCTATTCCCCTCCTTGGCTAAAACAGTGCCAGCAACCCATTTGGGACCATGACCGTAATTAAGAACAAACACAGAGTCATTAACCTCAATGTCACGTGATACAGCCGCGCGATCGTGGTACAAGTTATGCCGGTGATGCCGGGTTTCTACATGATCATTGAGATCCGGGTGGACTAAGGAGAGCCTCGTTTTGAGTGTTCTCTTCATTAGCAATTCTGCAGGGGGAACCCCGGTAAGGGAGTGGGGTCATGTGCAGTAGCTGAGCAGGATCCGAGATAACCGGGTCTGCAGGGAACCGTCCGTCGTGCGTTTCAATAGTTTGGACTGCCCGTTCAGCTTGACCTTTGGATGTAGGCTTAAACGGGGCAGACCTGACATGCTTGATGCCATTGCAGGTCATGAACTCGTTGAATTCTGAGCTGGTGAAACATAGTACATTGTCACTAACAAGGACATGGGGCAAAGCATGGGTGACGAACATGGCCCGGAGGCTTTCAATGGTGGCAGTGGACGTACATGATGACATTATTTATTATACATTCAATACATTTAGAGTAAGCTTCCACTGCTACTAGCAACATCTGTCCTAGAAGGGGCCAGCGAAATCTACATGGACCCTGGATCACAGTTTGGAGGGCCATGACCACAGACTCAGTGGGGCCTTCCTTGGTGCATTGCTCAACTGTGAGCAAGTGTTACATTGGTGTACGCATTACTCCAATTCCGAGTCAATGCCGGGCCACCAAACGTGCGACCTGGCGATAGCCTTCATCATGACTATGCCTGGGTGGGTACTGTGTAAGTCGCATATAAACATTTCCCTGCCTTTTTTTGGCAAAGCTACATGATTCCCCCATAGGAGACAGTCCTAATGGATGGACATTTCATCCTTACGTCGGTGGAACAGCTTAATATCGTCTTGCATTTCTCCGGGAACTGCCGACCAGCTCCCATTGAGGACGCAGCTTTTTACTAGTGATAGCACAGGGTCCTGGCTAGTCCAGATCCTGATCTGGCGAGCTGTGATGGGTGACCCCTCGCTCTCAAAAGCATCCATTACAAGAAGCAAATCTGCGGGTTGCGCCATTTCCACCCCGGTGGTGGACAATAGCAGCCGACTGAGGGCATCAGCGCAGTTCTCAGTGCCTGGTCTGTGAAGGATTACATAGTCCTACGCAGATAAAGTTAGTGCCCATCTTTGGATCGGGATGAAGCATTGGTGTTAATACCTTTGCTTTCTGAAAACAGTGAACTGAACGGCTTGTGATCGGCTTCGAGCTCGAACAGAGTCCAAATAGGTATTGGTGCATTTTCTTAACCCCGTATACTCATGCAAATGCTTCTTTCTCAACCATAGTGTAGGCTCTTTCAGCCTTAGATAAAATTCTGGATGCACATGCAACCAGTTGCAGTTTGCCTGACACATTGGCTTGCTGTAACACACAACCGACCCCATAGTAAGATGCATCACAAGCTAGTACTAAACGTTTACACGGGTCATACAATACAAGTAACTTGTTAGAACATAGCAGGTTTCTGGCCTTTGCAACGGCTGTCTCTTGAGATTTACCCCAAACCCAGTCGTCAACCTTGCATAACAATAAATGCAAAGGCTCCAGCAAAGTGCTCAACCCTGGTAGAAAGTTACCAAAATAGTTGAGGAGTCCCAGGAACGAACGCAGCTCCATCACATTTTGTGGTCTGGGTGCATTCTTGATGGTCTCCGTCTTGGAGTCCATGGATCTGATGCCGTCCGCCACAATCTTTCTCCCCAAGAATTCAACCTCTGGCGCCAGGAAAACACACTTGGAGCATTTCAGCCTGAGTCCCACTCTGTCCAGTCACTTTAGAACGTCTTCCAGGTTGTGCAAGTGTTTGGTGGTGTTGCGGCCAGTGATCAAGATGTCATCTTGAAACACCACGGTGCGCGGAACCGATTTCTGGAAGATGGCAGCAACCGAACGAATCCCAAATGGCATCTGTGGTATATGAACAGTCCTTTGTGCGTGTTGATGCATGTCAATTTTTTCGAAGGTTCAGTCAGCTCCTGTGTCATGTAAGCAGAGGTTAGATCCAGCTTGGTGAACGACTTCCCCCCTGCTAGAGTTGTGAACAGGTCATCTGTTTTGGGTACTGGGTACTAGTCCTGTAACGAGACTCGGTTGATCGTTACCTTGTAGTCCCGCAGATTCTGACCGTCCCATCGCTCTTCGACACCGGAACAATTGGATTGGCTCACTCGTTGAACTCGACTGGCTATATGATCCCCTCTCGTTGAAGTCTGTCCAGCTCGATCTCGACTTTCTCTCACATCATATATGGAACCGCTCGGGCCTTGTGATGAACGGGTCCTGCTTCAGGGACTAGATGGATCTGCACTTTGGCGCCTGTGAAGTTGCCGATGCCTGGCTCAAATAACGACGGGAATTTGTTTAGCACTTGGGCGCATGAGGCGTCATCCTCCGAAGACAGTGCTTTGATGTTGTCCCAGTTCCATCGGATCTTTCCTAGCTAGCTTCTGCCAAACAGCGTTGGGCAATCGCCTGGACCAATCCATAGTGGTAAATCATGCACAGTTCCATCGTACGATACTTTCACTGCCACACTGCCAATGACTGGTATGAGCTCTTTGGTGTAAGTATGCAGCTTGGTGTGGATCGGGCTTAGTTTTGGCCTTTGTGCCTTGTTGCTCCACAGTTTCACAAAAGCCTTCTGGCTCATAATTAACTGACTCGCCCCCGTGTCCAATTCCATGAAAACTGGAATGGCATTTAATTTGACTTTTAACATTATTGGAGGACTTTTGGTGGTGAAGGTGTGCACCCCATACACTTCCTCTTCAGCCTCGGGTTGAGTTGCTTCTCTTACTCGTTCAACATGATCCTCACTGGATCGGTCATCTTCTGCCGACTCTGCCACGTGGTGAGTCGCAGCACGTCTGCACATTCGCTGGAGGTGCCCCATTGTTCCACAGCCCTTGCACACGTAGTGCTTGAATCAACATTGATGGGCTCAATGATTATCCCACAGTGCCAACATGGTGTTAATGGATTCGCATTCACTCCCTACGGCGGACTCTGAGTCATCCTACTGAAGGCATTATTTTATGCACAGTACTTGCCAGTGAGCTTTGATGTTGCAATGATATCTGTTTAGTGTTATCATTCGTGGACATAAAAGCCTGGGCTATCATGATGGCCTTGCTCAGCTCTAGGGATTCGGCAGACAGCAGTTTGCAAAGAATGACCTCGTGGCCGATTCCAAACACGAAAAAGACCCTCAACACTTCCCCCAAAAATCCAGCAAATATGCACGGTCCTGCAAGGCGTCTTAGGTCGGCGACATAGCTCGCCACGTCCTGGCCCTCGGAGCGATGGTGCGTATAAAAGCGATACCTGGCCATCAAGATGCTCTCCTTCGGCTTGAGGTGTTCCTGAACCAGCGTGCACAACTCTTCCTATGTCTCCTCTGTTGATTTCGTCGGTGCTAGCAGATTTTTGATGAGGCCATATATCGTGGACCCACAAACGGTGAGGAGAATCGCCCTGCGCTTGACCGCGGTTTCTTCCTTATCCAGGTCTTTGGCCACAAGGTACTGGTCAAGATGCTCAATGAAGGCTTCCCAATCATCACCCTCAACAAATCTCTCAAGAATACCAATAACAGCCATAACCGCGTGAATATTTGTGATCTGTTACTCGTCGCCGATTGTTATGTTCAGAATAACACCACAAGACTGTATATTGGAAGCTCAATCTGTTGTGACCTTGGTCTCTTTAATGTAACTACAGAGTGAGGAAGCAGCATGGTAGAGTGCCTTTTATACCTGCTTGCCCAGGGTGTGCAGGTGACCCTTGGGTCTCCCACAGGTGCACCCCCTGGTGGCAAGTCTTACACATAGGTAATGTTTATATACATAACAGAAACAGTCCCCAAAATTCTAGTCGTGAAGCTATAAATGAAGTGCATGTGATCTGAGATTTCATTTCATATAAGATGAAATAAACATAGTGAGAGAGGAAGTATTAAGGGGTTTAACATTTTTGAAAGTGGATAAATTCACAGGCCCGGATGGAATGTATCCCAGGCTGTTAAGAGAAGTAAGAGAGGAAATAAGAGAGGCTCTGACCATCATTTTCCAATCCTCTCTGACTACAGGTGAGGTGCTGGAGGACTGAAGGACTGCTAATTTTATACCGTTGTTTAAAAAGAGAGAAAGGGATAGATTGAGTAATTACAGGCCGATCAGCCTAACCTCGATGGTGGGAAAATTATTTGAAAAAATTCTGAGGAACAGGATAAATCTTAATTTAAAAAAAGACACGGATTAATCAAGGACAGTCAACATGGATTTGTTAAGGGAAGGTCATGTCTGACTAATTTGATTGAATTTTTTTGAAGAGTTAACAAGGAATGTCGATGAGGGCAGTGCATTTGATGTAGTCTATATGGATTTTAGCATTGCTTTTGATAAGGTCCCGCATGGCAGACTTGTCACGAAAGTAAAAGCCCATGGAATCCAGGGCAAAGTGGCAAGTTGGATCCAAAATTGGCTGAGAGGCAGGAAGCAAAAGGTAATGGCCGATGGATGTTTTTGTGACTGGAAGGCTGGTTTCAGTGGGGTTCGGCAGGGCTCAGTGCCTTGCTTTTTGTGGTATATATCAATGATTTAGCTTTGAATGTAGGGGGTATGATTAAGAAAATTGCAGATGAGACAAACATTGGCTGTGTGGTTGATAATGAAGAAGAAAGCTGTAGACTGCAGGAAGATATCAATGGACTGGTCAGGTGGGCAGAACAGTGGCAAATGGAATTCAATCTGGAGAAGTGTGAGGTAATGCATTTGGGGAAAGCTAACAAGGCAAGGGAATACACAATAAATGGTAGGACACTGAGAAGTGTAGAGGAATCTTGGAGTGTATGTTCACATATCCCTGAAGGTAGCAGAACAGGTAGATAAGATGGTTGAGAAGGAATATGGGATGCTTGCCTTTATTAGCTGAGGAATAGAATATAAGAGCAGGGAGGTTATGCTTAAACTGTATAAAATAATAGTTAGGCCACAGCTAGAGTACTACGTGCAGTTCTGGTCACCACATTACAGGAAGGATGTGATTGCGCTAGAGAGGGTACAGAGGAGATTTATGTGAATGTTTACTGGACTGGAGAATTTTAGCTATGAGGAAAGATTGAATAAGCTGGGTTTGATTTCTTTGGATAGAGGAGGCTGAGGGGAGACCTAATTGAGGTGTATAAATTATGAGGGACCTCTATAGATTGGATAGGAAGGTCCTATTCCCCTTAACAGATAGGTCAATAACCAGGGGGCATAGATTTAAAGTTTAGAGAGGATTTGAGGAAACAAATTTTGAACCAGAGGGTGGTGGGGGCCTGGAACTCACTGTCTGAAAGGGTGGTAGAGGCAGAAACCCTCGCCATATTTAAAAAGTACTTGGATGTGCACTTGAAGTGCCATAACCTATAAGGATACGACCAAGAGCTGGAAAATGGGATTAGGCTGGCTAGCTCTTTCTCGGCCGGCACGGACACGATGGGTCGAATGGCCTCCTTCTGTGCTGTAAATTTCTATGTTTCTATGATTCTATGATTCTATGAAATTGGGAGAGAGTTTTCATTTGTTTTTAGTTTTACGCCCAGATTCCACTGCCATCGGCCAAACCAACGCAAAAAAGAAAGGAACTTAAAATGTAAGTGAGCGACACCCAAAACCACTTACTTTCATGTTTTCAGCGATTATTTATGCTGGTTCCAGATTCAATTCACCCGAATCAAACCCCACCCACAAACCTGGCCATGGCCCCAGGTCGAAATGGCGAGATTCTGCCTATTGTGCATGTTCAGGATTGCTCTTCAAAAAGTGCTCATTTTCTGAGGCCCACAGGCACCTATTTAATTTACTAAGAAACTGACTAGTGTACACCAATTAAACTATTAAATGGTTCAGTATAGTTCTTTTAAATCATTTTCAGTTATTTTAAATCAAGTTACATACAAGTGGAGGACTGCACACCTTTATTAAAAATGCTTATTTTTGGTGATAAACCCATTATGAGCTGCATTATGCACCAGGTTATCTCTCTTAAATACAGCAAGGAATACCTTTTAATGGAAAGGGAAAGAAAATAAATGATTATGTTCTATTCTGCTGCCTGATTTTTGCAGAAACTTGAAATGTAACCTAACCAGTGCAATTTCAAGTGTATTTTGGTCACATTTTCCTCATTGTGCCCAAACTCCACCCCATGATCTTTGGAAGCAGTGAAAGTCACCAGAATTTGATGCCATTTGTTCAAAACATCAAAAACAATAAAATGCATGAATAATGAACGCAAAAATAATGAATATAAAATACGAGCTGATCTCTCACAAAAACAGTTGGTAAGTGCAGTACGAGAGCTGAACACAGGTACAGATGAGGTGAAAACCAACGTGGAGAAACACTTGAGTGGAATGACTTGGACAGTTTTTACAGTTTGTAATGTAGACCTGCAGCATGTCTTTTATTCATGATTTTGTTAAAACTTTAAAACCAGGAAAACAAATGTTTAATACTGTTATATATGCAGACTGTAGATATATTCTCTGTATAGTCACTGTATAGTTGCATAAGATGAAGACTTGTTTACCTGATGTACTCTCAATAAGGTTTACACTGTGTATATGCTATGCTGGCATCATTAGAGGGTGCAACTGGTGGAGACCGGGGTTTCCTGCCCTGGTGGCAGGGCCTGTATAAAAGGGTAGCCACCATGCGGCAGCCTCACTCTGGAGTTACGAATAAAGGACCAAGGTCATTACAGTTTGAGTACAACACATTGCCTCATGGAGTCATTCATAAGTATATTGCAGACATAATAACTGGCGACGAGTATACAGACTTTCACACGATTATGGATACCTTTGGCACACTAAAAGACCGCAGAGGGTGATGATTGGGATACCTTGACGGAAAGATTCGAGCAATATTTTGTGGCAAACAACCTGGCAGGGGAGACGGAAGCATTGGCGGAGAAGCGCAAGGCTATACTGCTGACCAGTTGTGGGCCCGAGGTCTACCGCCTTGTCAGGGACTTGCTGGCATCCACAAAGGCCAAGGATAAAACATACGATGAGCTGACTGAACTAATTCGCGACCAACTAAAACCAAAAGAGAGCATCCTCACAGCCAGGCACAGATTCTACAGTCACCGCAGACCTGAGGGCCAGGAGATTGCAAAATATGCTGCCGATCTCAGGAGACTTGCGGCACCGTGTGATTTTGGCACGCACCTCAATGAAGCATTGCAAGACATCTTCGTTATGGGAATTGGCCAGGAGGACCTCCTTCACAAGCTATTATCTGCCGACACCATGGTCAACCTGCAGAAGGCCATCAGCATTACTCAGGCATTCATGACCTCGACTGCAGCACCAAGCAAATTATTTATCCTGTGGACTCAAACCCGGCAAGTACTGTACACAGAGTGGTGCCTTTCACAGGCAAGACTTGAGAACGTGGCTCTGCCCAGAGCAGAGAGCACAGACCTCAGGGTTCCAGAACTCAGAGTCCACCGAGGGATGCTAATCGAGTAGCACCATGCTGGCATTGCGGAGGAAACCATAGGGCTCACCAGTGTCGGTTTGCTGAGTACATATGCAAAGCCTGTAACACAAAGGGTCACCCTCCAGCATATGTGTAAAAGAAATACAACTCACCGTCTAGCAGAGGAGTAGGTAGATGACTTTGAATCCAGCGGGGAGTATGATGATTTGGCCAGAGAGGCAGCTCAGCCCCAAGAAGAAGTGTATGGAGTGTATACCTGCACCACCGATTGTCCTCCAGTGAAGATGGGAGTCCAGATAAACGGCGTTCCAGTCTTCATGGAAGTGGACACGGGAGTGAGCCAGTCAGTGATGAGCCAGGATGCCTTTGAGATGCTATGGAATGAAAAACGACGCGAGCTGGTTCCAGTACAGGAAAAGTTGCACACCTACACCAAGGAGCTGATCCCAGTCTTTGGTAGTGTGGATGTAAATGTAATCCATAATGGCGTGGTGCACAAGTTACCTCTGTGGATTGTTGCAGGCAATGATCCAACACTACTCGGAAGAAGGTGGATGGGGAAGATCCAGTGGAAATGGGAAGACCTCTTCACTCCAGCAATTGATGTCCCCCGAGCTCAGAGGCAGAGCAAAATCTCACCTTCGCTTGGGCCAGACACCAGAGAACAGACCAGCTGTAGGGCGTGGTGGGTTTGTCAGCCTTTTCTGACCTTGACGGTTCGAATCATTCCACTCCCTGGTTCTAGGGGTTGGAATTATTTAGGGGATGTGATAGATGTAGACAGACAACTGTTTGGTGAAAGAACAAATATTTTATTTAGAAAATAGCACACCACACGAATTAACTTAATCGCATATAACAAAATGTACAGAAAAAGGGGCAAAATGTATACACAACGGGTACAGAGGTTATGCAGTGAAAATAAAACACCTCTCACCACTACACTAACTAAGTTAGGCTCTGAAATTGCAGGGACTATGCTCACCAAAGGATTTCTCCACAGTTTAGACCAGTTGCACACTGCTTTCTCTCTCCTCAATCTTGTGGATTCTTTGGCTGGTTGCGGTGTCTTTGGTATTAGCACTGGTCGATGTTTTGATGGTAAATAAGTTTTTTTCTTGAGTCAGCGCTGGATGATTGTTGGTTTTTCTGTGACTCCGAGGCTTCTTGTTAGGTTCTTCTTGTTGCGTTGCTGTAACCTCGTGTGGCAAGTTAGATGTTTCAAAGCCAGAGTCAAAGAGCCCAGAGTCCAAGTGTTTTTCCAGAGTGTCCTCGGGTCCGTTTCTTCAAAAGGTGTTTCCTCAGCCCAAAGGTTACCACCCAAGCTACTAGCAAGGGCCCCAGTTATACCTGAGAGGCTGCTTCAATTTTCGTGCCAAAACTCGGGTGCACAATTGATTTTTGATGACTGCTTTTGTGCGATTTTGGCTGGCTGATCAACTCTAATGTGATCCCTTTGTGAGAATTTTGGTGGGCTGATTGAGCATTAACATGATACAAGATTCCCAAAGGTGTTGATGGAGTTTTTGAATGGTGCTGTTAGAATGTAATCAAGTCTTGATACTGTCCATTGTGTGTTTTGCTGACTATTAAAATATGTGTATATCTGGGTCCCTGGTAAGTGAGCTTTTTGTTAGACTGCTAATGTTTCCCTGGGGCCTGTATCCCTGGTGGGTTAGCAGCCCTATAAGGATCCCATTTCCCTATGCAGACCCAGCATACATTTAAAATGTCCAAACTCAATCTAAAAGGCCCTAGTTTAGTCCAAAGGCACCTAATAGTGAGATATTTCTGTCCACATTTCTCCTCCAAATTCCAGTCACATGTCCATTAAGTAGGGGGTCCCAGCATTTTGTGAATCCTACACAGCACAGCACCTGAGGCACAGACCGTCCTTCACCATTGCATGGCAATGATCTGACCGGAACGACCTAAATGTACCTTCCCAGCTCCAGTGGCAGGACTCCTGGGGAGGAAGATCGAATTCACAGACACACTTCCAGCTTTTGTGGCAGAATCGCGGGAGGGAAGCATCAAGGCAGTAGACCTCGAGGACAGAGGCAAGATGGCGTCCCTGCTGCAGCCAGGTGTAGCGTGGCTGAAAAAAAAGATGGCTGAAGCCATCCCACGAAGTGCAACGCTGAGGGACCAACATGTGGTGTCTAACAAAGGATTTGATTGGGGTAAAGCCAGCAAGGTTCTCTTCAAGGAGACCTGCAACCAACTGAACTTAAAGAGACATTGTATGCATGGCAATCAATGTAACGAACCAATTAAGATTGTGGACAAAATGTTGTTGCGAGATGTCGATACTATTCCTAATGTAAAGAACAAAATGTTGCAAGATGTCGGTACCATTCCTAATGTAAAGAACAAAATGTTGTTGCGAGATGTTGGGAATAGAGTGTCCCCAAAAGTAGCAAGCGAGCGAATTCTGGAGAGTAAAAGCGCTGATCCTGATGCCTTGCACCAGGAATTCTCACAAGTTATAGGCCAGCAACCTCAGGAGGGTGAAGGCACTGATCCTGATACCCTGCCCCAGGTCTATCCCACGCTGCAGGCAACGATGGCACTATTCGCCACGGACCTGGACACGAAAACGGCGGCAATATGTGCAGTCGGCAGCCATTGGCCACCACCCAGGTGGAGACGACGCTGCCCCCGACCCAGTCGCTACCTCGGCCATGCCCAGGAGCGAAAGGTCAGAAGTAACGAGTTCCCCAAACGGGATCTGGAACAGCCAGGTTCCCAACACCGTTAGAGAGCAGGCAGAAGATTCTGCAGCCCTCAAAGGAGGACAGGGAGGCCACACACATCTGTGGCTCTGCCCACCACTAGGCAACGGCAAAGGCCCTGAGTCCTGGTAAGGTGAGCGAACCAAGCCCACACCGCTAGCAGGGGTCACAGCACTGCCATCAGACGACTAGGACCTTGTCCGGTTGATCTGGAATCAGTGACCTCGCATACCTGTCCTGCTACCTCAGTACTAACCATGACTGAACCATGAATGCAATCTACCCAATCCTGCCGCACGACCGTAAAACGTTATGGAAGTAAGTCACTGAACCAAGGTGTCATGATACAAACTGTACTTGCACTGTGTCTGACCCTGTATGTTAATGTAACGGGCCAGCTACTCGATCTCGCTGGGGAGGGGCGGGGAATGGATGTATGTAGCCATGGACACACACATGGATCACACCCAGAACTCTCTGGAATCTCCACTGCATCATCGAACCATCCAAACTGGTAACCACTACCCAACATTGTGACAAAAGGACTTGGGGGTTAACAGGGAGAGAGCCAAGCCAAAGCACAGCCACGGTGCAAGGGCTATTGGCACTTAAGTCTGGCGAGAGCTAAGCCAGAGCACATAGTACAAAGGTAATTGGCACAAAGGACTTGGGGGAGAGTGATGTTATTTATGCAGAATATAGAATACTCTCTGTGTAGTCACTGTATAGTTGCATAGATGGAGACTTGTTTACCTGATGTACTATCAATAAGGTTTACACTGTGTATATACAATTCTGGCACCACTAGAGGGTGCAACTGGTGGAGACCGGGGTTTCCTGCCCCGGTGGCAGGGGCTGTATAAAAGGGTAGCCATTACGAATAAAGGACCAAGATCACTACAGTTTGAGTACAACACATTGCCTCGTGGAGTCATTCATAAGTACATAACAGACATAATAAGCAACAAGCAAATTATTCATCCTGTGGACTCAAACCCAGCAAATACTGTACACAGAATGGTGCCTTTCACAGGCAAGACTGTAGAACGTGGCTCTGCCCAGGGCAGAGAGCACAGACCTCAGGGTTCCAGAACTCACAGTCCGCCGAGGGGTGCTAATCGAGTAGCACCATGCTGGCATTGCGGAGGAAACCATAGGGCTCACCAGTGTCAGTTTGCTGAGTACATATGCAAAGCCTGTAACACAAAGGATTACCTCCAGCATATGTGTAAAAGAAATACGACTCACCGTCTAGCAGAGGAGTCGGTAGATGACTTTGAATCCAGCGGGGAGTATGATGATTTGGCCAGAGAGGCAGCTCAGCCCCAAGAAGAAGTGTATGGAGTGTATACCTGCACCATCGATTGACCTCCAGTGAAGATGGAAGTCGAGATAAATGGCAGTCCAGTTTTCATGGAAGTGGACACGGGAGTGAGCCAGTCAGTGATCAGCCAGGATGCATTTGAGAGGCTATGGAATGAAAAACGACGCGAGCTGGTTCCGGTACAGGAAAAGTTGCACACCTACACCAAGGAGCTGATCCCAGTCCTTGGTAGTGCAGATGTAAGTGTAATCCATAATGGCGTGGTGCACAAGTTACCTCTTGGATTGTTGCAGGTGATGGTCCAATGCTACTCGGAAGAAGGTGGATGGGGAAGATCCAGTGGAAATGGGAAGACCTCTTCACTCCAGCAATCGATGTCCCCCCGTGCTCAGAGCAAAACCTCACCTTCGCTTCGGCCAGATACCAGAGAACAGACCACCGCAGCACCTGAGGCACAGACCGTCCATCACAACTGCGTGGCAATGATCCAACCGGAATGATCTAAAAGTACCTTTGCGGCTCCAAGGGCAGGACTCCTGGGGAGGAAGATCGAATTCACAGGCACTCTTCCAGCTTTTGTGGCAGAATTGCGGGAGAGAAGGATCAAGGCAGTCGACCTCGAGGACAGAGGCATTATGGCATCCCTGCTGCAGCGAGGTGCTGCGTGACTGAAAAAAAAGATGGCCGCGGCCATATCACGAGGTGCAACGCTGAGGGACCAACCCGTGGTGTCTAGCAAAGGATTTGATTGGGGTAAAGCCAGCAGGGTTCTCTTAAAGGAAACCTGCAACCAATTGAACTTAAAGAGACATTGTATGCATGGCAATCGCTGTAACAAACCGATTAAGATTGTGAAGAAAATGTTGTTGCGAGATGTCGGTACTATTCCTAATGTAAAGGACAAAATGTTGTTGCGAGATGTCGGGAATAGAGTGTCCCCAAAAGTAGCAAGCGAGCAAATTCAGGAGGGTAAAGGCACTGATGCCCTGCCCCAGATGTCCCCACAAGTTATAGGCCAGCAACCTCAGGAGGGTGAAGGCACTGATCCTGATACCCTGCCCCAGGTCTACCCGACGCTGCAGGCACCCAAGGACCTGGAAACGAAAACGCGCAGTCGGCCGCCGTTGCCCACTACCCGGGTGGAGACGGCGCAGCCCCCAGACCCAGTCACTACCTCGGCCATGTCCGGGAGGGAAATGTCAGAACCAACGAGTTCCCCAAACGGAATCTGGAACAACCAGGTTCCCAACACCGTTAGAGAGCTGGAAGATTCTGCAGCCCTCAAAGTAGGACAGAGAGGCCTCACACATCTGTGCCTCTGCCCAACACTAGGCAACGGCAAAGGCCCTGAGCCCTGGCTAGGTGAGCGAACCAAGCCCCTCCACTAGCAGGGGCACAGCGCCGCTATCAGACGACTAGGACCCCGTCTGGAACCTGCGTCCTCGCATACCTGTACTGCTACCTCAGTACTTACTATGACTGAACCATGAATACAATCTACCCAATCCTGGCGCACGACTGCAAAACGTAACGAATGTAAGTCACTGAACCCAAGGTGTCCCGATTCAAACTGTAACTTGCTTTCTTTGTACTTGCACTGTGTCTGATCCTGCATGTTAATGTAACGGGCCTGCTGCATGATCTCGCTGTGGGGGGGTTGGGGGGGGGAAATGGATGAATGTAGCCATGGACACACACATGGATCAGTCCCAGAACCCACTGGAACCTCCACTGCATCATCGAACCATCCAAACTGGTAACCATTAACGAACGTTGTGACAAAAGGACTTGAGGGTTAACAGGGAGCGAGCCAAGCCAAAGCACAGCCAAGATGCAAGGGCTATATGCACCTAAGTCTGGGGAGAGCTAAGCCAGAGCACATCGTGCAAAGGTAATCGGCAAAATAGATTTGGAGGAGAGTGATTTTATATATGCAGACTATAGATATACTCTCTGTGTAGTCACTGTATAGTTGCATAAGATGGAGACTTGTTACCTGATGTACTATCAATAAGGTTTACATTGTGTATATACTATGCTGGCACCACTAGAGGGTGCAACTGGTGGAGACTGGGGTTTCCTGTCCCTGTGGCAGAGGCTGTCCACCAGAGGGCACTGCAGTGAGAGACCTGAGGATCACATGCATAGGTGTGCAGGGACAAGTATAAAAGGCTGCCCATCATGCTTGTGCCTCCCTCTGGAGTTATGAATAAAGGACCAAGGTCACTACAGTTTGAGCACAACACATTGCCTCGTGCAGTCATTCATAAGTGCTTTACAAAAATAACAAATATAAACAGTGGACAGTTCTGGAAGGACTGTATCACTATTCAAATTTGGTGGGAGGTTATTGTCGTGTATCTGTAAAGCATACACTCCCATGTTCCGCCACCAGGGAGCTCATCCCCTGAAGTACCAAGGGATCCCAGCATCCCTTGGGAGCACTGTATATAAGCTGGTCCCTAAGGCCTGTTTCTCACTCTGGTGTGCCTTATTAAAGACTGAGGTCATTGTTACTTTAACCTCCCTGTGTGCAGCCTCATCTGTGTTAGGAACACAATAACTGGCGACGAGAATACAAATCCAACGTAATGATGCAGAAAACTGTGGGCATCCTGGAGAAGTTCTCGGAGGGTGAGGACTGGGAAGCCTATGTCGAATGGCTAGACTAGTACTTTGTAGCCAATGAGCTGGACGGAGAAGGAAGCGCTGCAAAAAGGAGAGCGGTCCTCCTCACAGTCTGCGGGGCACCAACCTACAGCCTCATGAAGAATCTTCTGGCTCCGGTGAAACCCACAGATAAGTCATATGAGGGGCTGTGTGCACTAGTACGGGAGCATCTTAACCCGAGGGAGAACGCGCTGATGGCGAGGTATCGGTTCTACACGTGCCAACGATCTGAAGGTCAGGAAGTGGCGAGCTACGTCGCCGAGCTAAGGCGACTTGTAAGACAATGTGAGTTTGATGGCTACCTGGAGCAAATGCTCAGAGACTTTTTTTTACTGGGCATTGGCCACGAGACCATCCTACGAAAACCTTTGACTGTAGCGACACCAACCCTCAGTAAGGCCATTGCGATAGCACAGGGGTTTATGTCCACCAGTGATAACACCAAACAAATCTCTCAGCACACAAGTGCTAGCAATGTTCATAAATTAACTGGAACTGTGTTTGCAAGCAGAAATATACAGGGCAGAAACCACGAGTCTGCAACTGCCAGCAGGCCTCAGGTGACCCAGATGACTCAGAGTCCCCAACAAAGGATGAATGCAAGGCAATTCACACCTTGTTGGTGTTGTGGAGGCTTCTAATCAGCCTTTTCATGTCGCTTCAATGGGTATGTTTGCAAGAGCTGTGGAACAATGGGGCATCTCCAACGAGCTTGCAAAGGAGCTGCAAGCTCTGCAAAACCTGCTAGCCACCACGTGGCAGAGGAAGATCGGTCCATAGTGGATCAAAGCAATTTTGAGCTTCAGAGAGAGGAGGCAGGTACTGAAGTACACAGGGTGCACACATTTTCGACGAAATGTCCACCTATAATGTTAAACGTAAAATTGAATGGCTTACCCGTAGCCATGGAACTGGGCACTGGCGCTAGCCAATCCATCGTGAGTAAAAAGATGGTTGAGAGACTGTGGTGCAACAAGGCATTCAGACCAGCCCTGAGCCCCATCCACAAGAAACTGAGAACATACACCAAAGAGCTTATCACTGTCCTGGGCAGCGCCATGGTCAAGGTCACATATGAGGGCACAGTGCACGAACTGCCACTCTGGATTGTCCCGGGCGATGGCCCCACACTGCTTGGAAGGAGCTGGCTGGGCAAAATCCGCTGGAACTGAGATGACATCCGAGCGCTATCACATGTCGATGAGGCCTCATGTACCCAGGTTCTTAACAAATTTCCTTCCCTTTTTGAGCCAGATATTGGAAACTTTTCCAGGGCGAAGGTGCAGATCCACTTGGTCCCAGAGGAACGACCCATTCACCACATGGCGCGAGCGATATCTCACATGATGAGGGAGAGAATGGAAATCGAGCTGGACAGGCTGCAACGTGAGGGCATCATCTCCGCAGTGGAATTCAGCGAGTGGGCCAGCCCGATTGTTCCAGTACTCAAAAGTGATGGCACGGTCAGGATTTGCAGCGATTATAAAGTAACTATTAATCGTTTCTCGCCATAGGACCAATACCCGCTACCTAAGGCAGACAACCTATTTGCGACGCTGGCAGGAGGCAAGATGTTCACCAAGCTCGACCTGACTTCGGCCGACATGACGCAGGAGCTGGAGGAGTCTTCGAAGGGCCTCATCTGCATCAACACGCACAACGGACTGTTCATCTACAACAGATGCCCGTTTGGAATTCGGTCGGCTGCAGTGATCTTCCAGAGAAACATGGAGAGCCTACTCAAGTTGTTACCACACACGGTGGTTTTTCAGGATGACATATTGGTCACGGGTCGGGACATCGCCGAGCACCTACAACACCTGGAGGAGGTCCTCCAGCGACTGGATCGCGTAAAGCTGCGGCTGAAGAGGTCGAAATGCGTCTTCATGGCAACAGAAGTGGAGTTTTTGGGGAGGAAGATCGCGGCAGATGGCATTCGGTCCACAGACGCCAAGACAGAGGTTATCAGGAACGTGCCCAGGCCACAGAACATCACGGAACTGCGGTCATTCCTGGGACTCCTCAACTATTTTGGTAACTTCCTACCGGGGTTAAGCACCCTCTTAGAGCCCCTAGATGTGTTATTGCGCAAAGGTGAGAACTGGGTATGGGGAAAAAAAACAAGTAATTACTTTTGAGAAAGCCAGAAACATTTTATGCTCCAACAAGCTGCTTGTATTATATAACCCGTGTAAAAGACTTGTGCTAGCATGTAACACGTCGTCGTACGGAGTCGGGTGTGTATTACAACAAGCTAACATTGCGGGGACGTTGCAACCGGTCACCTATGTTTCCAGGAGCTTGTCTAAGGCCGAGAGGGCCTACAGCATGATTGAGAAAGAGGCATTAGCGTGTGTGTTTGGGGTAAAGAAAATGCATCAGCACCTGTTTGGCCTCAAATTTGAGCTGGAAACCGATCACAAGCCCCTCACATCCCTGTTCGCTGAAAACAAGGGGATAAATACCAATGCCTCAGCCCGCATACAAGGTGGGCACTCGTGCTATCAGCTTATAACTATACCATCCGCCACAGGCCAGGCACCGAGAACTGTGCGGATGCTCTCAGTCGGCTACCATTGCCCACCACGGGGGTGGAAATGGCGCAGCCTGCAAACGTGTTGATGGTGGCGCGGCCCGAAGACTTGTTGATGGTCATGGAAGCGTTTGAAAATGATAAATCACTTGGCACGGCCCGCCAGATTAGGACTTGGAGCAGCCAAGATCTTCTGCTGTCCCGAGTAAAAAACTGTGTACTGCATGGGAGCTAGGCCAGCATCCCCGTTGAAATGCAAGAGCCAATCAAGCCGTTCCAGCGGCGAAAGGATGAGCTGTCCATTCAGGCAGACTACCTGTTGTGGGGTAACCGCGTAGTGCTACCAAAAAAGGGCAGGGAGACGTTCATCTCGGATCTCCACAGCACCCACCTGGGTATAGTAATGATGAAAGCGATAGCCATATCCCACGTGTGGTGGCCCGGTATCGACTCTGACTTAGAGTCCTGTGTACGGCAATGCAGCTTATGTGCTCAGTTGAGCAACGTGCCCAGAGAGGCTCAACTAAGTTTGTGGTCCTGGCCCTCCAGACCATGGTTGAGGATCCAAGTCGAATATGTGGGCTCGTTTCTCGGTAAAATGTTCCTGGTGGTGGTGGATGCTTTTTCAAAATGGATTGAATGTGAAATAATGTCGGGAAGCACCGCCACCGCCACCATTGAGGGCCATGTTTGCCACCCACGGCCTGCCTGACATACTGGTCAGTGACAACGGGCCATGTTTAACCAGTGCCGAATTGAAAGAATTCATGACCCACAATGGGATCAAACATGTCACCTCGGCCCTGTTTAAACCAGCCTCCAATGGGCAGGCAGAGCGGGCAGTACAAACAATCAAACAGAGCCTTAAACGAGTCATAGAAGGCTCACTCCAAACCACCTGTCCCGAGTACTGCTCAGCTACCGCACGAGATCCCACTCGCTCACAGGGGTGCCCCCGGCTGAGCTACTCATGAAAAGGACACTTAAAACCAGACTCTTGCTGGTTCACCCCAACATGCATGATCAGGTAGAGAGCAGGTGGCAGCAACAAAATGTAAACGATGGTCGCGCCACTGTGTCATGGGAAATTGATCTGAATGACCCTGTGTATGTGCTAAACTATGGACATGGTCCCAAGTGGATCGCGGGCACGGTGATAGCTAAAGAAGGGAGTAGGGTGTTTGTAGTCAAACTAGACAATGGACAAATTTGCAGAAAGCACCTGGACCAAACCAGGCTGCGGTTCACAGACTGCCCTGAACAACCCACAGCAGACACCACCTTTTTCGAGCCCACAACACACACCCAAAGGATCAACGACACCACGCCGAACCAGGAAATTGAACCCATCACGCCCAACAGCCCAGCAAGGCCAGGCTCACCCAGCAGCCCTGCAGGGGCAACAACACGCCAGGCCAGCGAGGGCACAGCCAACAGACCAGAAAAGACATTTGTACCGAGGCGGTCCACCAGGGAAAGAAAGGCTCCCAACCGCCTCACCTTGTAAATAGTTTTCACTTTGACTTTGGGTTGGAGTGATGTTGTGTATCTGTAAAGCATGCACTCCCATGTTCCGCCACCAGGGAGCTCATCCCCTGAAGTCCCAAGGTATTCCAGCATCCCTTGCGAGCATTGTATATAAGCCGGTCCCTAAGGCCTGTTCCTCACTCTGGACTGTCTTAATAAAGATTGAGGTCACTGTTACTTTAACCTCCTTGTGTGCTGCCTCATCTGTGTTAGGAACACAATAGTTCTGAATAAAAGTTACGATTTCAAAAATTATCATCATCATAAGCACTCCCTCAGAATTGAGGAAGACTTGCTTCCACTCTAAAAATGAGTCCTTATGTGGCTGAACAGTCCAATATGTGAACCATAGTCCCTGGCACAGGTGGGACAGATAGTTGTTGAGGGAAAGGGTGGGTGGGACTGGTTTGCCGCACGCTCTTTCCGCTGTCTGCACTCGATTTCTGCATGCTCTCGGCAATGAGACTCGAGGTGCTCAGCGCCCTCCCGGATGCACTTCCTCCACTTAGAGCAGTCTTTGGCCAGGGACTCCCAGGTGTCAGTGGGGATGTTGCATATTATCAGGGAGGCTTTGAGGATGTCCTTGTAACGTTTCCGCTGCCCCACCTTTGGCTTGTTTGCCGTGAAGGAGTTCCGAGTAGAGCGCTTGCTTTGGGAGTCTCCTGTTTGGCATGCGAACAATGTGGCCTGCCCAGTGGAGCTGATCAAGTGTGGACAGTGTTTCAATGCTGGGGATGTCAGCCTGGTCGAGGATGCTAACGTTGGTGCCTCTGTCCTCCCAGGGGCTTTGCAGGATCTTGCCGAGACATCGTTTGTGGTATTTCTCCAACGACTTGAGGTGTCTACTGTACATGGTCTACTGAGCCTTACAGGAGGACAGGTATTACTACAGCCCTGTGGACCATGAGCTTGGTGGCAGATTTGAGGGCCTGGTCTTTAAACACTCTTTTCCTCAGGCGGCCGAATGCTGCACTGGCGCACTGGAGGCGGTGTTGAATCTCGTCGTCGATATCTGCTCTTGTTGATAAGAAGCTCCCGAGGTATGGGAAATGGTCCACGTTGTCCATGGTCGCGCCTTGGATCTTGATGACTGGGGAGCAGTGCTGTGCGGTTGGGACAGGTTGGTGGAGGACCTTTGTCGTACAGATGTTTAGCGTAAGGCCCATGCTTTTGTATGATTCAGTATATACGTTGACTATGACTTGGAGTTCGGCCTCTGTATGTGCGCAGACGCAGGCATACTGGAGCTCGACGACAGAGGTTGGGGTGGTCTTGGACCTGGCCTAGAGATGACGAAGGTTGAACAAGTTCCCACTGGTACTGTAGTTTAGTTCCACTCCAGCGGGGAGCTTGTTGACTGTGAGGTGGAGCATGGCAGCGAGGGAGATTGAGAAGAGGGTTGAGGCGATAAAGCAACCCTGTTTGACCCGGTCTGGACGTGAATTGGGTCTGTAATGGATCCGTTGGTAAGGATCACGGCCTGCATGTCGTCATGGAGCAGGCGAAGGAAGTTGACAAACTTTTGGTGGCATCAGAAATGGAGCAGGATGCTCCATAGACCCTCGCGGTTGACAGTGTCAAAGGCCTTTGTAAGTTCAAAGAAGGCCATGTATAAGGGCTGGTGCTGTTCCCTGCATTTTTCCTGCAGCTGTCGCGCTGTAAAAATCATGTCCGTTGTGCCCCGTAGGGGACAAAATCCGCACTGTGACTCCGGGAGGAATTCCTCGGCCACAGGGAGAAGGCAGTTGAGGAGGACTCTAGCGACAACTTTCCCAGTGGCTGATAACAGGGCGATTCCTCTGTAGTTGCCGCAGTTGGACTTGTCCCCTTTTTTAAAGATGGTCACGATCACTGCATCTCTGAGATCTCCTGGCATGCTCTCCTCTCTCCAGATGAGAGAGATGAGGTCATGTATCCACGCCAACAGTGCCTCTCCACCATACTTCAGTGCCTCAGCGGGGATTCCATCCATTCCCGTAGCCTTGTTGTTCTTTTTCTACCTCGTGCAGTGCTGGGGTTTTACTGAGGTGGTGGCGGGTTACATGCTGTGGGATGGAGTCGAGAACACTCGAGTCAAAGGCAGAGTCTCGATTGAGAAGATCTTCGAAGTGCTCCTTTCAGCAGACCCTCACTGCCTCGGTGTCCTTGATGAGTGTTTCCCCGTTCTTGGCCAGCAGTGGGGTGGTGCCTTGGGAGTTTGGACCGTAGGTGGCCTTGACTGCGATGAAGAATCCTCGCACATCACGGCTGTCAGCCAGCTGCTGTATCTCCTGTGCTTTCTCCATTCACCACCTGTTCTTTAGGTCCCGAGTTTTACTTAAATCAAAATGCATTGGTGAATCTATATAAGACCTTAGTAAAGCCTTAGTTGGAGCATTTTTGGTCTGCTGTGTTCAGAGTTTCCTTTGTGCCCTGTGTCTGCTGTATTCAGAGTTGAGCACATTTGGTGTGCTTCATGTGGTGTGATTGTTCTATTTGGATCTGCAATCATCCTGTAAAAACCTTCGGGTCTTCGTTCTGTGAAAGCGTAGGTGTTCCTGGTGTTTCCATTCTGTTTCCAATGCAAATATGAAAGCTGTGTGCACGAAATATCATAGCCCAGAAAAATGCCGTTCAACCCATGAAGCCTCTGCCGGTGTTTTTCTCCATGTAGCGAGCCTAATCACATTCACCGGCTCACTCCCTGTGTCCTTCTATATTACTCTTTGTAAAGCAGCTATCTAACTGTCTCTGAATAGAATTCATGGACTTTGCTGTAACCTGTCTCCCATGTTTTCTTTCTCTTGTACTTTGTTAGCTGTGCTTTGTACCAATTTCAGGCATACAGACACTGGCCACACCCCATTCAACACCAGATTCCTGAACAAAGCAGCTGAACAACTGTGAAAGACCAATCCTCAAGCAAAGCAACCTAGGTGCGAATACTATCTGCCATTGAGTTGCTTTTTCCTACTTTGTCTTTCCCAATTGATTTTGCTTCCACTAACTGTACGTGCCACTAGTTCAATATGCAGATTTGTAGAGCTGCAATCCACCATGGCAGCTGAAGTATTCACGGATACCACTCTGTAATTCTATGAAAACTACTCAGTGGTGGAGCTCAATACTTCAGGGGGGAAATTGCGTAGCGCCTCGTTTGGGTGTGGTAACAGCCAGCAGGCGGGATTTCCTGCGTCAGAGCGCAAGTCCCGCCCCGCGACCAATATTCGGGTTATCGCCCCCGAGAGGAAGTGAAGCACAAAATGGGGTGTGAGTGGGGCCCAAGTACTCTATGAGGAGTGCAGCACTACGCGGTGGCACATGTAGCACTGCCACGTAGACAGGGCCCTCCCCGTCATTAAAGGGGAGGGCCAAGCTGCCAACTCTGCGGGGGAGAAACGGGTCCCCAACTGGACCATCAGGGAGTGGGTTGCCGTGCCATCAGCCTGGCACACAAGCAGAGTGCCGGGCTGCAAGATCGCAGCACTGACACCACGGTAAGTCGGCCATTTTGTTTTTTAATTCCCCACCTGCCCTTTACATTTTGCCCAGCAAGCAGCCTTCATCCCGGTACACAGTCGCTGGCTACAGAATTTTCACTCTGGGGTGAAAGCAGGTCGCTGGGCACAGTGATGACACAGGAGTCGTTATCGGCACTACGCCCGGGCAAAAACTCGGAGGTGCAAATGCCCCGAATTTCTCCCCCTAAAAGTTTAATATGAAATTTGAAAAGTTTGAACAAATACCTTTGCTTCAATGTGTATTTCATCTCAGTTGTGTTCAGCTGCAGTCTCCATGTTCCTTGCGCCGGAACATCTCATTCTTCATTTTCGGGACAGACTCAGACAGCAATAAATATCTCCGCTCTTTTTCTTATAGGAAGACATGCTCACTTACACTGGTGACTGAAAACAAGAGGCAGATGATACCAATCCCCACCGGTACGTGTGGGATGTGTCTGTGAAACTGCGCTGGGTCCACTTATAGGCAGAGCACATCCGATCCACTGGGATTCAACTGAAATCAATGTTTGGTTTTGCAGCTGGTGCACATCTGTGTGGTTAGTGTGTGATTCACGTCACAATGATTGCAGATTGCTGTCGTGCCAGTGGGCTGAAGGCATGTGCCAGGACTGCTGAGAGGCGCAGATATTCAAGTCACCTTTTCGACCTGACAACACGAGGTGATACATTGTAACCCAACCATCCAGAAAATGCTACCTGGAAGCTTTATGGCTTGTGCGCTCACTGATCCCTGATTTTGCAACATAAACAAGTTTTCCACTGAACTTCCGCCAAAGTTACAGTGATGCAGCGGGAGAAGCCCTGAGGAAATTCGCTCCCACTAAGGAGGTGGTACTCAGTAAGATAATTGGACTAAAAGCGGATAAATCCCCTGGACCTGATGGCTTGCACCCTAGGGTCATGAGGGAAGTAGCGACAGGGATTGTGGATGCGCTGGTTGTAATTTACCAAAGTTCCCTGGATTCTGGGGAGGTCCCAGCAGATTGGAAAACTGCAAATGTAACGCCCCTATTTAAAAAAGGAGGCAGACAAAAAGCAGGAAACTAGACCAGTTAGCCTAACATCTGTTGGGAAAATGCTGGAGTCCATTATTAAAGAAGCAGTAGCAGGACATTTGGAAAAGCATAATTCAGTCAGGCAGAGTCAGCATTGATTTATGAAGGGAAAGTCACGTTTGAAAAATTTGCGGGAATTCTTTGAGGATGTAACGAACAGGGTGGATAAAGGGGAACCAGTGGATGTGGTGTATTTGGACTTCCAGAAGGCATTTGACAAGGTGCCATATAAAAGGTTACTGCACAAGATAAAAGTTCACGGGGTTGGGGATAATATATTAGCATGGATAGAGGATTGGCTAACTAACAGAAAACAGAGAGTCGGGATAAATGGTTCATTCTCAGGTTGGAAATCAGTAACTAGTGGGGTGCCACAGTGCTAGGACCCCAACTATTTACAATCTATATTAATGATTTGGATGAAGGGACTGAGTGTAACGTAGCCAAGTTTGCTGACGATACAAAGATGGGAGGAAAAGCAATGTGTGAGGAGGACATAAAAAACCTGCAAAAGGACATAGACAGGCTAAGTGAGTGGGCAAAAATTTGGCAGATGGAGTATAATGTTGGAAAGTGTGAGATCATGCACTTTAGCAGAAAAAAATCGAAGAGTAAGTTATTATTTAAATGGAGAAAAATTGCAAAGTACTGCAGTACTGTGGGATCTGGGGGTCCTGGTGCATGAAATACAAAAAGTTAGTATGCAGGTACAGCAATTGATGAGGAAGGCCAATGAAATCTTGGCCTTTATTGCAAAGGGGATGGAGTATAAAAGCAGGGAAGTCTTGCTACAGTTATATAGGGTATTGGTGAGGCCACACCTGGAATACTGCGTACAGTTTTGGTTTCCATATTTATGAAAGGATATACTTGCTTTAGAGGCAGTTCAGAGAAGGTTCACTAAGTTGATTCCGGAGATGAGGGGTTTGATTTATGAGGAAAGGTTGAGTAGGTTGAGCCTCTACTCATTGGAATTCAGAAGAATGAGAGGTGATCTTATCAACACGTATAAGATTTTGTGGGGGCTTGGAAAGGTGGATGCAGAGAGGATGTTTCCACTGATAGGGAAGACTAGAACTAGGGGGCATAATCTTAGAATAATGGGCCTCCCATTTAAAACTGAGATGAGGAGGAATTTCTTCTCTCAGAGGGTTGTAAATCTTTTTAATTCGCTGCCTCGGAGAGCTGTGGAAGCTGCATCATTGAATAAATTTAAGACAGAGATAGACAGTTTCTTAACCGGGATAAGGGAATAAGGGGTTATGGGGAGCGGGCAGGGAAGTGGACTTGAGTCCATAATCAGATCAGCCATGATCGTATTAAATAGCGGAGCAGGCTCGAGGGGCCGTATGGCCTACTCCTGTTCCTACTTCTTATGTTCTTATGATTCCTTCAGGAATAAAGAGAAGAAAATGTTTTGTGATGCTCTATAATCTCAGATGGTTCATATCATCCAGATTTTGCTAATTTTATGTTTCACCTTTATCATTTTCAGGGATGTATCAAAGTTCTTAATCTGAGAATTTATAATATTAACTGAGTTTTCCTTGGGAGCTTTTTACTGGTTTCTTTTTCAAAATTCTCCATGATCCCTCTTCCCTAGATTGGAGTTCAGGAACCCCCCTCCTATCCAGGGACAGTTTAAGGGTGCCTCGGGCCCCAGGCAGTACCCTAACCATGGGCCCCTTACACCCATTCACATCCTGCAGTAAATGACATTAGTGAGCTAAGTCACAAGGCACTATACTGAGTATGCATCAGGTCAAGGTCAGGTCAGGTCTACATCTCAGGTTATGTTCTCATTGATACTATGATGACAATCATTTAATATTTTATTATGTTTCCAAACAATCAAACCGATATCTTGATGAAACCCTGTATAAACAGTAAACAACAACGCTTTAATTTTTTTAAATCCTTACATTTTGAAACAAAATCAACAATGACAACAATTTAGAACAAGACAGCGCAATTGTTTTGGAAGACTATCATTTGTCATTTGCATTCCATTTTCTCCACAGAGGCAACTACAAGTATAACATTACATTGGTCTTCTCCTAGATTTTTGTCGGCTAAACTCGTCAATGAATTTCGAGAAGTCAAATCCGCTCTCGATGCTCATGATTGAAAGACTATTAAGTCGATCTTCTTCCATTCGTTTCCTGATCTTATCCTTGATGTGTTTTAGTTTTGAGAAGGATAGCTCACCACTGCAATTTGATACCATCATTGACAGATATATCCAAAGAGCTATTTCAATGTTTGAAAAGGTTTACATTGAAACATAGTGTCATGTCTTCAACTATCATTGTAACCCACGTATAAGCTGACCTAAGTTGTACACCTTGAGAACATTGACCACAAGGGGGTGAATTTGTGGGAGACACTCCTAACCAAAACTTTCAGGTATAAAAGGGGAAGCTCCACCCACCTTCATCGCTTGAGGTCTTAGTAACAAAGGTAACTGGTCACAGAGTGACCTTCTCTCAAGTATGGGCCTCGTGTGCATTTATACCTTATAGTAAGGACATATCATTGCCGATGAGAAACTGGGATTTAAACCACGCGAGTATGGCCACTAGCAGCACAGAAGAGAGGTACTGTGTTGGTGATGATTGGGACGACTTTATCGAGAGACTACAGCAAAGTTTTGTCACTAAGGAATGGTTGGAACAGAATTCGTCTGACAAACGCAGGGCTCATCTCCTGACGGTTTGTGGATCCAGAATGTACTCCCTGATGAAGGACCTTCTAGCGCCAGAGAAGCCAGCGGACAAGACATTTGAAGAGCTCAGTAAGTTGATCGGGGAACACCTTAAACCGGCGAGCAGCATGCACATGGCGAGCCACCGGCTTTACACGCACCGGTGGCGAGAAGGGCAAAGTGTTCCTGACTTCGTGGCAGATCTCCGGCGACTGGCGAGCCCTATGTAAGTTCACAGATGCATGCAGAGCAGAGATGCTGCGAGACTTTTTTATTGAGGGCATAGGGCATGCTGGGGTTTTCAGGAAACTGATTGAGACCAAAGACTTGACCTTGGAAGCGGTGGCTCTGATAGCCCAGACATTTATCTCAGGGGAGGAAGAGACCAGAATGATGTATGACAAAAATCTTGGCTCAAATGCAGCAAACGACCAGGGAGTCAACATTGTTAACGCGGCACACAGTTCTCTAGGCAGACAAGGGCAATCGGACATGCCCCAGCATGTAGTCGAACCCAAAGGTGGAATTCAACAGAGACAATGGTTAGCTGAATGCCGATTCATGCCATCGCAATGGACAATGTGGCTGGTAATGGGGCCATCAACACCTGTTAATGGTGTACTTAAGGACAGTTACAGAGACAGTCAGAGACGATTGACTGGTACTGGACCTTTTGTTTCCAACAACGGGGACTCCAGCTCATGCTGGAGGTGTGGAGGCAAACACCCAGCCAGAGCCTGCAGGTATCAGCAATATACCTACAGAAACTGCAACGTCAGCAGTCACTTGGCGTCTGCTGCCAAGTTGATGTACAAGGAAGACGGGCCCGATGTAAGCCCTACGAGGCCAAATGAATACTGGGGGAAATCGCTGGAAGCTGAAGTTCAGTGAGTTCATGTGGAGCACATATACAGTTCATATACCAGAATGCCACCGATAATGATGAAAGTGCTCCTCAATGGCATCCCAGTATCAATGGAGCTAGACACGGGGTCTAGCCAGTCCCTGATGAGTATCAAACAGTTTGAAAGGTTGTGGGTGTCCAAGGTCAGGAGACCAAAATTATTGCCAATTAACGCACAGCTGCGGACATATACAAAGGAGATCATTCTGGTGCTGGGCAGCGCCACGGTAGTCGTGACCCACAAAGATTCGGAGAATTCGCACTACTGGGGAGGAGTTCGTTTGCTGCCATGAACTGGAGATGGGGCGATGTCAATGCAATTTCTTCTGTGGAGCGAGTATCATGCTCACAGGTCCTGGAAAAATTTGACCCATTATTTCAACCCGGCATCGGCACTTTCATGGGGGCCAAGGTAGTGATTCACATAAAACCGGGCGCCAGGCCAGTACACCACAAGGCCAGAGCGGTGCCGTACGTAATGCGGTAAAAGACAGAATGTGAATTGGACTGCCTGCTAAGGGAAGGCACCATCTCGCCAGTCGAGCCCGATCATGCCGGTGCTCAAGGCGGATGGGTCGGTCAGGATATGTGGCGATTACAAGGCCACCATCAATCGAGTGTCACTCCAAGACCAGTACCCGCTACCGAGAGCTAGGACCTCTTTGCGACGCTATCCGGTGGTAAACTTTTTTCAAAATTGGACCTGACCTCAGCTTACATGACCCAGGAGCTGGCGAGTGAATCGAAGAAGCTGACCACCATCACGACACACAAAGGGTTGTTTGAATATAACAGATGTCCATTCGGGATTCGTTCAGCCGCCGTGATCTTTCAGCGAAATATGGAAAGCCTCCTGAAGTCGATTCCAAGGATGGTGATTTTTCAGGACGACATCCTCATCACGGGTCTCAATACTGAAGAACACCTCCACAACTTGGAGGAGGTGCTACGCAGACTGGACCGGGTAGGGCTGTGACTGAAAAAGGCGAAGTGCGTCTTCTTAGCTCCAGAGGTAGAATTCCTGGGGAGGAGGGTAGCAGCAGACGGGATCAGACCCATTGTGTCCAAAACGGAAGCAATCCAGAGAACACCCAGACCCCGTAACACGATGGAGCTGCGTTCGTTCCTGGGGCTCCTGAACTATTTTGATAACTTTCTTCCCAAATTGAGCACGCTGCTAGAGCCGCTACACATGCTCCTGCACAAAGGTCGCGATTGGGTCTGGGGTGGCAGCCAGGAAAGGGCTTTTGATAGAGCACGCAACTTGTTATGCTCCAACAAACTGTTAACATTATATGACCCGTGTAAGAAACTTATTCTAACGTGCGATGCATCGTCCTATGGTGTCGGGTGTGTGTTGCAGCATGTTAATGCCAATGGTCAGTTACAGCCGGTAGCTTATGCCTCCAGACATCTATCCCAGGCAGAAAGGGGCTACGGGATGATAGAAAAGGAAGCGCTAGCATGTGTATATGCAGTAAAAAAAAATGCACCAGTACCTGTTTGGCAGGAAATTTGAGCTGGAGACAGATCACAAACCCCTAACGTCCCTTTTGGCCGATAAGAAGGCCGTAAATACGAAAGCATTGGCCCGCATACAGAGGTGGGCACTCATGTTAGCTGCCTTTTACTACACAATTCGGCACAGACCGGGCACTGAAAACTGTGCCGATGCACTCAGCAGGCTCCCACTAGCCACCACTGAGGGGGCAACCGAGCATGATGCTGAGATGGTCTTGGCTGTTGAAGCCTTCAAAAGCGAAGGCTCACCTGTGACAGCCCGTCAGATTAAAATCTGGACAAATAAAGACCCGCTACTGTCTTTAGTTAAGAAATGTGTCCTGAATGGGGACTGGGCAGCCACGTATGGGGCATGCCCTGAGGAATTTAAACCGTTTCATAGGCGCAAGGATGAACTCTCGATTCAGGCCGATTGCCTACTGTGGGGAAACCGAGAAGTCATGCCCCAGATGGGCAGAGAGGTGTTTATCAGTGAACTTCACAAGGAGCACCCGGGCATTGTCATGATGAAGGCAATTGCCAGGTCACACGTTTGGTGTCCAGGGATAGATGCAGACCTGGAACTTTGTGTTCACAGGTGCAACACGTGTGCTCAGCTGGGCAACGCACCCAGAGAAGCCCCCCTTAGCCCCTGGTCCTGGCCTGCCAAGCCATGGTCACGCATGCATGTGGACTACGCAGAGCCTTTCATGAGAAAAATGTTTTGGTTGTAGTAGACGCCTACTCCAAATGGATTGAGTGTGCCATTTTAAATTCAAGCACATCCTCTGCCACGGTAGAAAGTCTACGGGCAATGTTTGCCGTCCATGGTCTACCGGATGTCTTGGTCAGCGACAATGGCCCGTGCTTCACAAGCACTGAATTCCAGGACTTCATGGCAGGCAATGGAATCAACCATATCAGTACGGCACCATTCAAGCCGGCCTCAAACGGCCAGGCGGAACGAGCAGTGCAGATAATCAAACAGGGGATGCTCAGAATCCAAGGGGGTTCCCTACAAAGCCACTTATCATGCCTCCTGTTGGCCAATAGATCCCGACCACACTCGCTCACAGGGGTTCCACCCGCAGAGCTGCTAATGAAAAGGACGCTCAAAACCAGGTTATCCCTTATACACACTACTATGAAGAAAATTGTTGAGAGCAGGCGTCAGTCACAATGTGATTACCATGACAGGAATGCGAGGGCGCGATGTGTTGATGTCAATGACCCTGTTTTTGTCCTTAATTACGCTGCAGGGCCCAAATGGCTTGCAGGCACTTTGATTGCCAAAGAGGGAAATAGGATTTTGGTAGTTAAACTTACCAATGGACAAATCTGCCGCAAACACGTGGATCAAACTAAAAGGAGGTTCAGCAACCCCATAGAAGAAGCAGAGGAAGAACACAACGTAGAGTTTACTCCACCACAGGTGACCGAACACCGGAACCAAGTGGAGGAGAGCCCAGTCACTGTGGGCAGTCCGGACAGGCCTGAGGCACTGCAAACAGCAGACACTCAGGCCAGCGGCCAACAACCGGAGTCCCAACTCAGGCGCTCTACAAGGGAGCGTAAACCATCAGAGAGACTCAACCTGTGATCCCAATAAGACTTTGGGGGGGGAGGTGATGTCCCCCCCCAAATACAATGATGTATTCAACTATCATTGTAACCCATATATAAGCTGACCTAAGTTGTACACCTTGAGAACATTGACCATAAGGGGGTGAACTTGTGGGAGACACTCCTAACCTGGACTTTCAGGTATAAAAGGGGAAGCTCCACCCACCTTCATCACTTGAGGTCTTGGTAATAAAGGTAACTGGTCACAGAGTGACCTTCTCTCAAGTATGGGCCTCATGTGCATTTATACTGTATAGTAAGGACATATCACATAGAAACATAGAAATTAGAATCCTTAGAAATTTGGGTGAGGGCATGTGTATGGAGGAATTGGTACATTTTCAGGTCTGTTGACTTAGTTTGTTTGACACAAATTGAGGTTTGAAACTCTGTTGAGAATGCCACCAAGCTAGAAAACTGGATGAATTCACTTTCAATCATAGGTTGCAGACCTTTGGGATAGGAGCGGGAAGATTTGCTGTGGCTTGCTTGATCTCATGAGTCATAAGAATTAGGAACAGGAGTAGGCCATCTAGCCCCTCGAGCTTGCTCCGCTTGAGAGAGCAGCTAGCTTGGACAGGAATCCAAACTTACAGTTGATTTCCTTGTATGCTTCAAGGTGGTGTTTCAAGGTAGAGTTTAGTTGATCAGTGATGACAAGGAACACTTCAGTTTTGACTTTTTCCTTGGGTGACAACACAGTGTTTTCAGCATCTCCATCGTCATAGCGGTGGTTGCATACCCGGACGCGTCTCTGAGCTGAATTGTACTCATTGTGGCCACACAGTTTAATCCCTAGTTCTTCGAAGTCCTCAAACTCTGTCCGCTGGGTCTTCACAAAATTGACAAGGAACTCGAGTAAGGACACCATGGCATTCAGATTCAAGCCGTTCTCTTAAAGCGAGAGATTGGTCAGGTGAAAGTGCTTCAAGACTGTGTTCCAAATAACAATGAGAATAGTTGAATCCAGTTCGCCCAGTTTGTCAAGGATCAACTGAGTTTCATTTTGGCATTCAACTTTCTCTTCCACGTCAGTTGCCAGGGATTCCAACACTTCGCATATGGGAGTATAACCTTTGAGCAGGGCTGACACTGCTTCATACCTTGCTGACCATCAAATAGTAGAAAGCTGTTTGAACATAATAAGAACATAAGAATTAGGAACAGGAGTAGGCCATCTAGTCCCTCGAGCCTGCTCCGCCATTCAACAAGATCGTGGCTGATCTGGCCGTGGACTCAGCTCCACTTACCCGCCCGCTCCCCGTAATCCTTAATTCCCTTATTGGTTAAAAATCTATCTATCTGTGACTTGAATACATTCAATGAGCTAGCCTCAACTGCTTCCTTGGGCAGAGAATTCCACAGATTCACAACCCTCTGGGAGAAGAAATTCCTTCTCAACTCGGTTTTAAATTGGCTCCCCCGTATTTTGAGGCTGTGCCCCCTAGTTCTAGTGATGGGTGGCAAATAATTGAGACGAATATGCAGGAATTGAAATCAGCGAAGTTCTATTCAATATCTGTTGATTCAACGCCAGATGTCACACACTCAGATCAGCTGACATTTGTCGTCCACTATGTTCTACCGACTGGTCCTGAGGAAAGCTTCCGAACGTTCTTGTCGATAATCGGTCATATTTGACAAGTTTGATGATAGACAGCCCTAAAGGCTTTAGTTTTTTATAAAGCGATACATCGATGCAAAGAGAAAAGTGTACAACTTTTGTGCAATGTCACAAAAACTGATGATCACTGGGCTGCATTCGGCATGCAAAGCCATTGGATTGCAAAAGGTAGTGAGAACTGCCGAGTGAATGAGTGCGCTGTGCATGGTATAAACGTCGCATATGGGCATTGCTCTTTGATGATAGTTTGGACACCAATGTATTTCCCAATCATATTTGAAGCATTATCATAAGAATGTCCACAACAATTTTGTATGTCGATCCCGTTCTCATCCAGAAGGCCTGTATTATTTCTGCTATTTCTTGTCCAGTATGACCGATTATCGACAAGAACGTTCGGAAGCTTTCCTCAGGACCAGTCGGTAGAACATTGCGGACAACAAATGTCTGGATCAGTTCCTATGGAGTGGAGGGTAGCCAATGTAACCCTACTTTTTAAAAAAGGAGGGAGAGAGAAAACAGGGAATTATAGACCGATCAGCCTGACATCGGTAGTGGGTAAAATGATGGAATCAATTATGATCTTGTTGAATGGCGGAGCAGGCTCGAGGGGCTAGATGGCTTACTCCTGTTCCTAATTCTTATGTTCTTATGTTCTTATGTTCTTATGTTCTTATGTTCATAGCAGCGCATTTGGTAAGAGATGACATGATAGGTCCAAGTCAGCATGGATTTGTGAAAGGGAAATCATGCTTGACAAATCTTCGGGAATTTTTTGAGGATATTTCCAGTAGAGTGGACAAGGGAGAACCAGTTGATGTGGTATATTTGGACTTTCAGAAGGCTTTCGACAAGGTCCCACACAAGAGATTAATGTGCAAAGTTAAAGCACATGGGATTGGGGGTAGTGTGCTGACGTGGATTGAAAACTGGTTGGCAGACAGGAAGCAAAGAGTAGGAATAAATGGATACTTTTCAGAATGGCAGGCAGTGACTAGTGGGGTACCGCAAGGTTCTGTGCTGGGGCCCCAGCTGTTTACATTGTACATTAATGATTTAGACGAGGGGATTAAATGTAGTATCTCCAAATTTGCGGATGACACTAAGTTGGGTGGCAGTGTGAGCTGCGAGGAGGATGCAGAGTGACTTGGATAGGTTAGGTGAGTGAGCAAATGCATGGCAAATGAAGTATAATGTGGATAAATGTGAGGTTATCCACTTTGGTGGTAAAAACAGAGAGACAGACTATTATCTGAATGGTGACAGATTAGGAAAAGGGGAGGTGCAACGAGACCTGGATGTCATGGTACATCATTCATTGAAGGTTGGCATGCAGATACAGCAGGCAGTTAAGAAAGCAAATGGCATGTTGGCCTTCATAGTGAGGGGATTTGAGGGGCAGGGAGGTGTTACTACAGTTGTACAGGGCCTTGGTGAGGCCACACCGGGAGTATTGTGTACAGTTTTGGTCTCCTAACTTGAGGAAGGACATTCTTGCTATTGAGGGAGTGCAGCGAAGGTTCACCAGACTGATTCCTGGGATGGCGGGACTGACATATCAAGAAAGACTGGATCAAATGGGCTTGTATTCACTGGAGTTCAGAAGAATTGAATGGTGGTGCAGGCTCGATGGGCCGAATGGCCTACTCCTGCACCTATTTTCTATGTTTCTATGAACAATTTCATCTCTGCCTCGCAATGAAAGACCTTGTTCACAGAGAAACATTATCACACAGACAGCGCACTCTAGCACCTTGCACTAGTACTGCCATTCATTTTCAAACTGGAAGACAATATGACCATCCACACAACTAGTGCCTGCTTGTCTAGTGCACATTACTCCAATGGCTTCTCTATGCTGGTGGCTGTTTTCGTGAAATCCTCTCATCTCCATGCTTCCAGTCATTAAACCCATGAACTTGTTCCAGCTGTGACCTTGCAAGCAAAGCAATATACTCTACCATAGGAAGGTGAATAACAGCCACGTTTGATCCACATGTTCCCCTGTCAGCAGGTGCACATGTGTGAAAAGGACTTTGAGCAGTGTCGGCGACATCCTTCTTTGGCATGAATCACGCCAGAGTTTTGGAAGTCTTTATCACAGTTTCAGCAGTCCTCACTACCTTTTGCAATCCAATGGCTTTGCATGTCTTCTGAGATATTATCTCTCCACAGCCCAATGTCACTCGTAAGTTGCGCCTCTTTCAGCTCAGTATGCGCCAGTTGGTTTTCATCTTCTTCAACATTTTGGACCTGGAGCTCCAACTCGGCCAACTCTGGGTCCGGTGCCATTAGTGGTTTCGTTGTTGAAGTTGACTGCACAGCATCACGTTGGCCTTCATCTTCATGATGAAAAAAATGATCTAGTTTAAGCAGTTTAGCTACTTCTCGTCTCTTTTGCTCCTCGTGTAGCTGGTGCTCTTTCCTTTTTCTCGCCCCAGATTTGTCTGTAGAATGCATCTCTAGACAAGGGGCATATCGAGTCTGTTTGCATCAAGTCGTGAATAACATGCGCCTGAGCCCTCGCAACTTCACTCTGTTCTTGGTACATCACTTATGTCAATGCTGTTTATCCTTACCCTTAATCCGACCTTGTATGGGCCCCACTCTAGGCTTGGGCCCCGGACGACAGCTCCATCTTCCTCCCCCCCCGCTTAATCCGTCCCTGCTCCTATCCAGAGTAAAAGATGTCCTTGAGGAGACAATGACCTTAGGATTTTAGGCTTGTGGACTAGCTATCAGTTGCAGTTTAGTTCAAAGCACAGTTTTTTTTCCATAGAGTGTCCTTGCCTCTATTGCAAGTCTTGTGTTTTCGTTACCTTGTTTTTATACATGTGGGAGAAAAAATCCTTCATAATGTAATAAATAGCTATGATTTTCAAAAAAGTAACAGGGGAGTCATTAGGATTATTGCTTGAAATCCTCCACAAATATTCTCATTGCAAACTGAGATTATTTAACTTTAATAGAAGACTGCAATATTTACAATGTGGTTAAGAAATGCATAATTAAAAAAAAAATTTCAAATCTCCAAGTTATAATATAAGATTAAGTGGGAGAAATCCGGTCGTGCATCTGCTGCAGCGTTGTCCCAGGCCGAGCGGTAAATTTTACGCTCTCAAAATTCATCAGCTGGGCCCAGAGTTTGGAGCAGAGCACTAAGGAAGACGTTGCTATTTTAGGGTGCTAGGCCAACTGAGTAAGGGAAAATCCTGAGCTAAACAGCTGGCCTCGGAGCACCATGAGAGAGGCCTCGGGGAAAAAACACCTGAAAAAAAACACCAAAAGCATTCCCAATACATAACTCATGCCACCAACCTAAATCGCAAAAACAACAATCACACTTACCTGAGGTCGACATTACTTACCTCACAGCAGCCGCTCCAGCTTGGACCGCCACCTTCCACAGATGTTCCCACCAGGGTACTCTACGGAGCGCTACGGGTAGGGTGGCAGCCAAAAATTGAGCTGCTTTCGTAACCAGGGATGTTGCACACTGGCTCGCCACTTCCGGGCAACAATGCTCTGCGCCCCCTCGAAACCGGCACTGAATGTCCTGGCAAGGTCCTGGAAGCTGGCCGTCGCCCGGAAGTACTTACCGCCACCATTGCCACCCCTCCAGGGCGCTAACAGGGGCAGCAGAAGACCGAATATCCAGCCCTGTGATTGTAAATTTGAATTTCAAAATTTTTTCAACTCCTGGCTAACTATGCATGGTACTTTATTAATCATTTTTTTCCTTTTCTGTTCCTGAAGGCTTTGACTCTTGCTGGGATTGTACTAGGGGCACTTGTGGCCCCTGGTACTTGGCCCAAGTGGCCATTCTTGTTCTGGATCCGTTCCTCCCTCTCCAACTGTAAATATTGGAATATTAAAAATTAAAATCCAGAACTGCATTGCAGCCCGCAAAAAGAGTTGGTCATGAAAGGGTCAATTCATACATTGCAGCCAAACCATCAGACAGCATGAGGGACAGGGAGAGCCTCCCTGATAAAGTGCAACATTCCCACTGACACCTGGGAGTCCCTGGCCAAAGACCACCCTAAGTGGAGGAAGTGCATCCGGGAGGGCGCTGAGCACCTCGAGTCTCATAGAAATATAGAAACATAGAAAATAGGTGCAGGAGTAGGTCATTCAGCTCTTCGAGCCTGCACCACCATTAATATGATCATGGCTGATAATGCAACTTTAGTACCCCATTACTGCTTTCTCTCAATACCCCCTGATCCCTTTAGCTATAAGGGACACATCTAACTCCCTTTTGAGTATATCGAATGAACTGGCCTCAACAACTTTCTGTGGTAAAGAATTCCACAGGTTAACAATTCTCTGAGTGAAGAAGTTTCTCCTCATCTCGGTCCTAAATGGCTTACCCCTTATCCTTAGACTGTGACCCCTGTTTCTGGACATCCCCAACATCGGGAACATTCTTCCTGCAACTAACCTGTCCAATCCCATCAGAATTTTATATGTTTCTATGAGATCCCCTCTCATTCTTCTAAACTCCAGTGAAAACAGGCCCAGTCGATCCAGTCTCTCCTCATATGTCAGTCCTGCCATCCCGGGAATCAGTCTGGTGAACCTTCGCTGCACTCCCTCAATAGCAAGAATGTCCTTCCTCAGATTCAGAGACCAAAACTGTACACAATATTCAAGGTGTGGCCTCACCAAGGCCCTGTACAACTGCAGCAAGATCTTCCTGCTCCTATACTCAAATCCTCTCGCTATGAAGGCCAACATACCATTTGCCTTCTTCACCGCCTGCTGTACCTGCATTGCCAACTTTCATTGACTGATGTACCATGACACCCAGGTCTCGTTGCACCTCCCCTTTTACTAATCTGTCACCATTCAGATAATATTCTGCCTTCCTGTTTTTGCCACCAAAGTGGATAACCTCACATTTATCTACATTATACTGCATCTGCCATGTATTGCCCACTCACCTAACCTGTCCAAATCACCCTGCAGCCTCTTAGCATCCTCCTCACAGCTCACACTGCCACCCAGCTTAGTGTCATCTGCAAACTTGGAGATATTACATTCAATTCCTTTGTCTAAATCATTAATGTATATTGTAAATAGCTGGGGTCCCAGCACTGAACCTTGCGGTACCCCACTAGTCATTGCCTGTCATTCTGAAAAGGACCCGTTTATTCCTATTCTTTGCTTCCTGTCTGCCAACCAGTTCTCTATCCACGTCAATACATTACACCCAATACCATGTGCTTTAATTTTGCACGCTAATCTCTTGTGTGGGACCTTGTCAAAAGCCTTTTAAAAGTCCAAATACACCACATCCAGTGGCTCTCCCTTGTCCATTCTACTAATTACATTCTCAAAAAATTCCAGAAGATTTGTCAAGCATGATTTCCCTTTCATAAATCCATGCTGACTTGGACCAATCCTGTCACTGCTTTCCAAATGTACTGCTATTGCATCTTTAATAATTGATCGCCGAGAGCGTGCAGAAATCAAGTGCAGGCAGGGGAAAGAGCAGCAAACCAGTCCCACCCACCCCTTCCATCAACGACTATCTGTCCCACCTGTGACAGGGACTGTGGTTCTCGTATTGGACTGTTCAGCCACCTAAGGACTCATTTTTAGAGTGGAAGCAAGGGACTGCTTATGATGATGGACAATGATGCAGGATATCTGGCATCAATCTAAACCACCAGACAATGGCAGCCAAAGAGAGACATTCATCATCAGAGCACCAGAAGAGAGACATTCACACCTTGAATGGTTTTCTGTCTGAAAATATACAGGAACATTCACATATTCATTTTCCTTAAGGGGTTACATTGTTTAAAAGATGTATCTTGGACTATGGGGCCAGAAAGGCTGATATCAAGGTAGGCCTATACAATGGACTAGACCCTGAACTATTTGAATATGAATGCTACTAGAAACTGACAATTAAGTCACCTTGGGAAAGTTACTTTGTAAAGGACCTCACTCTACAGACAGGCGGTGGCCAAAGTAATCATGGACAATGACTCTAAATGAGGGACAATTAGCCATTAAGTGCATTTGATGCGGCCATCGTGTTAAATCTGTTCCAAGATTGCAAGTTGGTTTTTGGTATAAAGAAGACCCATGTTCAAAGGCAAAAAGCAGTACAGGAACAGCTACAGAAGGCAGCCAGTGTTCGGCACACAAGCTGCAAACAAGAGAAGGGCCTACAGTCAACCTCAGAAGACAGCCAAGGAATTGATAAGTGTATCTTTGTTCCAGCCAAATCATAGAAGGGTTTTGTGATTTGGTTTGGGTAATTTTCTATGTAACAGTCAAATCGCGGACAGGTGTAACTTTGTTCAATTGTGTCGATGCAAATGACCCTTTTGCAGGGGTTTGTATTCTTGGATTGTTAGTCCCACTTAGATCATAGTGATTTATATAGGGAGGTAGTTGTGTCTATGTATGTTCAATAAAACATACAAATCTTGGTTGAGCCAAAACCCTGTGCCGTGTGTAATTTTGTTCTTATAAATCCTGACGTCAAAGAACTTGTGTAACGGGGACTAGGTATTTAGAAACCCTTACGCTTGACAACGAGTGTCCACAGGCTATTCTATTCATCACTGCTGAGCCTGATCCTGTGTTTACCAGTCACATCTGCACACTTTCCTGTAGGGGTCATTGAGTATGTTGGTTTAATGTTTTTTGTTTGCCCCAAAAGAGTTCATTGAGTATGTTTAAAATCTACCTTCCCGACAGGTTCTACTGAGCAGGGCGGCCACAACAGACTCAGTCAGTGGTCAAAATGCCCTTGTAGTCCTAATGACATCAAAGGACTCCAATTTGCATATATTAATGAATGTTCTCCTTGAGTCAGCACTTCCGCTGGACTCTCGCAAGAGTTATGGCCCAGCTCAGGTGGAGGTGGACGAGAATGGATGGTAACAGGATGGTACTTTTTCAGAGGCAATTTTAACTGTGAGGACACCCCATTTGTGCCAGGCGAGGTGGGTTCAAATTGTTCTTTATCTTTCAAAAATATTTCATCACCTGTGACCCACTTTGCAATGTCCTTTATCTATAAGTTGGACCCACATAGCACATAATTGCTATTTTCATGCGCCTGTCATCATCCACCCTCCTTATGGTGCCTGGGTCTAACTGCACCTCATGGCAACCAGAGGGTATTCTCATTTGTTCCATTTTTCTTAAAGGAAAAGACAGCCCATAATATGTGAGAGAGCTTGGCCACAGGTGGTGGACCTCCCAAACCTTTCATGGTCTCTGAGGAGAATGTTTTGAAGCTCCTGGAGAGAAAAAAGCAGAGGTAGTTTGAAAGGTGGGAGTCAGAGAGCAGGTGTCAGCTGTAGGTATCTGCTTGTCTTTTGCATTCTATTGGACCACACATTATATGGCAGCAACCCAGATCATGCACTCCTCCTCTCAGTCCTTCTGCTGAAAGGAACATATGAACTCTGCTACTCAGTGGCCCATTCTAACCCCTCTTCTTCTTTTTCTTCTTCTCCTTTAGATGTGACACAGCAACACGAAGCAACCAGACATGTCAACACAGTATAACACCTGCTGTCATTCACTTCGCCAAGCACCAGCCTGGAGACATCCATCCGAAGGGTTATACAGATGTCTAGTGGACACAGGCCTAGTGATTGAACTAGAAATTAGACAAGATACAGCTGTGATTTGAATTATGTATGATCAAAGCAATTAAAGTATGTAAGAGCATTTATTAACATGATATGCAGTCACCCCCACTGCTATGGTGTTTTTAATCTCAGTTCATTGAACAACATTGCCTTCAGAGACTTTTGGACTTTTACTACTAGAATTCTCTCGTGAGACAGAAAATCCTTGGCCCTTCTGGTGCACTCCCACTATAAAACTTGCAGAGTGCAGCAAAAGGGCTGAGGACCTGGATATGTTGCGTCCTAACCTACCACAGGAATTTCCAATGGTCTGGAGGTAGAGCTTCCACCCACCAAAGGAACTGATGGATAGAGTGCACAGCTGGTGGTGGGGACTCCTAATGCTGGGAGTGTCCACATCCTGGGCCTATGAGGCCTGGGGGATCATTGAATGCTGGATGCCAAGCAGAAAGAGGCATCTTCAATGGCGATTATGGGGTCTGACTTACTGGGTAAAAATTAATTTCTACTATTTTTATTATTGGCCCCTTTTGTAAGGAAGCTGAGGGGAAGCACGACATTGTCTTCCTGATGCTTCACTATTCTCTTTTCAGGATACTTCCCATTATTTTGCCAACTACCTTCATCAAGCACCAGATTTTGGATATCATTTTTTCCATTTAGTTCTTCTTGCTCCTGGTTGTCTCTCTCTCTCTCTCTCTCTCTCTCTGTCTCTCTCTCTCTCTTTTTCCGTCACTCTCTGTCTCTCTCGCTCTCTTTCTCTGTCTCTCTCTGTCTGTCTTTCTCTATCTTAGCTCTCTCTCTCTCTCTCTCTCTTTTTCTCTTTCCTTTCTCTCTCTCTCTTACTCACATTCTCTCTCTCTCCCCATTCTTTTTACTTTATATTTGTTGTGTATCTGTAAAGCATGCACTCCCATGTTCTGCCACCAGGGAGCGCATCCCCTGAAGTCCCAAGGAATCCCAGCATCCCTTGGGAGCACTGTATATAAGCCGGCCCCTAAGGCCTGTTTCTCACTCTGGAATGTCTTAATAAAGACTGAGGTCACTGTTACTTTAACCTCCCTGTGTGCAGTCTCATCTGTGTTAGGAACACAATAACTGGCGACGAGTATACAAATCCAACGCAAAGATGCAGCAAACTGTGGGCATCCTGGAGAAGTTCTCGGAGGTTGAGGACAAGGAAGCCTATGTCGAACGGCTGGACCAGAACTTTGTAGCCAACGAGCTGGACGGAGAAGGAAGCGCTGCAAAAAGGAGGGCGGTCCTCCTTACAGTCTGCGGGGCACCGACCTACAGCCTCATGAAGAATCTTCTGGCTCCGGTGAAACCCACAGATAAGTCGTATGAGGAGCTGTGTACACTGGTTCGGGAGCATCTTAACCCGAGGGAGAGCGTGCTGATGGCGAGGTATCGGTTCTACACGTGCCAGCGATCTGAAGGTCAGGAAGTGGCGAGCTACGTCGCCGAGCTAAGGCGACTTGCAGGACAATGTGAGTTTGATGGCTACCTGGAGCAAATGCTCAGAGACATTTATGTACTGGGCATTGGCCACGAGACCATCCTATGAAAACTTTTGACTGTAGAGACACCAACCCTCATTAAGGCCATTGCAAAAGCACAGGTGTTTATGTCCACCAGCAATAACACCAAACAAATCTCTCAGCACACAAGTGCAAGCAATGTTCATAAATTAACTGGAACTGTGTTTGCGAGCAGAAATGTACAGGGCAGAAACCACAAGTCTGCAACTGCCAGCCGGCCTCAGGTGACCCAGATGACTCAGAGTCTGCAACAAAGGATGAATTCAAGGCAATTCACACCTTGTTGGCGTTGTGGAGGCTTTCATTCAGCCTATTCATGCCGCTTCAAAGGGTATGTTTGCAAGAGCTGTGGAACAATGGGGCACCTCCAATGAGCTTCCAGATGAGCTGCAAGCTCTGAAAAACCTGCTAACCACCACGTGGCAGAGGAAGATCGGTCCATGGTGGATCAAAGCAATTTTGAGCCTCAGAGAGAGGAGGCATATGCTGAAGTACATGGGGTGCACACATTTTCGACGAAATGTCCACCTATAATGCTAAATATCAAATTGGATGGCTTACCCATAGCCATGGAACTGGACACTGGCGCTAGCCAATCCTTTATGAGTAAAAAGATGTTTGAGAGACTGTGGTGCAACAAAGCACTCAGACCAGCCCTGAGCCCCATCCAAACGAAACTGAGAACGTACACCAAAGAGCTTATCACTGTCCTGGGCAGCGCCATGGTCTAGGTCATGTACAAGAGCACAGTGCATGAACTGCCACTCTGGATTGTCCCGGGCGATGGCCACACACTGCTTGGAAGGAGTTGGCTGGGCAAAATCCGCTGGAACTGGGATGACATCCGAGCGCTATCACATGTCGATGAGGTCTCATGTACCCAGGTTCTAACAAATTTCCTTCCCTTTTTGAGCCAGGCATTGGAAACTTTTCCGGAGCGAAGGTGCAGATCCACTTGGTCCCAGAGGCATGACCCATTCACCACAAGGCGCGAGCGGTACCTCACATGATGAGGGAGAGAGTGGAAATCGAGCTGGACAGTCTGCAACGTGAGGGCATCATCTGCCCAATGGAACTCAGCGAGTGGGCCAGCCCAATTGATCCAGTACTCAAAAGTGATGGCACGGTCAGGATTTGCAGCGATTATAAAGTAACTATTAATCGTTTCTCGCTACAGGACCAATACCCACTACCTAAGGCAGATGACCTATTTGCGATGCTGGCAGGAGGGAAGACGTTCACCAAGCTCGACCTGACTTCAGCCTACATGACGCAGGAACTGGAGGAGTCTTCGAAGGGCCTCACCTGCATCAACACGCACAAGGGACTGTTCATCGACAACAGATGCCCGTTTGGAATTCAGTCGGCTGCAGCGATCTTCCAGAGAAACATGGAGAGTCTACTCAAGTTGGTACCACCACACGGTGGTTTTTCAGGACGACATATTGGTCACGGGTCAGGACACCGTCGAGCACCTACAAAATCTGGAGGAAGTCCTCCAGCGACTGGATCGCGTAGGGCTGCGGCTGAAGAGGTCGAAATGTGTCTTCATGGCAACAGAAGTGGATTTTTTGGGGAGAAAGATCGCGGCGGACGGCATTCGGCTGACAGATACCAAGACAGAGGCTATCAGGAACGTGCCCAGGCCACAGAACGTCACGGAGCTGCGGTCGTTCCTGGGGCTCCTCAACTATTTTGGTAACTTTCTACCGGGGTTAAACGCCCTCTTAGAGCCCCTACATGTGTTATTGCGTAAAGGTGAGAACTGGGTATGGGGAAAGAAAACAAGTAATTGCTTTTGAGAAAGCCAGAAACATTTTATGCTCCAACAAGCTGCTTGTATTGTATAACCCATGTAAAAGACTTGAGCTAGCATGTGATTCGTCGTTGTACGGAGTCGGGTGTGTATTACAACAAGCTAACGTTGCGGGGAAGTTGCAACCTGTCACCTCTGTCTCCAGGAGCTTGTCTCAGGCCGAGAGGGCCTACAGCATGATTGAGAAAGAGGCATTAGCGTGTGTGTTCGAAGTAAAGAAAATGCATCAGTACCTGTTTGGCCTCAAATTTGAGCTGGAAACCGATCACAAGCCCCTCATATCCCTGTTCGCTGAAAACAAGGGGATAAATACTAATGCCTCAGCCCGTATACAAAGGTGGGCACTCACGCTATCAGCGAATATCTATACCATCCGCCACAGGCCAGGCACTGAGAACTGTGCGGATGCTCTCAGTCAGCCACCATTGCCCACCACGGGGGTGGAAATCGCGCAGCCTGCAAACTTGTTGATGGTGACGCAGCCCGCAGATTTGTTGATGGTCATGGAAGCGTTTGAAAATGAAAAATCACCTGTCACGGCCGCCAGATTAGGACTTAGTCCAGCCAAGATCCTCTGCTGTCCTTAGTAAAAAAACTGTGTACTGCATGGGAGCTGGGCCAACATTCCTGTTGAAATGCAAGAGATAATCAAGCAGTTCCAGTGGTGAAAGAGCGAGCTGTCCATTCAGGCAGACTGCCTGTTGTGGAGTATCCGCGTAGTGCTACCCAAAAAGGGCAGGGAGACGGTCATCTCGGATCTCCACAGCACACACCCGGGTATAGTAATTGTAGTGTATGTAGGCACCTTTAGTAATGACTCCATGAGGCAGGGTATGGTGCTTTAACTGTGCAGACCTGCAGTCTTTTATTAGCAGCTCCTGAGTGCTGACAACAAGCTGTGTGTTCCTTTTTATACTGGGTTACCTGCCGTGTGCAGGCAACCCCTGGATCTCCAGCAACAGCACCCTCTAGTGTACCATTAAGGTGTGTAGAGTACAAGGGTACATTCAATGTTGCATACAGAGTTAAAGACATCACACAGTAAACAGGCATGCATACACAACAATACTCCCCCCTGAGCATTTTTCATATCCTAATTGTCATGACATGGGGAGGTGATCAGTGGTGGGCTATGGGAAGTTGTGGTGAGGGTTGTGTGGTTGCCAGGTGTGACCCCTGTGCTTGAGGCTGGCCTCGTACGTTTCCCCTCCCTCACACACAAACTAAGTGGGTGTCACTGTTGTGGGATCCCTCGGGGAGGTAGCCACAGCGGCAGTGGGTGGTGTGTATATACTGTGATGTGGGTAGTTGTGGGGTGGTGAGCAGGGCCACAAGACTGGGTGGGCTCCTTATCCACCAATGGGGATGAGGGTCAGGTCATCCCAGGGTTTGCCAGGGAAGCTGGAGGATATTGGCCTCATGCTTCTGGTGTTGGCCCTGGTGGCCAGGGGCTGTAGGGCTGGTCTGGTTGCCATTGGTGGTGGCTGGGCTGCCCATTGACCACTGTTCCTGTAGTGGATCTGCTCCAACTGCTTGTGCGTGTATCCTGCAAGGGGCATCACATTCATTCCAAAGGTCCAGGCTACATGGTCAGGTAGCTTGCTGGACCTGGGAGTCTCCCACAGGGGAATTCCATTGGCATTAGCTTGATCCCTGTAGGACCCAATGTCCTTTGGCAGTGTCCTACCGGCATACATGACACCTTGGCTCTGATCACACATAGTTGAGCCTGCATTATACATTCTAGCACTTGCATCATTTTTGGGTGTCCTGGTTTCAACAGACCTGGTTACATTAGGCATTTCACAATCTCTATCATTATTGTTAAGCATAATAAACTTGTTCTTAACCTTAGTGACATCTGCATTCATCTCATTAGTCACATTAGTTAAACCAGCATCACGATTCATGGTTACATTGCATACATTTCCTTACTTGCACCCTTTAATTGCATCTTTAGCTTTAAAGTCCGTGTACTCAAATAGTTGGAACTTCCCCTTTAAATTTTTTTAGTTACCGGTCTCCTTTAAGGGAGCTTTCAGATCCAATTGGCCGCTCGATGTCACATGATGCTCCTCAATGTTTACTCGTGGCATGGAGGAGGTCTGCTGCCTGCTGCTTGGTGTGCTGCAGCCATTTTGTGGTGCTCTTTTCTTCCACATTCTTGTGGTGCTACAGCCATTTTGTGGTCTTGTTGCAGGCAGGCTGTGGTGCTCTTTTCTTCCACATGTTTGTGATGCTGCAGTCATTCTGTGGTCTTGCTGCAGGCAGGCTGTGGTGCTCTTTTCTTCCACAGCACCACTTCACCTGATGTGGACCCGGTTCATCCAATTCCTGCCCAGCAGCGTTGGACCGTCGCCGGCTACAATCCACAGGGGGAGTTTAACACGCCGCCCTGGGAGACCTGGATGTCTACACTGCCAATGATTTGCATTTTACCTTTGGTATAGGTGAGCAGCTTTGCCTGGACAGGGTGGCAGGATCGAGTGGCAGGATTCCTCCAAATTTTTTCAAAGGTCTTTTGGCTCATCACAGACTGGCTCGCCCCTGTGTCGATCTCCATGGAGACTGGGACCCTGTCGATATCCACTTCCATCATCCACGGAGAACTTCCGTTGGAGCAGGTAAAGATTCCATACTCTTCTCCCCGGGTTAGAACAGCTTCTTCTTCATCTGTGTCGGAGCCCCAGTGATTAGCCAACTCATCAGAGACACAGTGAGTACAGCCTTTTCTGCACATTCTCTGAAGGTGCCCTTTTTTTTTGCAGCCTTTGCTTGCATAGTCTTTGTAGCGGCACTGGTGGGCCCTGTGGTTTCCTCCACAGCGCCAGCACGGGGCCATCCGTTTTGCCCCATGTGGCGGACTCAGGGTTGCGGGACTCGTGGCAGCATTTCTGCCTTTAGAAGTGTCCATGCGGTGCACTGCGCTTGCCGGTTTAGAGTCCTGGTCAGTATTCGCCTGGAGTCGCTGGCCAAAACCCTGTAGGCCTGGCTCACTTGAATTGCTTTCTGCAGGATGACCGTAATGTCAGCCGAGAGCAATTTGTGTAGGAGGCCTTCATGGCCGATTCCCATGGCAAATATGAGCCTTAGTGCTTCATTAAGGTGGTCGCCACACTCACACGGAGCAGCTAGTCTTCTTAAGTGTGCAGCACAGTTGGCAATTTCTTGGCCCTCAGGTCGCCGGTAAGTGTAGAACCGGTGCCTGGCTGTGAGGATGCCTTCTTTTGGTTTTAGTTGTTCCTGTATGATTGTTACAAGTTCCTCATAGCTCTTGGTGGTTGTCTTCTCCAGGGCTAGTAAGTCCCTGATGAGACCGTAGATGGTGGGCCCACAACTGCTAAGCAGGATGGCCCTGCGTTTGTTTGCTAGTGTGGCCGGTGTATCTCCGTCCAGGTCGTTGGCTATAAAGAAGTGTTTCAATCTTTCCACAAAAGCATCTCAATCTTTCCTCTCTGTAAATTGCTGAAAGTTGCTGAATTTAGACGTGTTGAGCGTGTAGTTCGTGATCCCGTATTCCCATCGCCAGTTGTAGTGTATGTAGGCACCTTTAGTAATGACTCCACGAGGCAGGGTATGGTGCTTTAACTGTGCAAACTTGCAGTCTTTTATTAGCAGCTCCTGAGTGCTGACAACAAGCTGTGTGTTCCTTTACCTGCCGGGAGACTTTAGAGCTTCACAGCAAGTAGGTTAACAGTCACAAATTTGCCCTATAATGGAGGGAGAGGAGGAGGCATCACAACACACTGTGGAGACTGACGCTGGAGAGAGCAATGAGGTGGGAGAGGAGCACATTGGAGGCCGCAAAAGAGCCAGGAGGTTCTCGGACGGCCTCCCTCCTGCAGGAGGTCGAGTCACGCTGGGGTGATTTGACACAGGGAGGGCATGGGAAGCCCACCCCAAAGGCCTACCAGAGGATATGGACCGAGATAACAGAGGTGGTCTCGTCAGCGACCAACGAGGTGCGTGAGGGCAACCAATGCCACAAATGATGGAACGACCTTGGTGGGATGTGCAAGAGTAAATATTACATTGATTTACATGTGCTTATGTATTTATATAATTTGATTTGTAACAGTCATGAGTGATTATCAGCAGATGTGAGGTCTTGCACTTTTACCGGGAATGTTTTACTCAAAGCCTGTAGTCACGGTGTACGTCTTTAGGTAAAGAATGATAATAATCATAATAATTATGATAACATCTGTCGGTTATGTGTTGTATTAGTGTCTGTGACAGTACCTAGCAATGATATCACGCAATGATCTCATGCCATATCGTCCTGTCACCTTTTACAGAAGAAGCTATCGACGATGAGGTTCATGCAGAGGCGAACGGGTGGGGGGCCACCAGTCCCCAGCGACATCAGAAAGATGGAGGAGTGAGTGCTAGCACCCATGGGGAAGCACACCCGGACAGCCACAGACGTATTTGCAGACCCTGAAGTGATGCCATGTGAGTAAAGCTTACACCATTGCGTGATGTAAAGTCAATAGATGCTACACCAACTCATATCCGAACAATCATATATGATAGATGATTTCTAAAAGTGTCATAGAAATAATACTGGCCTAATGAATATCATTGCAATCCACAATGTGTTGCTGGTCATGAAATGTGTCGTCTGCGATGATTTTGAGAGCAGTAGTGCTTTTGTCGTGCATATTCTTGTCACCCTAGCACCCTCTTCTCCTCTAACAACCTCATTTCTGTCTTGCAGCTCAGCCAGGCAAGGCCACAGAAGCCAGAAGATGGGGGCGCAGGGCAGGAGTTGGTGGACGATCCTACTCCATTTCCAATTCTCGCCTGTCAATCCGCTAGGTCTGTTCTTGATGGATGAAAGCTCGGACTTCGAAGAACCTGCATCGCCACACTCCAGAACCCATTCCACCCCAAGGCCATCTATTGGTCCTACGATCATTCTCGCCTCCACTCTGGAGGTGCCGGCCCCAAGAACAGAGCACCCCATTTGTCCCAAGGATGGCGCCGACCCCACGGAGGTCTCGTGGACGCGGCAGGTCTGTTCCACGAGTGCGACATGACAGCGGAGAGATGGCAGACATTGGTGACCAGCTCATCGAACCTTTAGGGGGCATACCCCAACACCTGGCCACCATGACCGAGTACATTCTGCGCATGGCGGAGTCCGTGGATGCCAAAGGGCAAAAAACGCTGGTGGGAGTTGTGTACAGACCACTAAACAGTAGTAGTGAGGTTGGGGATGGCATCAAACAGGAAATTAGGGATGCATGCAATAAAGGTACAGCAGTTATCATGGGTGACTTTAATCTACATATAGATTGGGCTAAACAAACTGGTAGCAATACGGTGGAGGAGGATTTCCTGGAGTTTATAAGGGATGGTTTTCTAGACCAATATATCGAGGAACCAACTAGGGAGCTGGCCATCCTAGACTGGGTGTTGTGTAATGAAAGAGGATTAATTAGCAATCTTGTTGTGTGAGGCCCCTTGGGGAAGAGTGACCATAATATGGTAGAATTCTTCATTAAGATGAGAGTGACATAGTTAATTCAGAGACTAGAGTCCTGAACCTAAAGAAAGGTAACTTCGATGGTATGAGACATGAATTGGCTAGGATTGACTGGCGAATGATACATAAAAGGATGACGGTGAATAGGCAATGGCAGACATTTAAAGATCACATGGATGAACTTCAACAATTGTACATCCCTGTCTGGCGTAAAAATAAAACGGGGAAGGTGGCTCAACCGTGGCTAACAAGGGAAATTAAGGATAGTGTTAAATCCAAGGAAGAGGCATATAAATTGGCCAGAAAAAGCAGAAAACCTGAGGACTGAGAGAAATGTAGAATTCAGCAGAGGAGGACTAAGGGTTTAATTAGAGTATGAGAGTAAGCTTGCAGGGAACATAAAAACTGACTGCAAAAGCTTCTGCAGATGCGTGAAGAGAAAAAGATTAGTGAAGACAAATGTGGGTCCCTTGCAGTCAGAATCAGGCGAATTTATAAGGGGGAACAAAGAAATGGCAGACCAATTGAACAAATACTTTGGTTCTGTCTTCACTAAGGAAGACACAAATAACCTTCCAGAAATACTAGGGGACCGAGGGTCCAGGGAGAAGGAGGAACTAAAGGAAATCCTTATTTGTCAGCAAATTGTATTAGGAAAATTGATGGGATTGAAGGCCGATAAATCCTCAGGGCCTGACAGTCTGCATCCCAGAGTAATTAAGGAAGTGGCCCAAGAAATAGTAGATGCATTGGTGGTCATTTTCCAACATTCCATAGACTCTGGATCAGTTCCTATGGACTGGATGGTAGCTAATGTAACCCCACTTTTTAAAAAAGGAGGGAGAGAGAAAACCCTGGATTATACACCGGTCAACCTGACATCGGTGGTGCGGAAAATGTTGGAATCAATTATTAAAGATGTAATAGCAGTGCATTTGGAAAGCAGTGACAGGATCAGTCCAAGTCAGCATGGATTTATGAAAGGGAAATCATGCTTGACAAATCTTCTGGAATTTTTTGAGGATTTAACGAGTAGAGTGGACAAGGGAGAACCAGTGGATGTGGTGTATTTGGACTTTCAAAAGGCTTTTGACAAGGTCCCACATAGCAGATTGGTGTGCAAAATTAAAGCACATGGTATTGGGGGTAATGTACTGATGTGGATAGAGAACTGGTTGACAGACAGGAAGCAAAGAGTAGGAATTAAAGGGTCCTTTTCAGAATGGCAGGCAGTGACTAGTGGGGTGCCGCAGGGCTCCGTGCTGGGACCCCAGCTATTTACAATATACATTAATGATTTAGATAAAGGTATTGAATGTAATATCTCCAAGTTTGCAGATGACACTAAGCTGGGTGGCAGTGTGAGCTGTGAGGAGGATGCTAAGAGGCTGCAGGATGAATTGGACAGGTTAGGTGAGTGGGCAAATACATGGCGGATGCGGTATAATAATGTAGATAAATGTGAGGTTATCCACTTTGGTGATTAAAAACAGGAAGGCAGATTATTATCTGAATGGTGACAGATTAGTAAAAGGGGAGGTGCAACGAGACCTGGGTGTCATGGTGCATCAGTCATTGAAAGTTGGCATACAGCAGGCGGTAAAGAAGGCAAATGGCATGTTGGCCTTCATAACGAGAGGATTTGAGTCTAGGAGCAGTGAGGTCTTACTATAGTTGTACAGGGCCTTGGTGAGGCCACACCTTGAATATTGTGTACAGTTTTGGTCTCCTAATCTGAGGAAGGACATTCTTGCTATTGAGGGAGGTTCACCAGATTGATTCCTGGGATGACGGGACTGACATATGAAGAAAGACTGGATCGACTCGGCTTATATTCAATGGAACTTAGAAGGATGAGAGGGGATCTCATAGAAACATATAAATTATGACGGGACTGGACAGGTTAGATGCAGGAAGAATGTGCAGGGGATGTCCAAAATCAGGGGTCACAGCCTAAGTATAAGGGGTAAGCCATTTAGGACTGAAATGAGGAGAAACTTCTTCACTCAGAGAGTTGTGGACATGTGGAATTCTCTACCACAGAAAGTTGTTGGGGCCAGTTCGTTAGATATATTGAAAAGGGAATTAGATGTGGCCCTCACGGCTAAAGGGATCAAGGGGTATGGAGAGAAAGCAGGAATTGGGTACTGAAATGCACGATCAGCCATGATCATATTGAACGGTGGTGCAGGCTCGAAGGGCCAAATGGCCTACTCCTGCACCTATTTTCTATGTTTCTATGATAGCCAAGAACACTGCTGCCAAAGCCCTCGCAGTGGTCCCAAAGCGCGGCACTCCACCCCAAGGTTCCGCACCACCACTATGAACGACAGAGGAGAGCAAAGACCAAGATCCTGCTTCTGCATCAGAGAAGGTTGCCCCCTCGGCAGCCCCCGCTCCCGTACCCATGCAACCAACGCATCTGCCTTCATCCCCAAGAATGAGGCACCACCTGAGGAGCTCCTCGGCCAGACGCCATGGAGCAAGGAGGGGAAGGGGTAGAGGTGGGGAGAAGAAGGAGAGGGGGGAAGGAAAGTGAGGTGCATGTCTGCAGGTGATGGCTGTGTTATATCTCCATCTGGGTGTATGCAATTTGTTGCAATGTATGGAGGCTGGCGACCACGCTCCTGCTTTGCCTTTGTATTCTGTGTTGCTGGACATGTTGAACATGTGATTGATATCAATGGTGGAAAAAGCAGGGTGTGGGCAGGGTTTGGGTGTTATTAGCTGTGATACTTATGATTTCAGACCAATGTTGGTATTAAACTTTTGTTATTGAACGTAACCTTGTTGTGCATTGTCTCAGATAGCTGGACCATTACACACTGGTGATTCCTTACCATGAACAGGTTAAATACAACTTAACTTCAATCAACGTAAACTTTAACTGACACCAAGCTGATGGGCACCATTAATGTCTGAGCTGCACACACACAGCAGTGTGTCAGCTTTGTCACTCACATCAGCGCTCTTTCGGTCAAATCTTTCTGATATCAGCTCCTCACATAAGAGTGGGATTTAACAAATGCCAGCCACACCGCTGACACTTGTTCCGGTTAGTTCCACTTTTTGTGGGCGGTTTTTTGAACGAGCGATATTGTGGGGGATATGTGTCTGAGGTGGTGAAATTGACGATGGGCGATCTCCATGGCCGCTAGTTTGGGTAAATATGCTCTTTGTGACAAAAAACAGTCACCGGGCGTTAATATTGAATCTTGGCGTTAATTCCATTTAGAAAGTAACGCTGGGTGATATTATGGGCGTTGAATTCGCCCAATCTGCTGATTCCGCCCCAAAAAGGTGGGCGGGCGGTGTTATTTTTTTCTTGGCGTTAAGCCCATTGGGAAAGTAACGCTCGGCAATAAGTCCCCTAAAAAAGCCCGTCAGTTTCCATTTTGTGCCAGAATGGGCGATTTTTGGGCATTATGCATCATTTCAGCGGTAAAATAGACGTTAAGTGGCCGTTAAGCAGGCAAAGAAAATGGAGGTTCTAGCCCCTTGGGACTGGAAAACTGTCCATAACTCTCCGGTATTACTATGATAAACTAGAGAAATTTTTGACTTGCATTTCAGAAAGTTTTTCAAGTAAATAGACTTAATATGGAAAAGCAAAATACTGCGGATGCTGGAAATCTGAAATAAAAACAAAATGCTGTAAATATTCAGCAGGCCAGTCTGCATCTGTGGAGAGAGAAACAGAGTTCAAGATTCACGTCCATGTCCTTTTGTCAGAATATATTTAATATGGAATCTATCTTCCCTTAGAAAATGTCTCCTTTGGGCAGACAGGTTTAAAATCGGCCCAAGTTGAAAGCAAAGTGCTCCAGACATAAATGGTGGTTAGTATAATAAACCCCTTGCATCCGAGATGCTGAGGTTGTGTGGTATTTAAATAAAACATTTTAAATGTTATTGTACCTGACTTATTTTTATTAAATAATGTTCCCGCCTGGTTTTCTTTGCCTCCGTCCTGTGGATTCACAGGGAATTGCAACCTATGTAAGTTTCAATTATTTCCTGATGGTCTAAAAGCCAACACCATTCATGCAACTGAGCATCAGCTGACCTGCTCCCCTCACTGACCATTTTGGCATGATTATCATTTTTAACTTGTGTGGTTGCTGCTCATTCTGATATCCAACTTGAAGGATAGCAGCATTGTGTGGCAGTTAATCAGTTTATAGCTTGGATGATACGTATTATAAATAGCAAATTTGCTTAACTTCTTCAGACTCCCTCGGGTCCTCGAGACTGAATCTCCTGGGGTGTTGCACACAATGGCCCCAAGTTTCCACGTGATTTGCTCCTGATTTTTAGGAGCAACTGGTGTAGAACGGAGTATCTTAGAAATCGGAATTCTCGTCATTTAGTTTGCTCCAGTTCTAGTCAGTTAGAACAGTTTCACTTTGGAACAGAATTTTTTTTTCAAAAGGGGGCGTGTCCGGCCACTTACGCCTGTTTTCAAAGTTTCGGCAGTGAAAACTTACTCCAAACTAACTTAGAATGGAGTAAGTGAAGATTTTTGTACACTCGAAAAAACCTTGTCTACACTTTAGAAAATCAGGCGTAGGGAATGGTGGGGCGGGGGGGGGGGGTTTAAAGGGAAGTTTACAAACATTAAACACTTCAGATTTACAAATAAGTTTGAGAATATGGTCTCTTTTACCTGTCTTTATTTTTCTGTTTCCCTCTTGAGCTTCTCTTACCCTAACTCCCTTACTATTCTCTTTGCTTGTCTCCATCCTCCAAAGCGAGGTACTGGTAATACTTTATAACTGTGCTTGCTTTCCTCTATCACTTCTGATTCACTCCTACTCTAAAAGCTTCTTCCTGAGCTCTTCAGATGTATCTTCACTACAGCAGCTCCTGTCTGTTGTACAATGCACAGCACCTCTATCGTGCTCCTGCTCCTGGAGCCTACATACCTTTCCTATGTTGGGCCATTCCTTGACTGGTGCCGGGACTATTTCCACCCCCATAGCTTTTGTGGTTTCATCCTCCAGAACCTCCCTCACTGTTCCAGAACCCACCCTCCCTTCCAGTGTTGCCACAACCCACCTACCTGTAGTACTTCTAAATCCCACCCACACCAGTACTCCATGCTGCCAGCCCTCATGTCCCCAACCCCCTCCCTCCTCAGACCTTAGTCTCCCAGCTCTCCCAGACCAACTTTTCAATGACTTCTTGAGTGCTATTACTAATTACTCTCAGGCGTTATTCCCTTTCATTCCTCCAGGTCTCATCGCCCACTTCATATTTCCATGCTCAATCCCCCCATGAGTGTTCCCAGAATTTAGTCATCCCTAAAGTACCAGGAGCATTCCCACACCCCGACACTTCCACCCTGAGCCTACCTTTTATTATTTCCAGGTCCAGGATTCCCTTTACTACTGCCCAGCCTCTAACCCCAAACTCTTCGATTCCTCTCAGAGGCAGCACTCCAATTCCTTACAGCCTGACTCTCAGTAACACCGTCTTGATTGACTGCCCGTATTTCTGAAGCATCTTCCTCCAATCCAATATCAGATGTCTCCCTTCTTCCTGTGTGCCCAAGGCCTAAAAGGGGCAAGAGACAATACCAAGGGTCATTTTACAAGTTTGCAATGCTGACATGGATTAAACATAGAAACATAGAAATTTACAGCGCAGAAGGAAGTCATTTCGGCCCATCGTGTCCGCGCCGGCCGACAAAGAGCCGCACGGCCCTCGGTCAGCAGCCCTGAAGGTTACATATAAACCTATGAACAATGAACAATGGCGGAAAGGTAAAGAGCACCCAGCCCAACCAGTCTGCCGCCCACAACTGTGACACCCCTTACACTGAAACATTCTACGCTCCACCCCAACCGGAGCCATGTGATTTCCTGGGAGAGGCAAAAACCAGATAAAAATCCAGGCCAATTTGGGGGGAAAGAAGCTGGGAAAATTCCTCTCTGACCCATCCAGGTGATCGAAACTAGTACAGGAGATCACCCTGGCCGTATTCGATTCCCTGCAATACTTACCATCATATCCGCGTGGCCAACAAGAGGTTATCCAGTCTAATCCCAATAACCCTGCAGGTTACGCCACTTTAAGTGCTGATCCAACTATCTTTTAAATGTGGTGAGGATTACTGCATCTACCACCCTTCCAGGCAGTGAGTTCCCGACCCCCACAACCCTCTGCATGAAGAAGCCCACCCTCAAATCCCCTCTGAACCTTCCACCAACCACCTTAAAACTATGTCCAATCATAATAGACCCCTCCACCAATGGAAATAAGCCCTTACTATCGACTATGTCCAGGCCCCTCAATATTTTGTACATCTCAATGAGGTCTCCTCTCAACCTCCTCTGTTCCAATGAGAACAAACCCAGCCTATCTAATCTGTCCTCATAACGAAGATTCTCCATTCCAGGCAGCATCCTAGTAAATCTCCTCTGCACCCTCTCCAGTGCAATCACGTCCTTCCTATAATATGGCGACCAGAACTGCACACAGTACTCCAGCTGTGGCCTAACCAGAGTATTATACAAGTTAAGCATAACCTCCCTGCTCTTATATTCAATGCCTCGGCCAATAAAGGCAAGCATTCCGTATGCTTTCTTAACCACCTTATCCACCTGGCCTGCTACTTTCAGGGAACTGTGGACAAGCACTCCAAGGTCCCTTTGTTCATCTACACTATTAAGTGGCCTACCACTTAATGTGTATATCCTTTCCTTATTAGACCTCCCAAAGTGCATTACCTCACACTTCTCTGAATTAAGTTCCATTTGCCACTGCTCTGCCCACCTGACCAGTAGATTGATAACCTCCTGCAGCCCATGACTTTCCTCTTCATTATCAACCACACAGCCAATTTTAGTGTCATCTGCAAACTTCTTAATCATACTCCCTATATTCAAATCTAAATCATTGATATATACCACAAAAATCAAGGGACCCAGTACTGAGCCCTGCGGAACCCCACTGGAAACATCCTTCCAGTCACAAAAACATCCATCAACAATTACCCTTTGATTCCTACCTCTAAACCAATTTTGGATCCAACTTGCCACTTTGCCCTGTATCCCATGGGCTTTAACCTTCATGACTAGTCTACCATTGCTCAACTGTGAGCAAGTGTTACATTGGTGTACGCATGACTCCAATTCCGAGTCAATGCAGGTCACCAAACGTGCGACCTGGCGATAGCCTTCATCATGACTATGCCTGGGTGGGTACTGTGTAGGTCGCATATAAACGTTTCCCTGCCTTTTTTTGGAAAACCACACGATTCCCCCAAAGGAGACAATCCAATCGGATGGACATTTCATCCTTGCATCAGTAAAAGGGCTTAATTTCGACTTGCATTTCCGCGGTAACAGTCAACCAGCTTCCATTAAGGACGCAGTTTTTTACTAGTGATAGCACAGGGTCCTGCCTAGTCCAGGTCCTGATCTGGCGAGCCGTGATGGGTGACCCCTCGCTCTCAAAAGCATCCATTACAAGAAGCAAGTCTGCGGGTTGCGCCATTTCCACCCCGGTGGTGGGCAATGGTAGCCAACGGAGGGCACCAGCACAGTTCTCAGTGTCTGGTCTGTGGCGGATTACATAGTCATACACAGATAAAGTTAGTGCCCATCTTTGGATGCGGGACGAAACATTGGTGTTAATACCTTTGCTTTCTGAAAACAGCAAAGTGAGCGGTTTGTGATTGGTTTCAAGCTCGAACCGGAGTCCAAATAGGTATTGGTGCATTCTCTTAACCCTGTATACTCATGCTAATGCTTCTTTCTCAACTATAGTGTGGGCCCTTTCAGCCTTAGGTAAACTTCTGGACGCACATGCAACCGGTTGCAGTTTGCCTGACACATTGGCTTGCTGTAACACACAACCGATCCCGTACGAAGATGCATCACAAGCTAGTACCAAACGTTTACACGGGTCATACAATACAAGTAACTTGTTAGAATATAGCAGGTTTCTGGCCTTCGCAAAGGCTGTCTCTTGAGATTTACCCCAAACCCAGTCGTCATCCTTACGTAGCAATAAATGCAAAGGTTCCAGCAAAGTGCTCAACCTGGGTAGAAAGTTACCAAGATAGTTGAGGAGTCCCAGGAACGAACGCAGCTCCGTCACATTCTGTGGTTTGGGTGCATTCTTGATGGCCTCTGTCTTAGAGTCCGTGGGTCTGATGCCTCTGCCGCAATCTTTCTCCCCAGAAATTTGACCTCTAGTGCCAGGAAAAACACATGGAGCGTTTCAGCCTGAGTTCTACTCTGTCCAGTCGCATTAGACTCTTCCAGGTTGTGCAAGTGTTCGGTGGTGTCACGACCAGTGAGCAGGATGTCATCTTGAAACATAACATAGAAACATAGAAAATAGGTGCAGGAGTAGGCCATTCAGCCCTTCGAGCCTGCACCACCATTCAATAAGATCATGGCTGATCATTCCCTCAGTACCCCTTTCCCGCTTTCTCTCCATACCCGTTGATCACTTTAGCCGTAAGGGCCATATCTAACTCCCTCTTGAATATATCCAATGAACTGGCATCAACAACTCTCTGCGGTAGGGAATTCCACAGGTTAACAACTCTCTGAGTGAAGAAGTTTCTCCTCACCTCAGTCCTAAATGGCCTACCCCTTATCCTAAGACTGTGTCCCCTGGTTCTGTACTTCGCCATCATCGGGAACATTCTTCCCGCATCTAACCTGTCCAGTCCCGTCTGAATCTTGTAAGTTTCTATGAGATCCCCTCTCATCCTTCTGAACTCCAGTGTATAAAGGCCCAGTTGATCCAGTCTCTCCTCAAATGTCAGTCCTACCATCCCGGGAATCAATCTGGTGAAACTTCACTGCACTCCCTCAATAGCAAGAACGTCCTTCCTCAGATTAGGAGACCAAAACTGAACACAATATTCCAGGTGAGGTCTCACCAAGGCCCTGTACAACTGCAATAAGACCTCCCTGCTCCTCTACTCAAATCCCCTTGCTATGAAGACCAACATACCATTTGCCTTCTTCACTGCCTGCTGTACCTGCATGCCAACTTTCAATGATTGATGAACCATGACACCCAGGTCTCATTGCACCTCTCCTTTTCCTAATCTGCCACCATTCAGATAATATTCTGTCTTCACGTTTTTGCCCCCAAAGTGGATAACCTCACATTTATCCACATTATACTGCATCTGCCATGCACTTGCCCACTCACCTAACCTGTCCAAGTCACCCTGCAGCCTTTTAGCATCCTCCTCACAGCTCATACCGCCACCCAGTTTAGTGTCATCTGCAAACTTGGAGATATTACTCTCAATTCCTTCATCTAAATCATTAATGTATATTGTAAAGAGCTAGGATCCCAGCACTGAGCCCTGTGGCACTCCACTAATCACTGCCTGCCATTCTGAAAAGCACCCGTTTATCCCAACTCTCTGCTTCCTGTCTGCCAATCAATTCTCTATCCATGTCAGTACATTACCCCCAATACCATGTGCTTTGATTTTACACACCAATCTCTTGTGTGGGACCTTGTCAAAAGCCTTTTGAAAGTCCAAATACACCACATCCACTGGTTCTCCCTTGTCCACTCGACTAGTTACATCCTCAAAAAATTCCAGAAGATTTGTCAAGCATGCTGACTTGGACCGATCCTGTCACTGCTTTCCAAATGCGCTGCTATTTCATCTTTAATAATTGATTCCAACATTTTCCCCACTACTGATGTCAGGCTAACCGGTCTATAATTATCCATTTTCTCTCTCCCTCCTTTTTTAAGCAGTGGTGTTACATTAGCTACCCTCCAGTCATAGGAACTGATCCAGAGTCGATAAGAGTGTTGGAAAATGATCACCAATGCATCCACTATTTCTAAGGCCACTTCCTTAAGTACTCTGGGATGCAGACTATCAGGCCCTGGAGATTTATCGGCCTTCAATCCCATCAATTTCCCTAATGCAATTTCCCACTTTATAAGGATATCCTTCAGTTCCTCCTTCTCACTAGACCCTCGGTCTCCTAGTATTTCCAGAAGGTTATTTATGTCTTCCTTCGTGAAAACAGAACCAAAGTATTTATTTAACTGGTTCGCCATTTCTTTGTTCCCCATTATAAATTCACCTGAATCAAACTACGTTTGTTTTCACGAATCTTTTTCTCTTCACATATCTATAGAAACTTTTACAATCAGTTTTTATGTTCCCAGCTAGCTTCCTCTCATACTCTATTTTCCCCCTCCTAATTAACCCCTTTGGCCTCCTCTGCTGTATTACAAAATTCTCCCAGTCCTCAGGTTTGCTGCTTTCTCTGGCCAATTTATATGCCTCTTCCTTGGATTTAACACTATCCTTAATTTCTCTTGTTAGCCACGGTTGAGCCACCTTCCCCGTTTTATTTTTACTCCTGACAGGGATGTACAATTGTTGAAGTTCATCCACAACGGTGCGCGGAACCGATTTCAGCAGACTCTCCATGTTCCTGTGGAAGATGGCAACAGCCGAGCGAATCCCAAAAGGACATCTGTGATATATGAACAATCCTTTGTGTGTGTTGATGCACGTCAATCTTTTCAAGATTCAGCCAGCTCCTGTGTCATGTTAGCAGAGGTTAGATCCAGCTTGGTGAACTACTTCCCCCCTGCTAACGCTGCGAATAGGTCCTCCGTTTTGGGTAGTGGGTACTGGTCCTGTAATGATACTCGGTTGATCGTTACCTTGTAGTCTCCGCAGATTCTAACTGTGCCATCGCTTTTCAACACTGGAACAATTGGACTGGCCCATTCGTTGAACACGACTGGTGTTATAATTCCCTCTCGTTGAAGACTGCCCAGTTCGATCTCGACATTCTCCCGCATCATATATGGAACCGCTCGGACCTTGTGATGAACGGGTCGTGCATCAGGGACTAGATGGATCTGCACTTTGGTGCCTGTGAAGTTGCCGATGCCTGGCTCAAATAGCGACAGAAATTTGTTTAGCCCTTGAGCGCACGAGGCGTCATCCACTGAAGACAGTGCTTTGATGTCGTCCCAGTTCCATCGGATCTTTCCTAGCCAACTTCTGCCGAACAGCGTTGAGCCATCACCTGGTACAATCCATAGTGATAAATCATGCACAACTCCATTGTACGATACCTTCCCTGCCGCACTGCCAATGACTGGTATGAGCTCTTTGGTGTAAGTGCGCAGCTTTGTATAAATCGGGCTTAGTTTTGGGCTTTGTGCCTTTTTGCCCCACAGTTTCTCAAAAGCCTTCTGGTTCATAATTGACTGACTCGCCCCCGTGTCCAATTCCATGGAAACTGGAATGCCATTTAATTTGATTTTCAACATTATCAGAGTCTTTTTGGTGATGAAGGTGTGTACCCCATACACTTCCTCTTCAGCCTCGGGTGGAGTTGCCTCTCTTACTCGTTCAGCGTGATCCACGCCGGATCGGTCATCTTCTGCCGACTCTGCCACGTGGTGAGTCGCAGCACGTTTGCACTTTTGCTGGAGGTGCCCCATTGTTCCGCAGCCTTTGTACACGTAGTGCTTGAATCGACATTGATGGGCTCTATGATTACCCCCGCAGCGTCAACATGGTGTTAATGGATTCACATTCACGCCCCAAGGCAAACTCTGAGTCATCCTAGGTCTGGCCTCTGCAGGCGTGTAGGCCCTGCCATGTACAGTTCTGCTTGCTGAAGGTGTTGTTTTATGCACAGTACTTGCCGGTGAGCTTCGATGCTGAGAAGATATCTGCTTAGTGTTATCGTTCGTGGACATGAAAGCCTAGGCAATCGTGATGGCCTTGCTCAGATCTAGGGATTCGGCAGACAGCAGTTTGCGAAGAATGACCTCGTGGCCGATTCCAAGCACGAAAAAAATCCCACAACATCTCCCCCAAAAATCCAGCAAATTCGCACGGTCTCGCAAGGCATCTTAGGTCGGCGACATAGCTTGCCACGTCCTGGCCCTCGGAGCGATGGTGCGTATAAAAGCGATACCTGGCCATTAAGATGCTCTCCTTCGCTTGAGGTGTTCCCGAACCAGTGAGCACAACTCTGCATATGTCTTTTCCGTTGGTTTCATCGGTGCTAGCAGATGCTTGATGAGGCCATATATTGTAGACCCACAAATGGTGAGGAGAATCACCCTGCGCTTGACCACGTTACTGTCCATATCCAGTTCGTTGGCCACGAAGTACTGGTCAAGACGGTCAACGAAGGCTTCCGAATCATCACCCTCAACAAATCTCTCAAGAATACCAATGGCAGCGATAACTGCATGAAAGTTCGTGATATGTTACTCGTCACCAATTGTTATGTTCAGAATAACTCCACAAGACTGTATGCTGTAAGCTCAAACTGATGTGACCATAGTTTCTTTAATCAAACTCCAGAGTGTTGAAGCAGCGGGGCAGACAACCTTTTATACTTGCTTGCGTGGGGTGTGCGGGTGACCCTTGGGTCTCCAACAGGTGCGCCCCCTGGTGGCAAGTCTTACACTATTATAAAGTTTACATACACAACACAATGCTCTAGACCAAGAACATGGGGGGATGGGAGGGGATGGAGCTGGATGAAGCCCCCACTGTTTTACTGACTTTGGAGGAGGTGACAGCCCCTTCTGTGACTAGTGGTTTGAGTACTGGTGGGACATTCCATGGTTTCTGAATATCTGAGGCTGCGGGTCCCAGTGGTGTGGTGCAGCAGGGCACACCCTAAGACCCCCCCTTCCGAGGCTGCAGGTCCCAGTGAGGGGATGCAGCACAGCACACCCAGGGCCCTACCATCCCAGGCTGCGGGTCCCAGTGGTGGGGTGCGAGCCACACCCGTGGGGAGGAGAGGACGGAGAGCTGGACTGCACTCTCCTGAGGTGCAGGATCTAACAGATGATGGCGATGAGTGTGGAGAGCATTGCCCTTACCTGATCACTCCTGGACACCATCAGTGGGGTGGGCGACGAGGTAGCAGGACTATCGGGAGAAGTAACAACACTCTCACGAGAAATGGGAATGATGTCAGTGACCATAAGGGAGGGAATGTCACAGGTAGCTGATGCGCTGTCAGTGAACATCAGGGAGGGAATGTCAGAGATAGTGCAAACACTATTATTGAACATAAGGGAGGGAATGTCACAGGTAGTTGAGACAGTTTTTCTCAACATGAGGGAGGGAACGTTGCAGGTCATTGAGACACTGTCAGGGCGCATGAGGGATGGCATGCAATTAGCTGCTGCAGTAAGGGAACAGGCCCAGATCCCGCATCCATTGACAGAATCAACTGCCACTCCCACTCCAATTCCCACACCAGCCTCTGAAGAGCCCCAAGCCAGTCCCTCCACATTGCCACCTGGGCCCTCCACATTGCCACCTGAGCCCTTCACATTGCCACCTCCCACAACAGGTGGTCACTACCCAAGATGTTGGAAAGAATAAGCTTGGTACCAACCCCAAAAGTACTGCGCCACCGCCTGTGGGCAGGGGTGGTGGAGTCACCAAGAACAAGCGCAGCGGGCGGTCTTAGAATAAGGTGGAGGAGAGCTGGGTGCAGCCTTTCTTTGCTGCTGTTGTTGATGTTGTTATTATTATTGTTACTGTTGTAACTGTTGTTCTCAAATTAAAAGTTTTTTGTAAATCATGTAAATGTACACGTTTATTAGTAAGTGATCTTAAAGTTTTTAAATGATCTTAAAGTTTGTAAGTGATCTTAAAGTTTGTGATGATCGCAACTGAAAACTTTAGGCCCAAATTTGATCACCTTACTGCCCACTGCCGCCCACTGCCGCTGACATTCCTCGTGAAGATCCACCCAGTGCCACTTTCGAGGTGGACTGGAGTGGGCGTGAGGGGAGAGCTGCCGGGAACCGGCCGCTGACGTCAGCGGATGGCCGAGTGGCGTAAGTGACCTCCCACCCGCCGAGCTGCCAGATTGGTGCGGGCGGGAGTCGCCGCCAGAACGGGGGTGGACCGTTGTGAGGAGGCTGATCTGTCCCCGACGGTAGGTAGGAAGACCTGAAAAAAAGGTGAGTGAACTTTAAAAAAACATTTTCACAGCGACTTACCTGGATGGGGTCCTCTGAAGGTCTTCAGATGTATTTTTTTTAAAAGCTTTTGCTTTTCAGCTCTTCGACCCTTCATGGGCCAGACTCCATCCTTGGCGGCACTTGGGCGGAAAGCGCCTTTGCTACCGAGAATGAGAGTTCCCGCCGGCTGCCGCCCAGATTGGCAACGTAAGTCACTCATTTGCTGCCCAGCGACCTTCGAGGGACCTCTCTGATGAAAACCACGCTCAAAGTACCGTCAGGTACCTCAGCGGCTATCGGTGCTCCTTTGGGCAGCACTTTGGTGGGCGGAGGCCTTCATCAAATTCAGACCCTTAAAGTTTGACACAAGAATAATGTTATTAAAGTTAACTTAGTTACAAACTGTTTGTTAAACTTTTGAATAAAATATATTTTACATTAAAACTGAATCATTTCCATTATTTGTTCGATTATTAAAACTTCTGCTCTCTCCCCCACCCCCTCCAACTAATTGCAGCCTTGTGACTTCTCCCCCTCTCTCTCCCCCCTTCCCCTCACCACCACCCTCCTCCCATCTCTTCTGCCAAACTCTTTCCAGTCTTCAGAAGCCTTCCGATCGGCACCTTGCTCCTCGGGCTCAGTGCATAAGCCTTCGATCGTTCGGCACCTCACTCTCACCCTCTCCCACCCCTCCACAGGCTTGTTTTCCAGCTGAGCCTCAAGCCCCTGTGTCCGAGCGCAGGGCCGATTCTGCCAGCCAAAGCTGCGACCCTCCAGCCCTGCTTCAAGACGTTCGGTGGTGGCGTGTGAGTAAGAAAAAAAATGAAAACTTCTGAAATCTCAAAAAGTTCCATTTACTGCGCTGACAGGTAAAAAAAGTTGAATTATTATTAATTTTTAAGAGTGTTCTTGACTCTCTCCAAAATCTTCAGTTAAAAACAATGACGTCATTCAGCACCGATTTGTCAATGTGCACTGCTTTCTGCTAACTCACCAGAAGGTTTTTCGGGAGTGATCAGATACACCGACCTAGGAGGAAAATTTTTTGGCCAAACTGCGAAAAATTATGAAAACCGGCGCAGACATGAGGGTACTATTAGGTAAAAAAAATTCACCTAGAAAAATCATAACTAACTCAGTTACGCCGGCGCAGATCGCAGGGGGAAACTTTGAAAAAAATAAATACGGCAGAAAATCAGAGCGCGCCAAAAAAATGCGCAAATGACCAGGAGAGTCTAGCTCTTATCAGAAGTAACTTGGCTGAGAGTCAATTAAACTCATATTGATTGGACAAATCAAATTGGCAAAGGTAGCCTGGGGGAAGAGTTCATAGAGTGTATGCGGGGATGGTTTCTTGGAACAACACAGTGTGGAACCTTCTAGGGAGCAGACTATTGTAAATCTGGTAATGTGTGACGAGTCTGGATTAATGAATGATCTCGTAGTGAAGGGTCCTTTTGGGAAGAGTGATCGTAGCGTGTTAGAATTACAAATTCAGTTTGAAGGTGAGAAAGCTTGGTCTCAAACTAATGTCCTGAATTTAAATAAAGGCAATTATAAAGGTATGAAGGCAGAATTGGTTAAATTGGACTGGAAAAATATATTAAAGGGCAAGACTGTAGAAAAGCAGTGGCAAACATTTAAAGAGATATTTCATAACACTCAGCAAAGATATATTCCAGGGAGAAAGAAAGACTCTAAGTAGGATGAACCATCCGTGGCTAACTAAGGAAGTAAAGGATGGTATCAAATTGAAAACAAAGGCATACAATGTTGCGAAGAATAGTGGAAGGCCAGAGGATTGGGAAATGTTTAGAAACCAACAAAGGACGACTAAACAAATGATAAAGAGAGAGAAGATAACTTGAGAGTAAACTAGCAAGAAATATGAAAACAGACAGTAAGAGCTTCTACAGGTATATAAAAAGGAAGCAAGTAGCTAAAGTAAACATTGGTCCCTTAGAGGATGAGACTGGGGAATTAATAATGGGAAACAGGGAAATGGCAGAGACTTTGAACAAATATTTTGTATCGGTCGTCATGGTAGAAGACACTAAAAGCATCCCAATAATTGATAATCAAGTGGTTATTGGGTGGGGGGCGGGGGGATCTTAAAGCAATCACTATCACTAGAGAAAAAGTATTAGGCAAACTAATGGGACTAAATGTGGACAAGTCCCCTGGACCTGATGGCCTGCATCCTAGGGTGTTAAAAGAGGTGACTGCAGAGATACATACATTGGTTGTAATCTACAACATTACCTAGAATCTGGAGAGGTCCCAGTGGGCTGGAAAACCACAAATGTAATGCCCTTATTTAAGAAAGGAGGGAGACAGAAAGCAGGAAACTTTCGACCAGCTAGCCCAACATCTGTCATTGGAAAAATGCTGGAATCCATCATTAAGGAAGTAATAGCAGGACATTTAGAAAATCATAATGTGGTCAAGCAGAGTCAGCATAATTTTATGAAAAGGAAATCATGTTTGACAAATTTTCTGGAGTTCTTTGATGATGTAACGAGTGGGGTGAATAAAAGGGAACCAGTAGATGTCGTTCATTTGGATTTCCAGAAAGCATTCGATAAGGTACCATGTAAAAGGTTACTGTACAAGATAAGAGCTCACAGGGTTGGGGGTGATATAGTAGCATGGCTAGAGGATTGACTAACTAACAGAAAACAGAGAGTCTGGGAAAATGGGTCATTTTCAGGTTGGCAAACTGTAACTAGTGGAGTGCCACAGGGATCAGTGTTGGGGCCTCAACTATTTACAATTTATATTAATGATTTGGATTTGGAGACGTGGCTCCAGGATGATCAGGGCTGGGAACTCAACATCCAAGGGTATTCAACATTCAGGATAGGATAGAATAAAAGGAAAAGGAGGTGTGGTAGCATTGCTGGTTAAAGAGGAGATTAATGCAATAGTTAGGAAAGACATTAGCTTGGATGATGTGGAATCTATATGGGTAGAGCTGCAGAACACCAAAGGGCAAAAAACGTTAGTGGGAGTTGTGTACAGACCTCTAAACAGTAGTAGTGATGTTGGGGAGGGCATCAAACAGGAAATTAGGGGTGCATGCAATAAAGGTACAGCAGTTATAATGGGTGACTTTAATATACACATAGATTGGGCTAACCAAACTGGAAGCAATACAGTGGAGGAAGATTTCCTGGAGTGCAAAAGGGATGGTTTTCTAGACCAATATGTCGAGGAACCAACTAGGGGGGAGGCCATCTTAGACTGGGTGTTGTGTAATGAGAGAGGATAAATTAGCAATCTCGTTGTGCGAGGCCCCTTGGGGAAGAGTGACCATAATATGGTGGAATTCTGCATTAGGATGGAGAATGAAACAGTTAATTCAGAGACCATGGTCCATAACTTAAAGAAGGGTAACTTTGAAGGTATGAGGCGTGAATTGGCTAGGATAGATTGGCGAATGATACTTAAGGGGTTGACTGTGGATGGGCAATGGCAGACATTTAGAGACCGCATGGATGAACTACAACAATTATACATTCCTGTCTGGCGTAAAAATAAAAAAGGGAAGGTGGCTCAACCGTGGCTATCAAGGGAAATCAGGGATAGTATTAAAGCCAAGGAAGTGGCATACAAATTGGCCAGAAATAGCAGCGAACCCGGGGACTGGGAGAAATTTAGAACTCAGCAGAGGAGGACAAAGGGTTTGATTAGGGCAGGGAAAATGGAGTACGAGAAGAAGCTTGCAGGGAACATTAAGGCGGATTGCAAAAGTTTCTATAGATATATAAAGAGAAAAAGGTTAGTAAAGACAAACGTAGGTCCCCTGCAGTCAGAATCAGGGGAAGTCATAACGGGGAACAAAGAAATGGCAGACCAATTGAACAAGTGCTTTGGTTCGGTATTCGCTAAGGAGGACACAAACAACCTTCCGGATATAAAAGGGGTCAGAGGGTCTAGTAAGGAGGAGGAACTGAGGGAAATCTTAATTAGTCGGGAAATTGTGTTGGGGAAATTGATGGGATTGAAGGCCGATAAATCCCCAGGGCCTGATGGACTGCATCCCACAGTACTTAAGGAGGTGGCCTTGGAAATAGCGGATGCATTGACAGTCATTTTCCACATTCCATTGACTCTGGATCAGTTCCTATCGAGTGGAGGGTAGCCAATGTAACCCCACTTTTTTAAAAAGGAGGGAGAGAGAAAACAGGGAATTATAGACCGGTCAGCCTGACCTCAGTAGTGGGTAAAATGATGGAATCAATTATTAAGGATGTCATAGCAGCGCATTTGGAAAGAGGTGACATGATAGGTCCAAGTCAGCATGGATTTGTGAAAGGGAAATCATGCTTGACAAATCTTCTGGAATTTTTTGAGGATGTTTCGAGTAAAGTGGACAAGGGAGAACCAGTTGATGTGGTATATTTGGACTTTCAGAAGGCTTTCGACAAGGTCCCACACAAAAGATTAATGTGCAAAGTTAAAGCACATGGGATTGGGGGTAGTGTGCTGACGTGGATTGAGAACTGGTTGTCAGACAGGAAGCAAAGAGTAGGAGTAAATGGGTACTTTTCAGAATGGCAGGCAGTGACTAGTGGGGTACCGCAAGGTTCTGTGCCTGGGCCCCAGCTGTTTACACTGTACATTAATGATTTAGACGAGGGGATTAAATGTAGTATCTCCAAATTTGCGGATGACACTAAGTTGGGTGGCAGTGTGAGCTGCGAGGAGGATGCTATGAGGCTGCAGAGTGACTTGGATAGGTTAGGTGAGTGGGCAAATGCATGGCAGATGAAGTATAATGTGGATAAATGTGAGGTTATCCACTTTGCTGGTAAAAACAGAGAGACAGACTCTTATCTGAATGGTGACAGATTAGGAAAAGGGAAGGTGCAACGAGACCTGGGTGTCATGGTACATCAGTCATTGAAGGTTGGCATGCAGGTACAGCAGGCGGTTAAGAAAGCAAATGGCATGTTGGCCTTCATAGCGAAGGGATTTGAGTACAGGGGCAGGGAGGTGTTGCTACAGTTGTACAGGGCCTTGGTGAGGCCACACCTGGAGTATTGTGTACAGTTTTGGTCTCTTAACTTGAGGAAGGACATTCTTGCTATTGAGGGAGTGCAGCGAAGATTCACCAGACTGATTCCCGGGATGGTGGGACTGACCTATCAAGAAAGACTGGATCAACTGGGCTTGTATTCACTGGAGTTCAGAAGAATGAGAGGGGATCTCATAGAAACGTTTAAAATTCTGACGGGTTTAGACAGGTTAGATGCAGGAAGAATGTTCCCACTGTTGGGGAAGTCCAGAACCAGGGGTCACAGTCTAAGGATAAGGGGTAAGCCATTTAGGACCGAGATGAGGAGAAACTTCTTCACCCAGAGAGTGGTGAACCTGTGGAATTTTCTACCACAGAAAGTAGTTGAGGCCAATTCACTAAATATATTCAAAAGGGAGTTAGATGAAGTCCTTACTACTAGGGGGATCAAGGGGTATGGTGAGAAAGCAGGAAGGGGGTACTGAAGTTGCATGTTCAGCCATGAACTCATTGAATGGCAGTGCAGGCTAGAAGGGCTGAATGGCCTGCTCCTGCACCTATTTTCTATGTTTCTATGAAGGGACCGCGTGTAATGTAGCCAAATTTGCTGATGATACAAAGATAGGCGGGAAAACAAGTTGTGAGGAGGACACAAATAATCTACAAAGGGATATAGATAGGCTAAGTGAGTGGGCAAAAATTTGGTAGGTGGAGTATAATGTGAGAAAATGTGAGATTATCCACTTTGGTAGGAAAAATAAAAAGGCAAATTATTATTTAAATGTGGAGAGATTACAAAATGCTGCGGTACAGAGGGATCTGGGGATCTTTGTACATGAAACACAAAAGGTTAGTATGCAGGCAAAGCAAGTAATTAGGAAAGCAAATGGAATGCTGACCTTTATGCAAAGAGGATGGAGTATAAATGTAGGGAACTACAACTGTACAGGGTATTGGTAAGACCACACCTGGAGTACTGCGTACAGTTTTGGTCTCCTTATTTAAGGAGGGATATACTTGCATTGGAGGCAGATCAGAGAAGGTTCACTAAGTTGATTCCGGAGATGAAGGGGTTGTCATATGAAGAAAGATTGAGCAGGTTGGGCCTATACACATTGGAGTTTAGAAGACTGAGAGGTGATCTTATTGAAGCATATAAGATTCTGAGAGGACTTGACAATGTGGATGCAGAGAGGATGTTTCCCCTCATGGGGGAATCTAGAATTAGGGGGCATAGTTTCAGAATAAGGAGTTGCCCATTTAAAACGGAGATGAGGAGGAATTTCTTCTCTCAGAGGGTCGTGAATCTTTGGAATTCTCTACCCCAGAGAGCTGTGGAGGCTGGGTCTTTGAATGTATTTAAAGTGGAGATAGACAGACTTTTGAACGTTAAGGGAGTCAAGGTTTATGGGGAGCGGGCAGGGAAGTGGAGTTGAGGCCAGGATCAGAGCAGCTATGATCTTATTAAATGACAGAGCAGGCTCGAGGGGCCAAATGACCTACTCCTGCTCTTATTTCTTATGTTCTTATGTAAACTCATTATAATTGAGTGGGCTGATTTGAATGCTAACGCCACAGGACAGGAAGCTGCAGCCAGGAGCATATGAAATCTGCAATCTTCATATTAGGCTACCATGTTGCACCTATAATACTGTACTGTTAAAACAAGCCCATTCAAATATTGATAAACCAGCAGTACATTGTACAGTTATGATTCAGTATTCATAAATCTCCAACAGAGCTCCCTGATGGCTCAGTTAATGAGGCTCCTGTCCTGTGTGGAATGGAGCCAAGTAGACGTGAAGCATTGAAAATGTAACCACTCATCTGTACTGACATCATCTGAAAACATAACATCAAACTGATAAGACCCAGTTCTATTTCACCACCACCTCTCTCAACCCCTCATTTGACACGTTGCATGTCCGATATCCATTTTGGATAAGCAGAAATTTCCTCCAACTAAATATTGGGAAGACTAAAGCCACTGTCTTTAGCTCCTGTCACAAACTCCATTCTCTAGCCACCAACTCCATCCCTCTCCCGGGCCACTGTCTAAGGCTGAACCAGACCATTCACAAACTTACCATCCTACTTGACCCTGAGCTGATCTTCTGACCCCATATCTGCTACATCTCCAAAACCGCCTACATCCACCTCCATTACAGCGCCCATCTCCATCCCTGCCTCAGCTCTTCTACTGCTGAATCCCTCATCCTTGCCTTTGTTACCTCTAGTCTCGACTATCCCAATGGTCTTCTGGCCGGCCTCCCATCATGCACCCTCCATAAACTTGAGCTTATCCAAACTTCTGCTCCCATGCCCTAACTCACACCAAATCCCGTTTACCCATCACGCCTATGCTTGCTGATCTACATTAGTTTTCGGTCTGGCAACACCTCGATTTTAAAATTCTCATCTTTGTTTGCAAATCCCTCCATGGACTCACCTCTCTCTATCTCTGTAACCTCCTCCAGCCCTACAACCCTCTGAGATCTCGACACTCCTACAATTCTGGCCCCTTCCACATCCCTGATTTTCATTGCTCCACCATTTGCGACCGTGCCTACAGCTGCCGAGGCTCTGGAAATCTCCCCTTAAACCTTTCCGCTTCTCTCTCCTCCTTTAAGATGCTCCTTATGACCTACCTCCTTGACAAAACATTTGGTTACCTGTTCTGATATCTCGTTATGTGGCTTGGTGTCAAATTTTGCTCTTGTGAAGAGCTTTGGGAAGTTTAACTACATTGAAGGCGCTATATAAATACACAATGTTGTTGAGTTAGCTGAGCTTAGCTGGGCCAGCAATAGGATCTCTGGAAAATGTCTTTTGTTTCTGATCCAGAGAGGGATCCTGATCACTATTCTGTGATACCCTACTAGATAGTGCACAGGATATTAGGTGAGGATAGGATTGGGTTTGGCTGTTATGTCCTCCACAATCAAATACACCTCTGGCACTTGGGGCTAGATTTTTCCCTTTGAACAGGTTACCGCCAGAAGTGCGGTGGAGCTGTACTTGCTCCAGCCAGTGTTACATCACTGTGACCCTGTCCAATTTTCCTTAGTGGACCTTCATTAAATAATCAGGGTGAAGTGCCAACACAATTAGCACCCCCGATAAGGAGCCCATGTCTGCTGGGGCACAGACAGAAATGGGGTATTGTTGTAGACTTAAAGCAGCTGCAGCAACTTGAAGGAGTAGGTCAGGCATTTCTGCCAGCAACATTTTCCAATCAATACATTGTCTGCAGCTGGTTATTGTTCAGGGCACCGAGCCCCCACATGTACACACTCACCAGTTGGCCAAAATCCGGCAAAGGAGGGCCCATCTTTTTAGCCCCAAAGGAAGAAGGCCCATAAAAGGGCATGATCCAAGCTTGTGGAAGGGGGTCACCAGGAAAAGTCAGCAAGCCTACTAACAGGGATAATGTGGTGTATATCTTGATCGTTCTCATCTTTCTCCTCACAGCAGAGGAACAAGGGATGCCTGGGAGAAAGCCCATTGTTCCCAAAGGAGCACAAGTCAGCAATGGCCCCACTCACAAAAATGTTTTTTTTAATTGTAACTAATGAAGCTCTCAGCAAAGGGCAGATGTTAAAATTAAAGAGGAGAATAATCAATAGGGAGATGAGAGAAAATATATAAATGTAAAATAAGCAAGAGAAATAGCAGGAGAATACTGTGCTTCTCACTTGACCATGTTCCTGGTTTGATACAGAGAAGGTGTGGTTTTCTAGTCCATCCACTATTCTCAATGATTGCCTGTGGCTCGTCTCCCAGAATTTAACATTTGTATCGAAGAGGCGTTTGGGGCTGCTTGTTGGTGGTCCACAGGTAGAAAAATAGTTAACGCCAGCACTAAAATGGAGTTTGCCATCTTCTCCACAGGAAGGCACCAACCATCAATCCCAAATATCGGATGAGCACTGAAATACAAACTGGGAACATGGTAAAGTGGGAAGCACAGTCTCCTCCCATTCACCTGCTAGTTCTGTTGCTGATTTCACATTTATATATTTTCTCCCATTTCCCCTTTGCTCTCCCATGTTTGACCACAATCTGCAGGAGCCCATGAATCTGTACCCCAGCACCAGCGGCTGAATTCAGAAAAAGAGGGAAAAACATTGGAGGGAAAGAAAATAATCCAAGAATATAACGTTGCTGGACCGGCCAGGTGTCACTCTTTAGGAGCAATAGTCACTCACTGTTATTTAAGATGTGACCTGTTTTGATGTACTGTATTAACTCACATATAAGGAGCGATCCCGCAATCCAGCACTCCCAGTGGAGAGCAAGGAGCACACACTGGGAGATGGTGGACATCTGTGATTTCCCAAAGTGCTGGGACCGCGATCGTATAATCCCCACTATAGGCTTCCAGGGTGGATATTTGCACAATGGCATTTATTTGTCACAATATGAGGCATTACCTAAAGAATAATCATAGCTCCATATATTTAAAAGAGGTTTTGAATCTCTGATCACTGAAAAAGAAAAGAGCTTCATTAACGGAACTGCAGATTTCTTTGCATTTTCTTTTGGCCCAAATAACTTTCGATCACTGCAAAACAGTCTCATACTTGGAGATCGTATATCTCTCCATCTTGGGCATGTCCTGAACTGGATAAAGCTGGAATACAACAGCCCCAGAATTTTAATTGCAGAGAATGGATGGTTTTCTGACAGTCATGTTAAAACAGAAGACACCATTGCTATTTACCTGATGAAAAAATTCATAAATGAGTTGCTAAGAGGTGAGTATATTTCAGAGTGTAAACACCTCTATATCCAATAAATAGACTTTGTTTTCACGTTTATCTCTATTTTAATGAATGAACAAAGCAAGATTATATATGTTAATGTAAGAATATTACTATTTTGTTGTGGAAACAGGGTTGAAATGTCACTCGAGTTACAAACATTTATACCCATGGGCCTTCACGGAATATTCTTGGATCATTTGATGAGCAAAATTGGGTGTGGAGGATGTAGTGAGTGTTGAAGTGAATAGGTACACTGTCCTTCCACTTCTGGGGCTTGAAACTGGTCCAGACCAATGGAAAGCCTCCTTTGCCTCATCACTAGGTGCATTCTCTGTGAACTACGTTTGGGCAATCGCAACCCAGTTCCCAACGGTCACTGCACATAACTGCATCTCATTTTGGCAAAACATTGGCATTATCACTGTGATAAGGGTGGCTGCTGTGGAAAATGTAGAAGATGGAGATGCTCTTCTGAAGTTGGAGACAAGCGGGCTGAAAATCCTTGGCCCGGCTCTGGCAGTGAAAGTGCAGCAGAGCAGGGGCCAATGACCTCTGCTCCAGACCTTGCTTTAATATCGAGGGTGGGGTCACTGAATTCACATGGATATTGTAGGTACTAGGGCCAATGTGGGAACACCTTGAGGCATTAGTGGGCAGGTTAGTAAATGTGGTGCTGCATGGATGCTGGCACCCGTCTCACCCACCAGTGCCGGCAGACCGGTGGATCGGCTGCTTTGTTAGTAGGGCTAACCTGAAGGATTTCCAGGGGAGACCCCGGTGGGCCCCACTTCTACGTTTAGCTGACTACACCTGGTTCATCCGGAGTCCAAGTGTTTGGTTGGGAGGGAGGCTGGGGTTGAGGAAATTTTTATCATGGGCATTCCCTCCCCTTGGCCCCGCCACCTCTGACATCATGGACAATGTTTAGGATGGACAGAGGTTCCGTCAACCCCAGAGCCCATCGGAAGTTTGCAGCCTGGGTTGGGACCTGGATTATCTGGTCCCCATCTGATTTCCCTAAGGCTGCACTGGAAGCTTTCCCAGCTCCAACAGATTTAGATTTGTTTCATCCCTCTTCTTCCTAGCAGCGTTGGACTATCACCAGCAACGATCCACAAAGGTGCCACAATGGGACTCCTGGACATCCACACTGCCAACGACTGGGATGGTGTCATTTGTGTAGGTGAGCAGCTTCACTTGGATCGGGATCATCTTAGGTCGTTCGATTGGATTGTCCCAGAGTTTCTCAAAGGCTGCCTGATTCATCAGCGATTGGCTCGCCCCTGTGTCCACCTCCATCGTGACTGGAACACCGTTGATTTCAACTTCCATTTTCAACGGAGAACTCTCGGTGATGCAGGTAAACACACCGTAAACCTCGTCGTGGGGCTGAGCTGCCTCATGAACTCTCTCTTCATCATCGCTGGAGTCTGGATGATCGGCCAACTCTTCATCGACTCGGTGAGTACAATTTCTCTTGCACATTCACTGGACATAGCCCTTCGTGTTACAGCCTTTGCCAATATAGTCTTTGTAGCGGCACTGGTGGGCCCTGTGATTCCCTCCACAGCGCCAGCATTAGGCTGGCCAGTTGGCCCCCTTGTGGCGGACTCAGGGTTGCGGGACTCTGGTTCTGTTCTCTCTACCCTGAGAGAGACTGCTAGCAGCAGCCTTGCCTTTAAAAGGCGCCAGTCGGTTCACAGTGCTTGCCGGGTTAAAGTCTTGGAGGTGAGTCATCATCCGCTTGGAATCGCAGGCCGAGACCATGAACACCTGGCTGACGTTAACTGCCTTCTGCAGGGCGACTGTGGAGTACGCAGAAAGCAGCCTATGGAGAAGGCCCTCGTGGCCGATTCCGATAACGAAGATGTCCTGCAGCGCTTCGGTGAGGAGATCGCCAAAATCACACGGTGCAGCCAATCATCTGAGGTCTGCAGCTTATTTTGCGATTTCTTGGCCTTCAGGCCGCCGGTGTGTGTAGAACCGGTGTCTGGCTGTGAGGATGCTCTCTTTACGTTTGAGCTGTTCCCTGTATCATCGTTACGAGCTCCGCATATGTTTTGGTTGTTGTCTTCTCTGGGCCTAGCAAGTCACTGACAAGGCCATAGATGTTGGGCCCACAACTGCTGAGCAGGATAGCTCTGCGCTTATCAGCCAGCGAGGTCGGTGTGTCTCCCGCCAGGTCGTTCGCAATGAAAAAGTATTCAAGCCTTTCCACAACGGCATCACAATCTTCCCCATCGGCGAATTGCTGAAAGTTGCCAAGGTTAGCCATTTTTCACTTGGCAATTTGTAATCTTGTCGCCAGTTATTGTGTCTGTAAGCACGCTAGTAATGACTCCACGAGGTAAGGTATTGTACTTGAACTGTGGTGACCTTAGTCCATTTATTGCAGCTCCTGAGTGAGGGTACAGCATGGTGAGCTCCCTTTTATACCTGGTTACCTGTCGTGTACAGGTGACCCCTAGGTCTCCACCAGTTGCACCCTCTGGTGGTACAGGCATAGTGTATACAGTGTGAAGATACATCCAGTAGTCTTATGTAACTATACATTGAGTGTACAGGGTATATACTTATGTTATACATATACAACACAACTTATCTGAGCTATGATTGGCTTTAGCTACCAGGAGGAATACCAGCCAGAGTGCCTACTCATGATTGTTGTCCTGTGACTCCTGCTAGAAAATATGAATGTGTGGATATTGGGTGAGGACAGGGCTCATCTGTGATGCCCCTTAATACAGGATGAATGTAACTGTGGTGAAGTATGGAGGACAGCTGTCACCCACAGATCTGTACACCAGCAAGAGGCAGGGGGGTAGGAGGGGGGAGGGGGAGAAAAGGGGAACAGTATATGGGTAAAACAATTCCGTTGAAGAGGTAGAAAGGTTGGGTTTAATGCTTCACTGTGCTCCTCCATGTTTGGTTCCAGTGCAGCTGAGCCAGTGCAAGTGATGATTTGTCTATTGCTTGTAAATGTGAGCTTAAAATGCTTATATTTTGATTTTCTTCCTAATTTAACTTTCAAGGGAAATGTTTTTCCAGTAATTGCAAAGTGCATGTATCCCAATAACCCATGGTGTGGCACTGAACCATACAGACCAGGAAGATCCTGCAGTCCATCCTTGGTCTATGCTGAATCAGTGAGCAGGGAAGAAAAAACTGAGGCAGAATTCCTTTTCCTAATTGTTATCCATCAATTCTTACTGGAAGCAACCATGTATGGAGAGTTAGTGAAGGAAGGAATGAACTCACAAGTAATTCCCCCTCCCTCCATGGTAAAATGACGGGCTGACATTCTCAGAGGAAGAATGACACTTGGGCTAGGTTGTAGTGTGCTGAGACACTGGTGGAATTGTATTCCAGCGTGGGTTACTGTCTTCAGAACAGTGACTGGCAGCAGGCTACTCCACTGCAAAGACCATCACTACCATGTCCAATCCTATCCTCAACTGAAGCCCACACTCACACTCTGTCTAGTATAGGTCACTGGATAGAATCAGGAGTTGGAGCCATGTCCGATTTTCTTCCCCCAGCTCAGGAACATTGAGGCCAATTTTAATGTTTACACCACTGGTCTAGCTAAGAGCAGCAAACCAAGCACTGACCAGGGGTCAAACCTGAGTCCTTCCTGGTCTCCATGGCTCAGTACTACACAGAGCAGGCCATTTGCCAATGAGCTACAAGGATAGCAGAAACGGAGTTTCAAACAAACTTTGTTGCTATCTTCCTCAAACAGTGAGTTCCAAGTCTTAGCTGAACTTTGTGTGTGGGGGAGGAAGGGGGCTGTTCTGACTGAAGGTGATGTCCTTCCCCAGGGAGTGAGAAAGGAAAGATCAGAAGGCAAGTCACCCCTGTGCCACTCTTGCAAACTCTATAGAGCCTGGTTACAAACTGGCATTAAAATAAGCCTGGAACACTGAGGTACCCACCCTATCATCAGGGAATGATGTGTGTGTTGGAGAGAAAAATAACTTTGAAATGTAAGAATTTAATTTACTTTTTAAGAAATAAATGCTCCTTTTTGTCCACAGCACACCTACTAGACCAAATCAATGTCAAAGGATACTATGCATTGAAATTAAAGGATACAAATACAAATGAGCGGTCACTGAGATTCTTCAATGCTTCTGAACCTAAGACTTCAATGGAGTTTTACAAAAAACTTATCAGTGCCAATGGTTTTCCTTTGGGAATGACAGGCAAACAATGCTCCATGGAGGACAGACCGAGACCCTGCCCGAAGTGTGTGCTTATAAAAGAGCAAAAAATATTTATATTCTTCGGATTCTGTCTCCTGCTCACCACTGTATTGTTTGCTGCAATCATTTTCATACACAAGAAGAAACAAAGAAAACCGTATTGAGTCACATATCTACAACTTCTCAAAGGGACCCCTGTAAGATTGAACTTACCTGCATAATATTTTAAAATGTTTAAAAATGCTTTTTTACCTATAATATGATTTTAAAAAATAACTGCAATGTGTGTAAACTTAGCTAACCATGATACAAGGTCGAGAAGCAAAGCATGATGGTAAATTAAGCCAACATTATGTTAACTGCAAGAAATATACTAAAGTAATTTGAATTGCTCTGTTATGTTAGAACCCAGGATATAGTCAAGGGCAGATCATTAATTAGCTACGAAATGAGATGAGTCTGCAGAATATATCATTTTCTTAATGCTAAATTTGCAAGACCATGCTAGGTAATGGACTATATGTAGTTGTTTGTGTAGAAGTTCCTAGAGAACGATAGTTCATTTTGCGTTAGTACTGGAAAAGAAATATTACTAGAGATATTAATGGAATTGAAAGTCGATAAATCCCCAGGACCTGATGGGCTACATCCTAGGTTTTTAAAAGAGATGGCTATATAGATAGTGGAAGCATTGGTTGTCATCTTCCAAAATTCCATAGATTCTAGAACGGTTTCCTCAGATTGGAAGGTAGCAAATGTAACGCCACTATGGAAGAAAGGAGAGAGAAAATGGAGAACTACGGACCAGTTAGTCTGACATAATTCGTAGGGAAAATGTTAGAATCTATTATTAAGGAAGTAGTAAAAGGGCACTTTGAAAATAATAATAGGATTGGGGAGAGAGTCAACACAGATTTATGAAAGGAAAATCATGTTTGTCGAATCTGTTTTTTGAGGTTTAAACTAGCAAATAGATAAGGGGGAACCAGTGGATGTGGTGTATTTGGATTTTCAGAAGACATCCGATAAGGTGCCACACAAGAGGCTATTAAACAAAATTAAGGCTCATGGGATTGGGGGTAAAGGGTAATATACTAGCATAGATTGAGGATTGGTTAACAGACAGAAAACAAAGAGTAGAAATAAATGGGTGATTTTAAGGTTGGCAGGCTGTAAGTATGGGATACCACAAGGATCAGTGCTTGTGTCTCAGCTATTCAAATATATACGCAGAGGCAGGTGAGGGTCTGGAGCTCACTGCCTGAAAGGGTGGCAGAGGCAGAAACTCTCAACCCATTCAAAACGTTCTTGGATGTGTACTTGAAGTGCAGAAACCAAAAGGGCTACAGACCAAGAGCTGGAAAGTGGGATTGAGGTGGATAACTCTTTGTTGGCCGGTATGGACATGATGGGCCGAAATGGCCTCCTTCCACGCTGTAAATTTCTATGATTCTATGATTTTATATCAATGATTTGAATGAGGGGACCAAATGTAATGTATCCAAGTTAGCTGATGATACAAAACTAGGTGGGAATGTAGGTTGTGAAGAGGCTTCAAGACGATATAGACAGGCTAAGTGAATGGGAAAGAACATGGCAAATGGAATATAATGTGAAGAAATGTGAAGTTATCCACTTTGGTAGGAAAAATAGAAAAGCAGAGTATTTTTAAATGGTGAGAGGTTGGGAAATGTTGATGGACCTGGGTGTCCTTGTACGTGAATCACTGAAAGTTAGCATCCAGGTACAGCAAGTGAACGCAAATGGTATGTTGGCCTTTATTACAAGAGGATTTGAGTATAAGAGTAAAGACATCTTACTGCAATTATATAGGGCCCTGGTGAGACCCCACCAGGAGTATTGTGGTTTTGGTCTCCTTACCTAACGAAGGATATACTTGCTGTTGGACTGCTTTCTTACTCTTTTTCATTTTGTTGCTTTAAACATCAGATTATACACGGACTCAGTTGTAGTAATGGCAGGATCAGGTCTTTATTGGAACTTCATATTACACAAAAATTAGTATGAAAGTTACTGAGACATATACTTCACAAAACCAATGCATGCTCTCTACTCTTAAAACACACAAATTCTGTTTTCCAGTGTCTCTGCTAAAAGTGTTCGCTCACATCTCTTACACAAAATCAGGTCCATAGTCTATATTCCATACATACTATCAATAAATCATCAAAAGTACAAACAAATACTAACAGAATAACAACGTAAGCTAAACAGCCAGCCACCCAACGTCCTGAAATCAGGTCTTATTTCTGCAATCGACTCCTGCCTTGAATTTTATTACTATAACACACAAGTGACCAAATTGACACATTCAAATGGCTGAATGACTCTTGCACCTTCTAGCATCTTCTTTTCTGTGGAGCCATACTCTGCTTTGATCTAAACTTCAATTTACAATCCATGTTCATCAGATTAGCTGCTTGAACCTTTAACCCAGCATATGTCATCTCATAGACTGCGTCGAAAGCGAGGTATTCAGGAAATATGGGCTTTTGGTCCCACATCACCCCAATTCTCTCTTTGTCTCTCTGGAAGGCCTTATCTGGGTGTTTTTTGTCCAGTTACTTTAGCTTGTTCAACAGAATTGTCCAGTTGTAATCACTGTTTTCGAACACGCCATCCGGAATAATCAAAATTACCAGTACAATTAACTGAAACAGCACCAGCATAAGAATTGGGTGTATCCTTGTGTTCATCACACCAGTTGCCATCAGACTCCATCCGACCAACGACTCCCACCAGCTCAAATGTACAATTTGATCCAAAGTCGTTCGAACGTTCTCAATTTCAGCAGTGTGATGGTTAATGTCCACAACAATTGCTTGATTCAAATTCCGTAGCGGTTGAAACCTTGTACTTGTAAGTGGTTTTGCTCCTGGTGGTTTCGAATCACCCCTCTTACAATAGTTCTAGACACCAGAATTATAGTCGTGCACAGTAATATACAGTCTTAGACAGATCTTTTCGGTCTCCACCGTCACAATGCTTTTATTCAAGTTAAAACACACCTGCACCCAGTAAAAACACACCCTAGTAGTGCAATACAAACAAACATAGTACAACACAGTCTGGCCTGTCTAAACAGGCCCCTAATGCGAAGTACCCAGGTCTAAAACACCCCTGCTCGGATTCAAAATTGCACCAGTGAAATCTGTCCAACAGAATGTGTGTACGCTTATGATCCTTGCAAAAACATTTCCACAAAAACCCTTTTACACTATGCGGTGGTCTTAAAGATGCATGGGCTGGGATAAATTCTCACCAATTACCCCTCTGGCTTACTCGCTGCTTCTCCCGATGAGGCGTATCTTCTGGGTCTTCAAGTCCAGTCTAAAGGTCAGCTTCCCAGTTGAAGTAGCAAGGCTCTCTGGTGTTTCTTCTATCCATCCCAGACGGAGTGCTTAGTCCTTGTGCGTTGCAAGCAGGCGTTGCAGAAGAGGGGAGAGAGAGAGAGCTGGCTGCAACTGCTGTTCTCTTATACCTGCAAGACTGCTTCTTTTCATGCCAAAACTCCAACTGTCCTTTTCTCTGAGGCTGTCCAACTGAAAAAAAAACTCAAGTCTGTGCCTGTTCCTTTGTCAACTCGGCTGTACCTCGATGTGTGGCTCCGACGAGTCTGTGGTCAAATAGCTTTCCTTTGTCTTTCGATGGTCTGAAACCCCGGCCACCCCGGCCACTTTACTTAACGTCTCACTGATGGGTTCCCATTCCATGACAAAAGGCGCCCATCAACCATGATATTCCTGCTTTCAGCCATTCTCATTCTCGCCCAGTTGATGTGTATTCAACTTAAACATGTTTGGACCTGCTCAGGTTAGCCCGTCTGCTGTACAGTGAATATAGTAGCAACGTCCAAAAAGTGTTTTTGCTGAATTCTTACATACTCCATTTGCGCATCTCCTTTTTTCAAATAGCAGCATGATTCGGCTCGAAGTAGGGTTGCTGCAGACTCAGATTCTCAGGATGCCATTTTAAAATCCGTTGGTCTGTGATAACTTTGTGTTGATAGAATTGTAAATTACCACACTCCACAATTAGAAGAGATTGATTAGAATAATAAGATCCAACTTCCTGACGCATATATACTTGTAGCTGGTCATTAGTAACAACAAAATCGTTACAAGGATTCACTTTATGCACACACAATCGCCCAAACCCCATAGCCACAATCATAGATTTGTTTAACCACCGAATTTCAACATTGCATGAGCGAGATCTTTCCACAAGATGTTAAATTACCATGGATATTATCACACACATACTTGTCATCAACCTTTCGACAAAATCTCATCAATTTCAGTGTAGGTCCGAGTAGCTTTGTTATATAGAACGTACATCGGGCTCTCAGTAGCTCTCATTGTAATGTTGTCACTCAGATAACCAAAATTTACAACGGGAAGTGCAACTTTCTGGATGCCATTACATGGATACAGGGACACAAATAAACAACCATCAAACTGACAATCTCCCAAGTGAGCCTTATCCCATTCAGGCCCAAATGGCCCCTGGGTCGTTCGAGTCAAGACCAGTGACCAATTCTGAAGGAATAAGGCTCGCATGATATTCCTTACTAATTCATTCAGACTCAACTGCACATTTTGGCAAAGGCTAGCCCATGCTGCCGCATTTAATCCCTGCAGTGTTAAATTCCCTAATGCTATCAGGACTGAGAGCATATTCCGGTTGAAATTGATTGTGTCATTTGTCAGGACCTTCCAGTCCTCTGTCATCAGAATCTCGTGTGCCCATTCCCTTGTTTCAGCCTGGATCATCACCAGTAGTTTATTCTTAAGAATCTCAACATCCATTGGGAATTTAATAATCCCGTGCCGACCCCTATGGATCCCAAGATAGTATCAAACAATTCCCTTTTTGTCGGTGCCAAGAGGTGAACTACGTCTTCTGAAAAGACACCCCATTTTTAATATAATCAGAGCACTCTGGGTACGTCTGAGCAACCGTGGTAGAATTGGGGAAAAATTAAAAAGTGGTCATTCTTAACTGAGCTTCTAGAATAACACAGATTGGGTGATTGAGTTGTACCTGCAGAGGGCCAGCTGGCTGCCACACAGCCTGATTACTCACCCCTAAGATTAATATTCGCCTAATCTACCCGACACATTGTGGGAATGTGTTCAATGTCAATTGACCGATGCCCAGCCAGAATCGTGTAATGTTTACATTTGACACCGTAATGGAGTTGGAAGTCACATTTACACACATACCTGCCCCTTCTCCCAAAAGGCCCTGTGCCGTGCTAAACCGAGAATCAGATTATTCACAACATAATTTACCATGGTGCATTGTCTGATTCATCCCATTTTGAGTTCCAGCTGGACCAAGCTGACACTCTCAGACCAGCTCCATGTCACATTTACAGGACGTCCCAGGAAGACACTAAGTATCAGGTTGCTCGTCGAGATATTGCATCCGTCCGAAGGGGTAGCACATTTGTAACTCAAAAGTCCAGACATCGCCCACAGCCCTAACCACCAATTCACACACCGTCTCATAGTTCTCCATCCTGAAAGGGTAAACACATGACAGCAAAAACGCATAACCCAACATTATCCGCCTCCCCACTTCATTCATGACATTAATCTGTGTGCTCCACTGTTTTCCAAAAAAACTTCAGTTGCATCGCACTTTTCCAGACAAATGCGGTACCCATCTGGATCAAATACACAGAGGAACTCAATTTATCGATTACTCTGTAGGGCTCATCCCAATCTCCCTCGGGAAATGTTTGCCTCTTCCTATCTTTGATCACCATAACCTGATCACTGACCTGATAAGCACAAAGTTTGATCAAATTCCTTTTTCATGCAAGCTGCCTGCTCAGCATCAATGTGTCCTGCCAAGCTATTAATCAAATGTAGGTGCCTCTGGAGCGAGGTGACCTACTCCTCCGTCACGAGGGTGGATGTCAGGCTCGGTTCCATAGGTACAAACTGGTTCTCCCACATTGGCATGAATCAGCCAAACAAGGCCTCATATGGTCATATCCCAATCATTCGATTCACCTGGGAACTCACTCGTATGAGTACGAATGGCCAAAGATTAACCCAATCTCCTCCAGCATGATCACATACTTTGGATAACTTAGCTTTAAGAGTGCAATTCATGAATTCCACCTGCCCAGCGGCCTGGCAATGATATGGAATATGAAATTGGCGTGGGATTCCCAGGAATTTGTTTAGCTCCTTGAACACTTTCCCGACAAAGGCTGGGCCATTGTCTGAATCAATCACCTGTGGCAATCCCACCACACAAAGATTTCCTATGCTAATACCCGAGCAGCTGTGGCACTGGTCTGGTTGGCTGTAGGGAATGCCTCCACCTACCGAGTGAATGTGTCCACCACAAACAACAAAAACCTTTTCTTATGAACTGCAGGGAGAGGTCCAACAGAATCAAATCTGAGTCCGTTGCCACGGGACCCTGCGAGCTTGCCGCAATAGCACCCCCTTTGATTAGTAGCGAGCGGGATCTTGCTGTGCACAAGTTAAACATAGCTGTATATGTGCAGCTACACTGCATTTTAATCCCGGCCGCCAGGCGAATTCCATTAACCATGAAATTGCCTCCTCTACTTTTGACTGCCCCCTGAGCCATGTATGCATGAGAAGTCTCCTAACAAGTTCAGGAACCAACCACACCCACTGGCCCTCCTCTACTTCTAAAATAACCATATCATGCAGGACCTGTGTTTTATATCCCATAGGGTCCCTGGACCCTCAAACATAGGCGTACCTCTGGATCGCAGTGTTGCATATCCCCCAACCGATTATACTCTGCTGCTGCTGAAGACATTCTTCTGGTTTTCACGATTAAAGTTGATGCCCCTTTATTACAGGCCATTGATGTCTCTTTTGGCCATAATGGACACTCGGTAACCACTGTCTTGTCTTTCTTATTAACCACCACAATCCCCGATGTCAGAACGGAGCCCCGATTCCGTTTACTCACGAGTGCTTTCATCTTAACCATTTGGATTTTTCCACCTTTGCTAACGGCTGTAAAAGGCCATAAGGCTCCCCTAACACTTTAAGTGCACAACAAGCCGAGCTAGCAGTGGTAGCGTATGTAGTCACACACCCTAACGAATTCCCAACTCCCTATACGATATGTTGAGACTCCATGTTCACTTGTAACTCCTGTACAGAGTATTTAGCAATATGGGCTAGGCGAGGGTTTAAGTCCTCAAATGCAAAGCCGTTGGTGACGGCTCCGTTGTTAAGTCATTTTGGACATCATGCATAGGGACCAGAAGGATTACTACATCCAAAAGGTCAAAGCACACTCTAAGACAGAGCCCAAGTGGAAAGGGAAGGAAAAAGCAGACACACTGGCCAAAACAGGGGCAGAAGAAGGGACACCTTGGGACCCATGTCACTGTCGACAGATTATGGCTATAACAGGCAGAGAGGGGCCCAAAGAAGTACCATTGCCGCCTGATTTAAAACAGGCTCAGCTACGGGATGTGGATCTTAGAGCTGCGATTAGGGACAAGATTGACGGGAAGTCTGCAGCGGGACCTTTGGGAGCTGCAGACATAGCAGTAAAACAGGGAATGTTGTTTAAGGGAGATAGCTGGATTGTGCCAGGGTAGTGCAGGGAAGAATTCTTGCAACTAGTACATGGGGGTCCAGGAACTGGACATCCAGGGCCAGAAACAACGTGGAATAAAGATGGTGGCCCGGGCTTAGAAGTGAGGTAAGGGATTATTACCAGAATTGTCTGGTATGTGCCGCAAACAATCCAGACCCCCACCGGAGAAAGGCTCCGTTGGGACACACAAGGAGGGTAGAGGGGCCATGGCAGTATATACAGATAGATTTCATAGGGCACTGCCCACCTCAGGCAGAGGCAATAAATATTGCTTGGTGTTAATAGATCTCTTTACAAAATGGGTAGAAGCTTTTCCTTGTAGGGCGGCCATCGCAGTAGTCACTGCAAAGATTTTGGTGCAAGAAGTATTTTCTCGATGGGGACTGCCCCTGATAGTAGAATCAGATCAAGGGAGTCATTTCACCGGAGCAGTAATGCAGGCCATCCTAAAGCTATTAAGGATACTGGAAAAATGGCATGCGGTGCATAACCCCCAATCATCAGGTCCAGTAGAAAGGACAAACCGGACCTTAAAAGAGGCTTAGAAAGGAGATAGGAAATACCCCGAAGAAATGGGATAAGATCCTACCCCTAATACTGATGAGCCACCGAGCCAGTCTCTCTGAGAGTACGGGACATTCCCCACATGCGCTGATGACAGGGAGACTGATAAGGACCCCGACCCATATCCTAGCACCAGTCCTGACCGAAAAGCAGGTTAAAGAGGTCTCACGGGACAGGTCTGTCAGAGATCTGTATGATACTCTGAAGGGGCTGCATTGGGAAGCAGCGAACAATATGGGCGGGCAGCACCAGCAGAATAAACTGCTGCTGGAACCCTGGTTATACAGGAATGGAGGGTAGGGATCAGGTAATGGTCAGGAATTATGCCAGAATAGGGGCATTTGAACCATTGTGCAAAGGACCAAAAAGCATTGTAGACAAGGCAAGCTCTATGGTGTATGTGATCCAACTGCCAAAATGTATAAAATGGTTCCATATAAACCAGTGTAAGCTGTACAACCCCAGAGAGTAAAGTAAAAAGCGGGCGAAGGCCCAAGGAACTGTGATGAGTTTGATCAGTGTAAGCTTTTCACCAATGTTGTGGGATGATGAGGATGGAGAAATAAGGGACGGAGCAATAAGGCGGATTGATTGGGTACGGCGACCAAGGGTGCCCTGGACGCCTCCTCTATCTCCATCCCCGAGCCTCCGTAACATCAGGATAAAAGGAGAGGGGAGCATTGTGTTTACGGTAGTAAACCGTTTATTTAAGAAAAAAAGAAAAGCATTTCTATGAGTCTAAGAAGGTGAGCCCCGACACTTAAGCTGCTAACTTTCGTACTGAGAGAAATAAAATACAGAATTTCTATGTAAAACCCTCTGATGTTTTCAGGGAGTATGTTTAAAGTTAAAAACATGTGGATGTTTATTTGTCTGTGTCTGTAGTTTTTTTTCAACTGGCACTGATTAGTTTGAGATTAGTTTGAATTAATTTGGAGTTATTGAGGTTAATTAACCTGTGAAAATCAGACTTTTACTATGGCCATAGTGAAATTTTAGTTGGTTTAAATTGTGTGAAAAATCTCTAGTTCTGGACACGAGGCAATCACATATTTGGTATTTTAAAAATAAAAATTTCCAACCAATTCAAGAACGTGTGACCAGTGGAGAAAAAGGGTATGTGCTTCAATTATGCGTGAGAGAGAGAACCATTGTAATATGAAAGCTATTGGTATGCGTGGTGTTGCTTTACAGATGCGTGGTACTATTGTTATGCATTTGTCGAACTTTTAACATGCGAAAAAAAGAAAGGTTCTCTGTACAAGACTTCAGAAAGCAACACCTTGTGAAGAGTCGAATAAATATTCTGAGCATTTGTAAAATTTTAAAGAAAATTTTAAGTTTGGAATTTGAGTGGATGCTTTCTCTCAGTAACAGAAGGGGGTCAGAATTGATGAATTAACCCATTGGGTGGGCAGAAAAGCCACAGTGGATTTTCTTTTTCTTTTCTTTTAAGCAGGAGTGCAAATTACCGAAAGAGGTCCTTTAACATGGAAATGACCTCAAGCTGTTACCGAACTTGAACTCTGAGAGGGAAGCAGTGATCGGAAAAAGGTGTTATGTAAAGATGTGAATAACTGAACAAGGACCTGTGAGGGGGAGGCCCCCACAGAGCAGAAGAATTTTCTTTCATTTTTTTCTTAATAGGAGCGAATTGAGCCAGGGATACGAGATGAGGTGGACGCTGTGGATGGCCATTATCATTAAAGGATTAAGAGATCGGGGAGACACCAAGACATCCCTTACACACGGGTGTAGGGGAGGAACCGGCCCCATTGTAATGCAAGGGGGAGCCATACGGAGCAACAAGGGCACAAACGCCTATGCTCACGCTGGGAGTTGGCCAGGGTGGTTAGGGTCAAATTCGACCAAGTACTCCAGACAAACCGGAAACAAACTTGGGGAGGGGGTGACAATCCCAGGCAGCAGAGGCGTTCAGGTCAAGACCTCCCTGTACATGGACAACGTCACCGTCTTTTGCTCGGATCCACAGTCGGTCCGCGGATTGATCACAATCTGCAACCAGTTTGAACTGGCCTCGGGAGCGAAGGTAAATCGCAGCAAAAGCGAGGCCATGTTCTTTGGAAGCTGGTCCGACCGATCCTTTATTCCCTTCACCGTGAAGTCAGATTACCTGAAGGTTTTGGGAACATGGTTCGGAGCGGACGGGGCGTGCGTCAAAAACTGCAAGGAGCGTATCGCTAAAGCGAAACATAAACTGGGATGGTGGAAGCTGCGCTCAATCTCCATTGCAGGAAAGAACCTGGTCATCAGGAGTGAGGTACTCTCGCTGTTGTTGTACATGGCGCAGGTCTGGCCCATACCCTGCTCCTGTGCCGTGATAGTCACCCGAGCCGTCTTCCACTTCGTCTGGAGATCGAAAATGGACCGTGTCCGCAGAGACACGATGTACAAATCTCTGGACAAGGGGGGAAAAGGACGTTCCAAACGTGGTCCTCATCCTGATGGCCACCTTTGTGTGCGGCTGCATCAAGCTGTGCATTGACCCTTTGTACGCAAACGCCAAGTGTCAGTACATGCTGAGATTCTATATGTCCCGGTGTGCGAAGGATGGTTCTGGCCAGGCTGCCGCGGAATGCTCCGAGCAGTTGGACCATGTCTCAGCACCTTTCCTTTGTGGAAAAGTTTTTCAAGAAAAGCACTTTTGACCACAAGGCCATAAAGCAGTGGTCGGCACGCAAGGTCCTGAACGCCCTACAAAAGGCGGCGATGATGGATCTTGTCGGACGGTTCCCCGAGCAGACTGTCGAACTCGTTTGGCAGAATGTCTCATCGCTAGAACTTTCACACAAGCACCAAGGCATAGCTTGGTTGGCGGTGAGAAGGGCCCTACCCATCAGATCCTTCATGCACAGCCGGGGTTTCAGAGACACGGCACTCTGCCCGAGTTGGCTGTGATGCGGACAAGACTGTCATCCATCTCCTTTGGGACTGCCCCTTTGCAAGGCAGATCTGGAAGGAGATGCAGTGGTTGCTGTCGAGGTTCATCCCAAGCAGCTCCGTAACACAGGACTCTGTGCTCTGCGGACTGTTCCCAGGGACACACACCGAGACAAACATCATCTGTTGCTGGAGGGCCATCAACTCGGTGAAAGACGCACTTTGGTCTTGCCGAAATTTGCTGGTCTTCCAGAGCAAGGAGATATCCACGTCTGCTTGTTGCAGACTGGCGCAATCCAAGATCCAGGACTCCGTGCTGAGGGACGCTTCCGCCACGGTAAACCCAGGGGTTGGAATCAGTATAAAACTCCCCTTGGGCTGTACTTGTAAACCTTTGTATACATAGAGCACCATGATCTAAAAACACCTATGCAGTGCCATGTATAATGCAAGTTCAGCAACTGTTTAGTAATGTATGTTGTAAAGAAATGTAACTGTACCCTCATCCGTTCTATGTACTGTATAGTGCCACATGTAACGTAATTTGATGACTGTATTACAATGTATCCTGGATTGTACTGAATTGTACCCTGAAATGTAAAGCAAGCAAATGTACTGAATGGAACTGCCGTCAGCATCCAAATGTATTGTATGGAATTGCTGACCGCATCCAAACGTACTGAACTGCCTTCCAATGTATCATGCAAATTTTTATATGAATAAAGTATATATTTTGAAATTAAAAAAAACTTGGGGAGGTGTCAGTGTCCTGCCCCAGGTTAAACATCATGACCAGGAAGGTACGGGTGAGAGAGGGTAGACGAGTTTGTCAGGGGTGCAAAGGGATTACCCCCATGGGAGGATGGTGGTGGTTACGGAAAACAGACACGGGAAAAACTAATGCATCCACAGAATGGGAGAAACTGGGTAATAGTTTTAACAGGCGAACCACAGGAACAAAAGAAGGGGCGAAATTGTGTTGGGGAAAGTGGTGGAAGGAGGAACAAGGGATTTATGTCTGTGTGGTTGGATTTAGCCACAAGTGCAGGGGATTGTCTTTAAAAGGCAATGGCAGGATTCTGGGTCAGGAATGAATTGGATGCAGGGTTTTGATTCTTGTGTAACCAGACCCTCCAAAAACAATCAATGCAACCGAACTGATCGCGAGCAAATTAAAACCTCTCCCTAAAATGCTGGAGATTCCAAACCAAGAAATTCCATGTCCTATCCCAAAACCCTGGCCTAAGAATGGGCTGGTGTTAATCCCAACAGGGAAAATGTTGTGTCATTCTGTGTATTATGAAGTAGCGTCCATTATTCTAAATTTAACAGAGTTACAATTATCCCGGTGGTGCCCGCCAGAAACGGGAAAGTTATATGAAAAATTGTTAAAAGAAATGTTCAAACAATTCTATCAAAAGAATTACAGGGAGAGTCGGGGGAAGCGTACAAACCGAGACAGAAAAGGGGCTAATGAGTGATGTAGCTACAGCATTTAATACTGGGACTACGCTGGTAAATAGTATGGACAACACGCAGTTGAAAGTCCAAGTGAATACCTTAAGGGACCAGTTAAAGAAGATACTGGAGGTAGGTAGCAACATAGAGGGTAACGAACTACAGGAGGACCAGGCAATGACAATACATTTGAAAGAGATGGTAGCTGAGGTGGAAATACACGCTCAGACCATCAATGCTTTAATCAAGGAGGGTAGAAACGCATCAGATCAAGCTGCTCAGAATGATGTGTGTGTCATGTACGGAGCTTGGTTGTTAAATGAAGGATGCAGTAATTTAGAGGATTTAACACAAGGCCACTTACCGTCATGGGTCAGTAACAAGCATCTAAAAGCATTGAGCATCTATAACAATCTCCTGAATTTTTGCCAGCTACGGTCAGCCTCCGAAGCGTATTCAGTCCCGGTCAACTGTGGTCAGAGTAAACAATCCATAATGGGGATAGTGCTTCGAATACGACCCTTACTGGTATACTGGGTGGAAAACATTGGGGTAATTCAGAACAGGGTACAAGTGAAACATCATAAAACCCCGCAGTATGTGGTAAAATTGGGAGTCTCAATAACCGGTGCTAGTCTGGAGGGATGCCAGAGAGGGGGTACACATGTGATATTATGCCCCGATCATCTGAACCCTTTTGACCAGCCAGTATGTGGGTTCAAGTACGAGGACGGGCAGCCTATAAACGATATCATGGAATTGATGGCTCACGACCATGTCCCGCCATAGGTTGCGTATAAGGGAAACGGGACATACTGTGTCAGCACCAGCGATAGTCGGTACAGAATACACCAGGACACTTGGTGTCCAGTGAGGGATTCTACTTTTTGTATCAAACCCCAGGTAGATAGACAAGTAGCTCAAGGGTAATTCCTGTTTCTGACCACAAACACATAAGTATTACAGTCAACGGCACCTTACCAAACATCCAGGAATACATATCACGTTTTGGATACAATACCCTGCCGTTACCCGAACATCTGACTGAACTATTAAAGAACATCGAGCTGTCCCACAAACATTATTACACGTTACACCAGGAGGATGATAAAGGGGAGAAATCGAGGAAATGATGGCCCCTCCATGATGGGATCTGGGACTCAATATTGAAATCCCCCCCCCGGGTTCGAATCGTATCGCACTCATTAGTAATTGTACAGTTGATAATAGTGTTGTATGTACTTGTCCTGTCCTGTAAATTAAAGAAAAGGACGAGGGAAGGGAATCTGGAAGGTTTATTAAAGTAAACCCAGGCCGAAGTGTTTGTAAAAAGGGTATAAACTGAAGTCAGATTAACGGTCAAACATGGTTTCGTTGTAAGCAACACTGTTGTATTGTAAAAACATTGGGTTTTGTGTGTAAAAAGAAATGTAATGGTGAGATTTGACTGAAGACTGCCATCACCCAAAACGCTCGTGGAAAAAGACGCCACCCAGAATAATGTCTCTGAGTTTATTATAAGAGACATTAAAAGGAGGGATTATAAGATTACTAATCTTCAGAAAAACACAGACCATGAATTAAAAATTGATTAATCCAAGCTTTTTGAGTTAAGCTGGACAATTAAGGACATTCTGTTGTCAAGAACATAAAACTGACTTCATGCATAACAATGGAGTTGTTACGTGAGGCTTTGAACTTGATTGACGAGGGTGGGGAAAACGGCCAGTGGAGACATCAAGTCTGTAAAAAGACCAGACAACAAAGGACCCCATGGAATGCAAATTTTTGGATAACAGCATCCAGCATAAGGAAATATCTTTTGCATTATCGACTCCATGTGCAAATTAGTAGCCATTCAAACTCATCACCACAACCAGTTAAACAAATCACCACCTCGGTAATCGGATCTCGGAAGCAAGAAACCAATTCATACTATGGATATAAATATTCGGACACAGAGACACAGAAACAGGCAACAGAAGAAGGAGGACAGGCAACACAAGAAGAAGCGGTAGAAAAGGAACAGCAGCTGCAGAGAACAGCCGGAAGAAGAAACAGCAGGTCACGGAATCAAGGACCACGAATCTCTGGTGATTGTATGTCTAAAGTCAAATTTCTCTCGGAAGTCTAGTCCTGTAGTTTTAGTCATTTTTTGTTGTGTAATAAAACTGACACTGGTTAAGCCTAAAATTTTGTGCCACGTGTTGTTCTTTCCCACTATAAGTTCCAAGGTCTAAGAATCAGAGTAAAGTGAAAAAACAAACACTCTACACTGACAGTAAAACTTTTCATAACTGCTCATGCTTAATGTCTGACCCATCGGTTGCCATAAAGCCATTGCAAGACCACACTAAAGTGAGTAGAGCGCCCTTAAAGACGTAATCTGAATCTACAACAACTGTAATATCTTGATTAGTGTTGAAGACTTCGACCACCAAATGTACCAGAGCCATTAGTTCCGATCTGCGTGCCCCCATTTTTAACTCTGAATCCAGACTCCTGCTATACCTGGCCCTAAGTAATAATAGTACCTGCAAACCCAGTGTGATGGCTACCGTCCTGAATAAAAGAATCACCATCTAAAAACCAGGCCGTTTCCGCTTCAACTGCACGACCCCCTACAAACACTGGATGTGCTGCAGGGGCTGTGAGTGCTTCACATTCATGTGGTTCACCCATCATAAGGCCCACAACCTCCGTGTGAGGCTTTTTAGCCATTCAAACATAACATTAGTAGACAGGAGAGAATCCATACATGGAAACAGCACTCAAATGAATGTTACTGTGCTGCTGTTTCAGACGTGTTAAAGTGTCAGTATGCTCCTCCGTCCAGTTAAGAGGAGCTGTGTAACAACTGATGGAGCAGCTCAACAATTCGTGCAGTTGGGTACAAACTCGTTACGAAACCCAGTGAGTCCCAAGGACTTGTGGTCAGTGGGGAGGAGTAATTTAAGTTGGCTTACTCGATTCTGCGCAATGAACTTCCTCTCGATCCCCAAAACACCCAGATATACAACCCATGATTTGCACAGTTGAGCTTTACTGGGATTACACAGCAAACTTTCCTCCAACAACATCTGGAGTACATACTAGACCTGCTTGTGTTGCTCCACAGACGAAGACTGGATCAATATGTCATCCACATACTGAATGATTTGATCCCCAAAGGGAATATGGTCTAAAACACGTTTCACTGCTGCGTGAAAGATCACAGGCACATCACAGTACCCCTGTGGCAAAACAGTCCGGCAGTACTGCACTCCAGCCATGGTAAAGGCAGTGCGATACTAACTGTCTGGATGTAAGGAGAGGGACAGGAAGCCATTCACGACATCCACAACTGTGAACCATTTCAAAAGCAAATGATATTAGTCTTTGTTACAAAAGCTTGGAGTACAAAAGATTAAAGAAGTCTTACTGCAATTATATAGGGCCTTGTGAGACCACACCTGGAGTACTGTGTACCATTTTGGTCTCCTTACCCAAGGAAGGCTATACTTGACACAGTCCAACAAAGGTTCACTAGACTGATTCCTGGGTTGTCCTACAAGGAGATTGAGTAGACTAGGCCTATATTCCCTAAAGTTTAGAAGAATGAGAGGTGATCTCATTGAAACTTATAAAATTCTAAAGGGGGCTTGACAGGTTAGATGCTTCTCCTGGTTGGGGAGTCTAGAACTAGGGATCAGCATCTGATTAAGAGGTCAGCCATTTAGAATCAAGATGAGGAGAAATTTCTTCACTCAAAAGGGTTGTGAATCTTTGGAATTCTGTAGCCCGGAGGGCTGTGGATGATCAGTCATTGATTATGTTCATGAATGAGATCAACAGAATTTTGGACACAAAGTGAACCAAGTGGACACAAGTGAATAGGGCTGGTGGATTTGAAGTAGATCAGCCATGATCTTACAGAATGGCAGAAGCAGCTTAAAGGGCAGAATGGCCTGCTCCTATTTCTTATGTTCTTGAAGGTGTAGAAAGAAGGGTGTCAATAATCAAAACCTCGAGATGGATGAAATCAAATGTGAATGCAAGGTCCAGAGGGTGGCACAAGAGTACAGATAGATGCAATTATGCACAAGTGAGGTTGAGTGAAGACGTGGACCAAACAAGGAATCTAGTTTAAAAGTCATGGAGATCAAGAAGTCATTACTAAAGGTTTCATAGAAACATAGAAAATAGGTGCAGGAGTAGGCCATTCGGCCCTTCGAGCCTGCACCAAGATTCAATAAGATCATGGCTGATCATTCATCTCAGTACTCCTTTCCCGCTTTCTCTCCATATCCCTTGATCCCTTTAGCTGTAAGGGCCATATCTAACTCCCTCTTGAATATATCTAACAAATTGGCATCAACAACTCTCTACGGTAGAGAATTCCACAGGTTAACAACTCTTTGAGTGGAGACGTTTCTCCTCATCTCAGTCCGAAATGGCTTACCCCTTATACTTAGACTGTGACCCCTGGTTCTGGACTTCCCCAACATTGGGAACATTCTTCCTGCATCTAACCTGTCCAATCCCGTCAGAATTTTATGTTTCTATGAGATCCCTTCTCATTCTTCTAAACTCCAGTGAATACAGGCCCAGTCGATCCAGTCTCTCCTCATATGTCAGTCCTGCCATCCCGGGAATCAGTCTGGTGAACCTTCGCTGCACTCCCTCTATAGCAAGAACGTCCTTCCTCAGATTAGGAGACCAAAATTGAATACAATATTCCAGGTGAGGCCTCACCAAGGCCCTGTACAACTACAGAAAGACCTCCCTGCTCCTATACTCAAATCCTCTCGCTATGAAGGCCAACATGCCATTTGCCTTCTTCACCGCCTGCTGCACCTGCATGCCAACTTTCAATGACTGATGTACCATGACACCCAGGTCTCGTTGCACCTGTCCTTTTACTAATCTGTCATCATTCAGATAATATTCTGCCTTCCTGTTTTTGCCACCAAAGTGGATAAACTCGCATTTATCCACATTATACTGCATCTGCCATGCATTTGCCCACTCACCTAACCTGTCCAAGTCACCCTGCAGCCGCTTAGCATCCTCCTCACAACTCACATCACCACCCAGCTTAGTGCCATCTGCAAACTTGGAGATATTACACTCAATTCCTTCATCTAAATCATTGATGTACATTGTAAATGGCTGGGGTCCCAGCACTGAGCCCTGCGGCACCCCACTAGTCACTGCCTGCCATTCTGAAAAAGACCTGTTTATCCCGACTCTCTGCTTCCTGTCTGCCAACCAGTTCTCTATCCATGTCAATACATTACCCCTAATACCATGTGCTTTAATTTTGCACTCCAATCTCCTGTGTGGGACCTTGTCAAAAGTCTTTTCAAAGTCCAAATATACCATATCAACTGGTTCTCCATTGTCCACTCTACTAGTTACATCCTCAAAAAATTCGAGAACATTTGTCAAGCATCATTTCCCTTTCATAAATCCATGCTGACTTGGGCCAATCCTGTCACTGCTTTCCAAATGCGCTGCTATTACATCTTTAATAATTGATTCAACATTTTCCCACTATCAATGTCAGGCTAACCGATCTATAATTCCCCATTTTCTCTTAGCTACCCTCCAGTCCATACGAACTGATCCAAAGTCGATAGACTGTTGGAAAATGATCATCAATGCATCCACTATTTCTAGGGCCACTTCCTTAAGTACTCTGGGATGCAGACTATCAGGCCTTGGGGATTTATCGGCCTTCAATCCCATCAATTTCCATAACTCAATTTCCTGACTAATAAGGATTTCCTTCAGTTCCTCCTTCTCGCTCGACCCTCGGTCCCCTAGTATTTCCTGAAGGTTATTTGTGTCTTCCTTCATAAAGACAGAACCAAAGTACTTGTTCAATTGGTCTGCCATTTCTTCGTTTCCCATTATAAATTCATCTGATTCTGACTGCAAGGCACCTACATCATTTGCCTTCACTAATCTTTGTCTCTTCACATATCTATAGAAGCTTTTGCAGTTAGTTTTTATGTTCCCAGCAAGCTTCCTCTCATACTCTATTTTTCCCCTATTAATTAAACCCTTTGTCCTCCTCTGCTGAATTCTAAATTTCTCCCAGTCCTCAGGTTTGCTGCTTTTTCTGGCCAATTTATATGCCTCTTCCTTGGATTTAACACTATCCCTAATTTCCCTTGTTAGCCACAGTTGAACCACCTTCCCAGTTTTATTTTACTCCAGACAGGGATGTACAATTGTTGAAGTTCATCCATGTGATCTTTAAATGTCTGCCATTACCTATCCACCGTCAACCCTTTAAGTACCATTTGCCAGCCTATTCTAGCCAATTCACGTCTCATACCATCAAAGTTACCTTTCCTTAGTCCCTAGTCTCTGAATTAACTGTCACTCTCCATCTTATTATGGTCACTCTTCCCCAAGGGGCATCACACAAGATTGTTAATTAGTCCTTTCTCATTACACATCACCCAGCCCTCTAGTTGGTTCCTTTACATATTGGTCTCGAAAACCATCCCGAATACACTCCAGGAAATCCTCCTCCACCTTATTGCTACCAGTTTGGTTAGCCCAATCTATATGTAGATTAAAGTCACCCATGATAACTGCTGTACCTTTATTGCACGCATTCCTAATTTCTTGTTTGATGCTGTCCCCAACCTCACTACTACTGTTTGGTGGTCTGTACACAACTCCCACTAGCGTTTTCTGCCCTTTGGTATTCCGCAGCTCTACCCATACAGATTCCACATCATCCAAGCTAATGTCCTTCCTTACTATGGCGTTAATTTCCTCTTTAACCAGCAACGCTACCCCACCTCATTTTCCTTTCTGTCTATCCTTCCTGAATGTTGAATACCCCTGGATGTTGAGTTCCCAGCCTTGGTCACCCTGGAGCCATTTCACCATAATCCCAATTATATCTTATTCGTTAATAGCTGCCTGCGCAGTTAATTTGTCCACCTTATTACGAATACTCCTCGCAGTGAGGCACAGAGCCTTCAGGCTTGTCTTTTTAAACACACTTTGTCCCTTTAGAATTTTGCTGTAATGTGGCCCTTTTTGATTTTTGCTTTGGGTTTCTCTGCCCTCCACTTTTACTTTTCTTTTGTCTTTTGCTTCTGCCCCCATTTTACTTTCCTGTCTCCCTGCCTAGGTTCCCACCCCCCTGCCATATTAGTTTACCCCCTCCCCAACAGCACTAGCAAATACTCCCCCCTAGGACATTGGTTCCGGTCCTACCCAGGTGCAGACCGTCCAGTTTGTACTTGTCTCCCCTCCCACCGAACCGGTTCCAATGTCCCAGGAATTTGAATCCCTCTCTCCTGCACCACGTATTCATCTTAGCTATCCTGCTATTTCTACTCTGACTAGCATGTGGCACTGGTAGCAATCCTGAGATTACTACCTTGGAGGTCCTGCTTTTTAATTTAACTCCTAGCTCCCTAACTTCAGCTTGTAGGACCTCATCCCATTTTTTACCTAGAAGCACGACAACTGGTTGTTCACCCTCCCCCTCCAAAATGTCTTGCAGCCGCTCGGAGATATCCTTGACCCTTGCACCAGGGAGGCAACATACCATCCTGCAGTCTCTATTGCAGCCGCAGAAACGTCTATCTATTCCCCTTACAATAGAATCTCTTACCACTATAGCTCTCCCACTCTTTTTCTTGCTCTCCTGTGCAGCAGAGCCACCCACGGTGCCATGAACTTGGCTGCTGCTGCCCTCCCCTGATCAGTCATCCCCCCCGCCCCCCAACAGCACCCAAGGAAATTACTGGTCTTGTGCAGATTGGAGGGACTTTTAAACTGTTGCATTCGAAAGAAAGAGATGCCATCAGAACAGGGGAAAAGCATCCAAAATGAGACTTGCAGATTGGGCTCCTGCCATGTTTACATGCTTGCAATCATGTACCAAGGGGCCCTGTGCAAATCTGGGGACAAGAGGTTTAAAGGTGATGGGGAAACAATGATGTTAGAAGCAACAGGCCAAAGGAGAGGGGTAGATTACATGTGTTTGTGAGTTAGTTGGATGATGCAGTTTCTTCTGCCAGTCCCCACCCACCCTTAGTTGCAGAGAGCAGGTGTTTTGTAGGCAGGGAGATGAGGAAGGATTGAATGTAGTCATGGTCAGAGCTAAGATACCTATAGTCTCAATCATTCAATCCATATTGGCCGTGGTAAAAATCTAGTTAAGTAAATAACAATAGTAGTAGACCATTTGGCCGAGCCGAACTTGCTCTGCCATTCAATGAGATCATGGCTGATCTTCCACCTCCACACCACTTGCCTGCACTATACCCATATCCAAAAATCTCACGATCTGTTTTGAATCTACTCAACGACTGAGCTTCCACTGCCCTCTGGGGTAGAGATTTCCAAAGATTCACAACCCCCTCAAGAAATTTCTCCTCACTTCAGTCCTAAATGGACGACCCTTTATTAGGAGACTCCTGGTTCTAGAATGCCCAGCGGTGGGAAACATCCTCCCCGCATCTACTCTTGTCAAGCTCTAAGAATTTTGTATGTTTCAATGAGATCATCTCTCATTCTTCTAAACTGTAAAGAATATAAGCCTAGTCTACTCAATCTCACCTCATAGTACAATTTCCCCCCTCCCCCCAGGAATCAGTTTTGTGAACCTTTGCTGCACTCTGTGGTTAAGTATATCCTTCCTTAGGTAGGGTGACCAAAACCACAATACTCCATATGTGGTCTCACCAGGGCCCTCTAATTGCAGCAATAAAGGTGAACACACCATTTGCTTTCTTAATTGCTTGTTGTACCTGTACATCAATTTTCAGTGATGTGTTTGAAGGACACCCAGATCCCCATTTCCTAATCTCTCTCCATTTAAAAAAAACTTCCTTTGCTTTTCTATTTTTCCCTATCAAAGTCTATAACTTCACATTTCTGCAAATTATAATCCATTTGCCATGTCCTTGCCCACTCACTTAGCCTGTCTATATCCCTTTGAAGCTTCTATGTATCCTCAACTTACACTCCCACCTTGCTTTTTAAAATCAGCAAACTTGGATACATTACATTTGTTCCCCTCATCCAAATCATAACATAAGTAGGAACAAGAGTAGGCCATACGGCCCCTCGAGCCTGCTCCGCCATTCAAGATTATGGCTGATCTGATCATGGACTCAGCTCCACTTCCCCACCCGCTCCCCATAACCTCTTATCGTTTAAGAAACTGCCTATTTCTGTCTTAAATTTATTCAATGTCCCAGCTTCCAGAGTTCTCTTGAGGCAGCGAATTCCAGATTTACAATCCTCAGCAGAAATTGCTCATCTCAGTTTTAAATGGGCAGCCCCTTATTCTAAGATCATGCCCTCTAGTTCTAGTTTCCCCCATCAGTGGAAACATCCTCTCTGCATCCACCTTGTGAAGCTCCCTCATCTTATACGTTTCAATAAGATCACCCCTCATTCTTCTGAATTCCAATGAGTAGAGGCCCAACCTACTCAACCTTTCCACATGTCAATGCCCCCCCACCCATCCCCAGAAACAACCTAGTGAACCTTCTCTGAACTGCCTCCAAAGCAAGTATATCCTGTCGTAAATATGGAAACCAAAACTGCACGCAGTATTCCAGGTGTGACCTCACCAATACCTTATATAACTGTAGCAAGACTTCCCTGCTTTTATACTCCATCCCCTTTGCAATAAAGGCCAAGATACCATTGGCCTTCCTGATCACTTGCTGTACCTGCATCCTATCTTTTTGTGTTTCATGCACAAGTACCCCCAGGTCCTGCTGTACTTTGCAATCTTTCTCTATTTAATAAGTTGCTCTTTGATTTTTTTTCTGGCAGTGCATGACCTCTCACTTTCCGATTATACTCCATCTGCCAAATTTTTGTCCACACACTTAGCCTATGTACTTTTGCAGATTGTGTGTGTCCTCCTCACACATTGCTTTTCCTCCCATCTTTGTATCAGCAAAATTGGCTACGTTACACTCAGTCCCTTCATCCAAGTCGTTATAGATTGTAAATAGTTGGGGTCCCAGCACCGATCCCTGCAGCACCCCACTAGTTACTGGTTGCCAACCAGAGAATTAACCATTTATCCCGACTCTGTTTTCTGTTAGCCAATCCTCTATCCATGCTAATATATTACACCCAACCCCGTGAACTTTTATCTTGTGCAGTAACCTTTTATGTGGCACCTTGTCAAATGCCTTCTAGAAGTCCAAATACACCACATCCACTGGTTCCCCTTTATCCACCCTGTTAGTTACATCCTCAAAGAACTCCAGCAAATCATTGATATCTAGTGAAAACTGAGGCCCAAGCACCGATCTTTGCAGTACCCCACTAGTTACAGCCTGCCAACGCAAAAATGGAATGCTATTCAAAGATTTAAATCAGATCAGCATCAGAAAATACAGCAACAAGACCATGTTCAGTCCATAACATTTATTCAACTGTTACTATCTGAAAGAACTGAGTATCCAAAAGAGCTGAGTGAGTTACTCAGATTGCTGTAGAATAACGGTGCCCTTTTCGCTCACATAGATACCATCCAGGAATTTACGAATATCCTTCTTCTTCACTGTTGTTGCTTGCTGAATGAGAGCAGCTGAAGACAAAACAAAGTACAAGTTAGTACAGAAGTATCTAAACTCACCACAGGAAACAGTGAGGTTATGCTTTAACTTCAATATTTTACCAGCATCCCTCTAACTTCTTGAAAAAAAAAGTGTATTTAATCACACTTCAGAGGAAATGCAGATAATATGCTGCTTACATTTCTAAGTAGCACAAAAGTACAGTCATGTGCACCTACTGAAATGAACTGTTGCATTCTACAACTAAAACACTGGAAAATTACCATCTTAATACCACCACATTTAAAAGGTTAGATTTGTGGATTAAATGTACATTCAACTTCCACCCGTGATCATTTACAGCACCTCTTTTCAGCCCCCTCTAATGGCTGCACTAAACAGACTAAAAAAGGTTTAGTTTGTGCTCCATGGCAAATTAGGAAGGATCATAAAGTAAATCAGACAAGGTTTTCTTTCCTGCACAACTTGCAAGTGTACTTATGTAGTTGTCAAGATGAGGATAGGATTGGGCATGGGTACGAATGATAGCCTCCTGACAATGTTATTGCCCACCACAAACAGGCACAATGGCTTCTGGTGCCATAGCTTGCCATGAACAGGTTTTTGCTGCCCAATGGGAAGGGCATCATGGGCATTTAACTGTAAATCAGGATTCATATTAATTATCTTAATAAAAGTAACCATTTTTAAAATTAAGTTTAAAAAAAAAGTCAATCCTCCTTCATATTGTTCAGTGTAACCTTCCATCTTGGCTTACCATGAAGGAGGGGCATTTAGGTAATGTACTGAAGGACTTCTAGCATCCATGGAACAGCACCCATCTGAGTCCAGACCATTAGAAAGGGAGGCTGAAGAATTTTTAATTAAAAAAAAAACTTCATTTAGCTGAAATTCATAAATTGATAAATGTGAGAATTTTGAAGTTTTTATAAAGGGTCTGTTCTGCTTCAGACTATTCTCCACCCCTAGTCAGGAGGATTGGATGGTCTGGACAGCAGAACCTTTCAGCTGACAGAATGATCAAGCAATGCAAGAACAACAGTTTATCCTCCTCATGTTTGAAAAGTTGGTTTTGATTTGGCTGCTTGACCAAAAATCCAGGTGTGAAAAACCAGGTTTAGCAGTAGCAAAACCTCAAGACTTCATGTTTGTACCTGTTTACAATTAACAGGTTAAAATAGACTTTTGAGATAACAAGAATTCATCAAGGAAACTGCCTGCTCTACTCTTCACCCTTTTATACCACCTTGCTTTTTACTGAATTTTAAAGATTTATTTTCCACGAGCACAAGCACAACTTAAAAAAAATAAACCTCAGCAATACCAGGACATCTGTGTAGAGATGAGCATGTTTCCTCTTCATACAACACCATGCATGTCTGCTCCAATGGAGAAGACACAAGGCACTTTCTAACCTTTAATGAATTATGTCAATGCTGTGGTCTCAACAACTGCACCCTTCTCAGACATAAATACCATCCAAGAACTTTTGGATATCCTTGTTTTTGACTGTCGGATCAGGGCAGCTAGAAGATAAATAATCCATGCAGGAAAATTAACCAAAAAGGGGCATCATGCAAATAGGAGCTGAAAGGGAAACTAAAGACAGCACATCAAATCATATCGCAGCATTACGTAACCCTTAAGCTGCCAACTAGAAACATTTGGTACAAATTCAAACAGCAGCTCAAGGGTTAAGCCAATAAAGCCATCAAGTTGAAAAGCAAGATTAAAGTCAGTTTAGGATTTTCACAATTTAGCTGACAAACAGGACACTCAGGAAAAAATAGCCTTAAAAACATAGCGAGCAAGCAGTCATGTAGTGGTTAAGTTTTGTCTCATCACTACATCAACTCCAGCATCACCCAGTCTGGGGAAGGAGGAGAAACAGAGATAGCCAAGGAAACATAAGCCAGTGAGTAACCCTGGATCACTAAACACAAGAATGCCATCAGAGGCAGAAGTACACCAATTACTGTATAATGCAAAAGACAGAAAACAAATGTAAAATAAAGTTTGGCACCCATTAATGGAAACTATACCAGACATTAGACGGTGTTCAAATGGGCTGATGGAATGACACGGGGAAAGTGAGAAGAGAAACAGGATGTGCAAAAAACAGCAAAAATCATAGATGTTTCTCGGGGTAATACAAAATTCTTGAGGACATGTCCAATTCTCAAATGTGTATTAAACACTTATTGGGTGGGATGGGAAGGAAAACGAGAAGTTAAGGACGTATTGTTTTTCCAGAGAATCACCTAAACTGAACGATCAGCTTCAAGATTAGCATACTAATAAGGAAATTGCAAAATCTGTGAAAGAAAATTGATTCATATTTAAAGTTATTTGAAAACATGAATGGAAACTCCTGAAGCAGCTAAAGACCACAACCAGAGACCACAAGACTACTACAAGTGTTCAGAACACCAAGCTTCACCAAATACACAATACAAGTCATGATTAAAGCAGTACACTAATTTTAGAGTCAAAATCCAGGACATTTCATTGATGAAACTATTTGTTCTATAAGCAGTCTTAAACTTCACCAGTCTTCACAAACTTCACTTGCATAGTATAAAGGGGAAAGCATCATACTTATACCTATGGATTGGAGGGTAGCTAATGTAACCCCATTTTTTAAAAAAGGAGGGAGAGAAAACAAGGAATTATAGACCGGTTAGCCTGACATCGGTAGTGGGGAAAATGTTGGAATCAATTATTAAAGATGTAATAGCAGCGCATTTGGAAAGCAGCAACAGGATCGGTCCAAGTCAGCATAGATTTATGAAAGGGAAATCATGCTTGACAAATCTTCTAGAATTGTGAGAGGATGTAACTAGTAGAGTGGACAAGGAAGAACCAGTGGATGGGGTGTATTGGGACTTGCAAAAGGCTTTTGACAAGGTCCCACACAAGAGATTAGCGCACAAAATTAAAGCACATGGTATTGGGGGTAATGTATTGACGTGGATAGAGAACTGGTTGGCAGACAGGAAACAAAGAGTAGGAATAAACGGGTCCTTTTCAGAATGGCAGGTAGTGACTGGTGGGGTACCACAAGGTTCAGTGCTGGGACCCCAAGCTATTTACAATATACATTAATGATTTGGATGAAGGCATTGAATGTACTATCTCCAAGTTTGCAGATGACACTAAGCTGGGTGGCAGTGAGGAGGATGCCAAGAGGCTGCAGGGTGACTTGGGACAGGTTAGGTGAGTAGGCAAATGCATGGCTGATGCAGTATAATGTAGATAAATGTGAGGTTATCCACTTTGGTGGCAAAAATAGGAAGGCAGTATATCATCTGAATGGTGACAGATTAGGAAAAGGGGAGGTGTAACAAGACCTGAGTGTCATGGTACATCAGTCATTGAAAGTTGTCATGCAGGTACAGCAGGCGGTGAAGGCGGCAAATGACATGTTGGCCTTCATAGCGAGAGGATTTGAGTATAGGAACAGGGAGGTCTTACTGCAGCTTTGGTGAGGCCACACCTTGAATATTGTGTACAGTTTTGGTCTCCTAATCTTGAGGAAGGACATTCTTGCTATTGGGAGAGTGCAGCGAAGGTTCACCAGACTGATTCCTGGGATGGCAGAACTGACATATGAAGAAAGACTGGATCAACTAGGCTTATATTCACTGGAATTTAGAAGCATGAGAGAGGATCTCATAGAAACATATAAAATTCTGACGGGATTGGACAGGTTAGTTGCAGGAAGAATGTTGGGGAAGTCCAGAACCAGGGGTCACAGTCTAAGGGTAAGGGATAAGCCATTTAGAACAGAGATGAGAAACTTCTTCACTGAGAATTGTGAACCTGTGGAATTCTCTACCACAGAAAGTTGTTGAGACCTGCTCGTTCGATATATTCAAAAAGGGAGTTAGATGTGGCCCTTACGGCTAAAAGGATCGAGGGGTATGGAGAGAAGCATGATCAGCCATGATCATGTTGAATGGTGGTGCAGGCTCAAAGGGCCAAATGGCCTACTCCTGTACCTATTTTCTATGTTGCTACATGTTACATCTCTACAAGTTTCTAGGAGGTAGGAATAGAAGTTACTGATGCTTCAAATAATTTTAATTGTTCATTCGATTCCAGAGATCAGAGAACTGGAGTATGTCAAACACAACTTCATCACTTGAGAGAACTAAATATACCAATTGATATTATGTTTAAACACATTGAGAAAAATCAAATAAAATCAAGAAATCTATTGGGTAAATATATGGAAAAGCACAACAGCCAGCGTAATTCAAAAGGGGTTGTGCATAACTAAAAGATAAACAGAAAATGAGGAAAATAAATAGCAGATCCAGCAAAGAGATTTCCCATAGCCATAATGTTGCACTGCTTTTCTATTTTTGATGCCAAAGGGCCAGTTTCTATTTCACCTCCCATAATTGGAGCTCTCTTTTTGAAGGATATTATGGTAGAGGAAGACAATGCAATAGATGTTAACAAAAAGATGAGGGCAGTTAGAAATGGAATCTTGCATAGATTAGATTCCTTTTGGAGAACATGTGCTGCTGACCACCTTAGCCAAGGAAGGCAATTGTACCAACCAAGATAATTAATCACAAGGAAGATTTTATAAACTAGGCTGGTTAGGAAAACTTTAGCACATTTTGAAAATTAAGGCATGCTGTCTCGGTGACCAAGCAGAGTTCTGAAAAATATTTGAATTGACATGATAAGCAGCAAGGAAAGTAGAGCTAAGATCATGAAGGGGCAGGCAATTTGGGCCAAATTGACTTTTCTAGCTCCTTTATATCCAAAATGTTCACTGTAAAGCTTGAAAAAAAATCCATCACCATTGGATACGAACACTACAAATCTATTTAATAAAATGGAGGCAAACATTTAGTTCAAGTGTTCCTTTTCACTACACAAACCCCAACTGCTACAGACTACCTGTATCCATGAAAGACTAAGTGCAGATTTTGCAAGTTAGACCTTATAAAATGTGGGTGGATGAGAGTCACCAATTTACTTCCACTTCTACTCCATGTGGTGTACAGATTTTGATTGTAGCATACTAACCAGAGTTGGACACCAGTTCAATGTCATTTCCCTCAAGAACAAGCTCGTCCTTCTGGGCCTGGGAAACTATACATGAAACACCTGATGCAAGGAGAAAGAAGAGTTACAATGGAGCTCTTTACCCTTCAAAACATTTGCAGAAATTAAAAGTAACGTGTGCTTCACCCACCGGACTTCATACGGACTCTACGAATATACTTTTCTCCCAAAAAGTTACGGATTTCTACCAGAGATCCATTCTCCTGAACAACCACGTTGATTGGGAAATGAGCATACACCGATCTCATCTTGTAACGGAAACCCTAATTTTTCAGAATGGGTAAAGAAGTCAGATGCATATAATATATTTTAGACTTTTAGCCCAATGTTGAAATGAAATGGCTTGCAATTAAACACCCTCCCCTCTACCGTTAGTGAAGACAATAAGAGTTAAACTAACTGCTTGTCAGAATTTAAAATGTTAATAGATCTCAATTATGAATCTCATGCTAACTATTCAACATGTTCTCGTTCACTGAATATTTCACATTGGGTAGATAGGAGGGGAAAAAAAAGACAAGACACACGTGCAGTTAGGAAGTGAGCGCCATTTGGAGTAATGAATTTTCATAAACAGAATTTGGATCATTGTTTTTTTGAAAGACCTTTTAGCCAAGGTATCAAGGATGCTCCAAACCTAAGGAAACTAAGAAAACTTGCTACGTTAGTATTACACAGAAGTTAAAGCAAGTCTCATTGTTGTCTGAAATGAATGATGCATTTATGATCATGAAAGCCAGTGCCAACTCCCAACCCTGGTGACTCAAGTTAGTTAAGGAGGTAATCTAATTCACAGATGTGAGGATACAGGTTGTTGTTAAGCTAGCCATCAGCTGGTAGCGTCGGAGTTATGGGAAAGAAAAAGTAAGGAATATCACTAATCACTTGGCAGCAATCACTGCTGAAAGCACAGTGGATGGATTGGGTTCGGCAGTCATGCCTACATGAACAAATAGCTGGACATTCAGGACCAAGATTAAACCATAAATTCCCATTTGGGCAAGTTACTGGAGAATATCTAGTGCCCATGGAATTGTATACTAGCAAGGACTTAACTTCAGCACAAGAAAACTTTAAAGGCATTTAGAGCAAGCACAAAACTATCAAGTTAGCCCACTTATAAGAAGTTACTTACTACTGTGACGCCCTTGATCATGTTCTGTACATGACTGCAGATTGTCCTTACAGTGGCCAGCTCTTTTCTGTTACCCCACCATTTGTCAACTCGAAGCTTGGAAACAGGAGGCAAAAATGTTACTAATGACTTTTGTAAACACAAGTTATGGATCTTAATGAACCAGAAATTCCAGCCTCCCAGGTTTAACAGATCGTCTATATCTCCACATCCAGGACATTCGCACGGGCAAAATTTAGTATTTACCCACATCTTGCCCAGCAGATGTCCTAAAAGCCCTTGTACCTGATAAAAGCAGGCGCATAGCCTGCTTTTACGGGTGCAGGAATTTTAATACACAAAAAAAGAGATTTTATTGTTAAAACCCTCCCCACTACAGTAAGTTTATTTTAAACAATAATTTAAAAAACTGGATTTTTAAAAAAATAACGAATTTAAATTAATAAAAATGAGGTGTATTTTTTCTATTTCTTTTTTAATTAGAGTTGTATGTGTTTGGTGGAGACGGTTCTCATTCATAATAATGGAAACTCCAACTTACGGAGCTCATTACTATGAATGATAATATACTTTACCTGGATTGGCTGCCCAGTGCCATGTGACTGCAGCTCCAGCTCTGCGTACATCCAGATGTGCTCCGACATGCAGTCAGTGGAGACCTCAGGACTGGGAACTCATGTAGGCACAGCAGGAATAGGTAAGTGCGCATCTTTAAAAAATTTTTTTTTTTTTTTAAACTTTTCCCCCCTCAAATCGCCTGTGGGAAGCAGCCGACTGGGATTTCTGGGCCATTGATTTTCAACACACTGGATTTCTGGACCGAGGCAGTGTTGTGTAATTTGTTAACTAATTGAAATCTACAAATACTAAAGTTAATGGAATTTAGTGTACAGGTATAATGTGGTTTAAGGTTATTAGGTAATGACTTCAATACTGGTGTATCTGAAATCTGTAATGCACTTTCTCTATGCATCAAATGTTATGGAAGTATGGCCATGGTGAAACAATCTGCCACTGATATTGTAATGTAAACACTTCTATCACGCACAAAATCACAATCTTAACAATATTTCTGCAATTGTAGAGCGCAGATAAGGATTTCGCCCCACAGGATTGTTAGTAATGCCTGGTCATTCATCTCTAACTTCAGCAAAATACTGAAGATCTACGCCAGCTGATGGCAGTATTTGGAGACTAGGAAGCACTAGGACAGAGAAAATACAGGAGATAGCCTGGCAACTTGTCAATTCCACAATGGCAACATTAGCAGCAAGTGTTAAAAGGTTGGAGTTGCACAAACAACTACCTCAAAATACCCCAAAAAAACACATTAACTGCACATTTTCAGCATCATTAAGATTTGTCACAACAGAAAGCTTACAGGGACAATCCACCTTTCCAGTGGGTCCATCATTTTAGCACATTGTACTAGCCTGACGTTAATCTGAGACACCAGAAAATCCACAACCAATATATTCAGAAGCAGCAGCAGGAAACTAAAGTGGTGGGTCTCCAGCAGTGCAAATACACACAACCAAATGAAATCTGCTCATGAGTATGCACTCAAATTTTAAGAGGTAGATTATTACATCCTCACCCCAACTTTACCTTTAAGGCCTGGTCAATAAAAATGATCCTATGTACAGCCAAGTTTTGAAAACACAGCAGATTCAGAAAAGGCCAGAGCATCAAGCCAGCCAGTTCTGGTATACAGGTTGAGCATCCGAAATCCGGAGTTCCATAATTCGGAATGTTCCGGAATCCAGGCCAATCCGTGGTGGGGTCATTTGGAAACCGGAAAATGTTCCGAACTCTGGACCCCCCCCCCCCCCCCCCACGGCCTTCACCCACCCTGGCCCTCAACAGCCCGACTGCACACCCCCTCCCCTACCAGCCCGACCCCTCCCCCCCGCATCCCTTTTAACATTGCATCCCATTAGTCTTTTTGTACCTTTTTTCTGTATCAAATTACATTCCTATTGCCACCACCTTACTTTTTGTCTACCCACTTCACTTTCTCCATGTGTCTCCAAAATCACATCTTAAGAACTTGTACAGCACCTAATCATATCCTCATGATGCCTTAAAGAGTCACAGACAAATTAATTATTTTTTGAAATGTAGTCATGTTTTGAAGGAAACACTTTAGTCAAACTGCACACAGCAAGATGTTAAAAACAGCAATGAGATGAATCACCAGTTAATCTGTTTTCACGATGGAGTAAGGGATGACTGCTTACATAAGAACATAAGAAATAGGAGGAGTAGGCCACCTGGCCCCTCGAGCCTGCTCCGCCATTTAGTAAGATCATGGCTGATCTGATCATGGTCTCAGCTCCACATAACCCTTTAGTTCCTTATCGCCCAAAAATCTCTATCTATCTCTGCCTTAAATATATTCAATGACCCAGCCTCCACAGCTCTCTGGAGCAGAGAATTCCATAGATTTACAACCCAGAGAAGAAATTCCTCATCAGTTTTAAATGGGCAGCCGCTTATTCTGAGACTATGTCTCCTAGCTTTAGATTCCCCTACGAGTGAAAATATTCTCTCTGCGTCCACCTCGTCTCGCCCCCTCATTATCTTATGTTTCGATAAGATCACCTCTCAATTCTTCTGAACTCCAATGAGTATAGGCCCAACCGATCTTCATAAGTCAACCCCCTCATCTCCCGAACCTAGTGAATCTTCAGCCATGAACTCATTGAATGGCGGTGCAGGCTAGAAGGGCTGAATAGCCTGCTCCTGCACCTATTTTCTATGTTTCTATGTTTCTCTGAACAGCCTCCAATGCAAGTGTATCCTTCCTTAAATATGGAGACCAAAACTGTACACAGTACTTCAGGTGTGGCCACCTCACCAATACCCTGTACAGTTGTAGCAGGACTTCTCTGCTTTTGTACTCTATCCCCCTTGCAATAAAGGACAACATTCCATTTGCCTTCCTGATCACTTGCTGCACCTGCATACTAACTGTGTGTTTCATGCACAAGGACCCCCCAGGTCTCTCTGTACTGCAGCACTTGCAATTTTTCTTCATTTAAATTATAATTTGCTTTTCTATTTTTTCCTGTCAGGATACCAAGAGAACTACCTGCTCTTGTGGGATATTTCACCCTCAAACTTAACAGACTGACATGGCATTGATTTAATGCCTCATCTGAAAGTCAGCACCTCCAACAATGCAGCACTCCCTGTACTGAACTGTCACCCTAGATTATATACTCAAATCCCAGGAGTGGGTCTTGAACCCACAAGCTTCTTACTCAGGAGAGCATGCAACTAATAAGCCAAGCTGACACTGAAGTAGATGCACCAAGGTTTCACTGAGTCTTGCAAAACAACCTGATCAATATATTCTAGATAAATATTTGATAGACACAAACATCCTACCTTCTTTTTCTTGATGCCAAGAAGACAGAGTTCCAGATTGATGTGGTTAAATTCCCTGCGCAATATTCCTCGGGGCCCCTTTACAATGACAGTTCGCCCTTTCAAAACTACATCAACTATAAACAAGAATACAATGCTGGTTACAACACAAGGGGTACAGTAAGTGATCATAAAGCTTTGACAAAAAGTTAGAAGATGATAACTGTACCACTGTCAGGAATGTCAACAATCTGGTTGCTGAGAATGGTCTTCATTCTAAAACAAAAGAAAACTTGGTTTAAGGCACTACAAAAACCAATATAACACCATAACTTGCATGGAGCATAAAACAGCAATGGTGAGCACATGCAAGTGTCTTATGGAAAGAGTGTTAATTAGTGTTTTCAACACCAGTGCAGTACAGAGTGTTGCATTGTTCAGCGATGCCATTTTTTGGATCAGACGTTGTCAAGAGACTTGCATTTATATAGCACCTTTCACGACCTCAGGATATCCCAAAGCACATTATAAAGTGCAACATCCCCACTGACACCTGGGAGCCCTTGGCCAAAGACCATCCTAAGTGGGGGAAGTGCAAGCTGAGCACCTCAAGCCTCATCACCGAAAGCATGCAGAAATCAAGCGAAGGCAGCGGAAAGAGCGTGCAGTAAACCAGTCTCACCCACCCTTTCCCTCAACGACTATCTGTCCACTTGTGACAGGGACTGTGGTTCTCCTATTGGACTGTTCAGCCACCTAAGGACTCATTGTAACAAAGGAAACACAGCAGCCAATTTGCACACAGCAAGCTCCCACAGACACCAATTGTAAAATGACCATCTAATCTGTTTTAGTTGAGTGATAAATATTGGCCAGGACTCTGCAGGATAACTCCCCCCTCTTCAAAATAATGCCACGGGATCTTTTACATCCACCTGAGAAGGCAGACGGGGCCTCGGCTTAACATCGTATGCAAAAGAAGGCACTGCCAATAGTGCAGTGCTCCCACAGTACTGGTGTGTCAGCCTGGATTTTGTGCTCATGTCTCTGGACTTGGGGCCCCATCTGCCCTCGCAGTAGAAGTCATTGCACAACTCAAAATACCAAGGGGGGCTCACCCAGCATCTTGGCCATCATATATCCCTCAACCAACACCATTAAGACTATCTGATCATTTATCTCCTTGCTGTGCACAAATTGACTGCCACATTTCCTTACATGATAACAGTGACTACAACATATTGTTAATTGCCTGTGAGGGCATCCTATGGCTGTGGAAGCCTCTAAGTAAGTTCTTTGCTTATGGAAAGATTTTAGGAGTTTACCATATTAGGCTGAAAGTTATGATATTTTATTTTAAGTCTGATTGACAGCAGATTTCAACAGCGTCATTGGGGGCTTTTGAAGGGCTAACTTCCAAATATAATTAGAGCAATTTGAGGTACAAATGTAAGACACACAGACACAAGTGTGTTTCTACAAGGGAACACCACTCTGGCCAAGGGGACTCTGGGCTACTACACCCTTGCCTTCTGAGGGCAGGATCCACAGAGGACCAGTCTGTGCTCTTCACTACTTTCAATCACCACAGCTCTCACAGCACCGCCGCCGGACCGACACTCGCACAGCTCCGGCTTCCTCAACAGCTCACTGAACCTGCGCCCGGCTCTAGTAATATGGACCTCAAACCGGCCTCCGGCGCAGGCCGGCGATTCTCTGGGCCTGAAGCGCAGAGTCGGTTGCCATAAACACTCAAAATTAACCCACATCCGCTTTAAAAACACCGGCAATACCGTCCGGACCTGCGGCCGGAGAGTACGGGTTTCTTGTTACCGCCGCTCTCAGCCTCGCACACTACAGCAGACAGCCGATGAAGAAAGATTCCGCCAACCGGCTCTCCTACGCGCTCCCTCACCTCGCTGAAGATGGAGGAAAGAAAGTTACATTCCCATCCGCCCACAGTTGAAGGGTGGCGTCCTGCGTCACGGTAAAACGTCATCACGCACAATCATCCAGGACTATCAGTTCCTGCAGATTTACCCCCTCCTATACGTAGTTCAATCTACTGGAGCATTGACTTTTTGTGTTATTAATATACACTTTTATTTAGCAAATTTCCTGATTTTTTTGATTACTTATTTAGTGCATTACAGATTTTTAATAACTATTTCTTCCTTTGGGTTGTGATGAATTTCTTTTATAAAATGTTCTGACTGTTGGCTCCAAGGAACTGTTGGAGATACATATCTATTTATATAATAAGAATTGTTCACCTGGAAAATACCTGATGCAGCAGTAAGGTTCAATCAAATGTCCTATTCACAAAATCCAATCAAAACCATCAATTGTATAACAAAAATTAATAATTTCTAAAAATAAACTATTCACTACCACTTTATAAAACAATGCCATTCACTAAAAAACACCCAATGAACAACCAGCAACCACCATGAAAGCAACATTTATCCACAATCTCCTTGGATTCTCTTAATGTTAATTAAAGCCAGTGTTATGTGTAGACAGGTAAAAGTTGACAGATGGTCAGAACAGCAGTATTAGATTCTGGCAACAAAATTTCATCCAATTTCATGGTCATAATCCAATACTGTGGCTCATATTTTGGCAATTACCAATGAATGTGCAATGTAAAAGGTGATTCTGCACATCTGTGTGCTGAAAGCAACCTTGGCTCCCCATTTGATTGTGCATACAATACGCCAGGTGAGGTGCCTCACCTGATGAGCTGTCTCTGTGCCAGATTTTGTGTTCAAATGCATAGAAAAGGCCTGAGCTCAGCAAAAATATTTCCACTTGATTTCTTACAGTTTTCTTTGATCAAAGGCATTCATGACTTCAATGAACATCAATATCAATTGTACGCCTGGGCTAATCTTAAAGAAAGTAGATAACATGAAATAAGGAAGGAGACAAAAGGTTTCAAAGATGGAGAAAGTGAGAATGAATAAGCAAAGGGAAGCAGAAAAAACAACAACTTACATTTCTACAGCATTCTGCGTGTGCACAGAGAAGTCTAAGGGCATTTGGCAAAGAGTAAACACTGAGCAGGAGGGGGAGAGCAAATAAGGGTTGGTGGGGCAAAAAGCCAGAATTGCTGGAGAAGGGAGTTCCAGAAGGTGGGAGCATAATGGCTGAAATAGCAGCTACCAATGATATAAAAGTAAAATACTGCGGATGCTGGAAATCTAAAATTAAAACAGAAAATACTGGAAATACTCAGCAGGTCAGGCAGCATCTGCGGAGAGAGAAACAGTTAACATTTCAGGTCAATGACCTTTCTCCAGAACTGGAAAATTTTAGAGATATAACAGGTTTTAAGCACGTGCAGAGACAGGGATAGGGTGAAGGGAGGACAGAAGAAAGGGAAGGTCTGTGATAGGGTGGAAGGCAAGAAAGATTAAATGACAAGAGGGATGATGGTGCAAGGCAAAAGGAGATGGTAATGGGACAAGTAAAGAAACAAAACATGGGTCTCAAACAACAACAACAACTTGTATTTATATCACAGGAATATTATGAGATAAAAAATTTGACACCAAACCGCAGAAGGAGAAATTAGGGCTGGTGGCTAAAAGCTTGGTCAAAGAGGTAATTTTAAGGAGTATCTTGAAGAAATAAAGAGAGATAGAGAGGCGGAGAGGTTTAGGCAGGGAATTCTAGAGCTTAGGGCCTAGGCAACAATGATTGAGCGATTATAATCAGGGATGCTCAAGAGGGTAGAATTAGAGGTGTGCAGATATCTCGGGGGGTTGTGGGGCTGGAGGAGATTACAGAGATAGGGAGGGGCGAGGCCATGGAGGGATTTGAAAACAAGGATGAGAATTTTTAAATCGAGGCACTGCTTAACCGGGAGCCATTGTAGGTCAGCGAACACAGGGGTAATGGATGAGCGGGAGTGTGAGTTAGGACACTGACAGCTGAGTTTTGGATCAGCTCTAGGTTATGTAGGGTAGAATGTGGGAGGCCAGCCAGGAGTGCATTGGAATAGGCAAGTCTAGAGGTAACAAAGGAATGGATGAGGACTTCAGCAGTGGATGAGCTGAGGCAAGGGCGAAGACGGGCTATGTTACAGAGGTGGAAATAGGCGGTCTTCATTATGCTGTGGATACGTGGTTGAAAGCTCATTTCAGGGTTAAATCTGAACATAAGAACATAAGAAATAGGAGCAGGAGTAGGCCATTTGGTCCCTTGAGCCTGCTCTGCCATTCAATAAGATCATGGCTGATCTGATCTTGAACTCAGCTCCATTTCCCTGCTGGTTCCCCATAACCCTTCACTCCCTTATCGCTTAAAAATCTGTCTCTCTCCACCTTAAATATAGTCAATGACCCAACCTCCATAGCTCTCTGGGTAGAGAATTCCAAAGATTCATGACCCTCTGAGAGGAGAAATTCCTCCTCATCTCTGTTTTAAATGGGCGACCCCTTATTCTGAAATTATGCTCCCTAGTTCTAGATTCCCCCACGAGGAGAAACATCCTCTCTGCATCTAACTAGTCGAGCACCCCTCGGTATCTTATACGTTTCAATAAGATCCTCTCTCATTCTTTTAAACTCCAGTGAGTATAGGCCCAACCTGCTCAACCTTTCTTCATAAGTCAATCCCTTCATCTCAGGAATCAACCGAGTGAACCTTCTCTGAACTGTCTCCAATGCATGTATATCCCTCTTTAAATAAGGAGACCAATACTGTATGCAGTACTCTAGGTGTGGCCTTACCAATACCCTGTACAGCTGTAGCAGGACTTTCCTGCTTTTATACTCCATCCCTTTTGCAATAAAGGCCAACATTCCATTTACCTTCCTGACTACTTGCTGTACCTGCATACTAACTTTTTGTGTTTCATGCACAAGGACCCCCAGGTCCCTCTGTACTGCAGCATTTTGTAATTTATCTCCATTTAAATAATAATTTGCTTTTTAATTTTTCCTGCCAGAGTGGGTAACCTCACACTTTCCCACATATACTCCATCTGTCAAATGTCTGTCCACTCACTTAACCTGTCTACATCCCTTTGCAGATTTTTTGTGTCCTCCTCACAACTTGCTATCCCACGCAAAATCTGACACCAAGGTTGCGAACAGTGTGGTTCAGCCTCAGACAGAAGGTGGGGAGAGGGATAGAGTCAGTGGCTAGGGAACAGAGTCTGTGGCGGGGACCGAAAGCAATGGCTTCAGTCTTCCCAATATTCAGTTGGAGAACATTTCTGCTCATCCAGAACTGGATGTCAGACAAGCATTCTGACAAGTTAGAGACCATGGAGTGGTCCAGAGAAGTGGCAGTGAGGTAGAGCTGGGTGTCATCAGCGCACATGTGGAAACTGACGCTGTGTTTCCAGATGATGTCTCCAAGGAGCAACAAATCGATGAGATAGACCCTGGGGGGAGGGGGGGGGGGCATCAGAGGTAACAATGCGGGGGTGGGAAGAGAAGTTGTTACAGGTTAGCTCAGAGAAGGCATGAGGGAAGATTACATTTCTATTAGTTCATTATATTGCTCAGTTTTAGTGTATTTAGCCTATTATTTATAGCTGATAGTTAGGTTTTTGTCTTTGCCTCTTCTGTATTCATTCTTAATGCTCTTCCGCTCTGTCACCACTCAAATTCGCCCACACTGATTTTAAATGCTCTATCCTGGATAAAATTCCTTGCTGAATCAATACCACGAAAATCGGTTAATGTGATTGTGTTTACGGGACCTTACGATGGCCGTTGTATTTGTCTATATAGCAACAGTGCCTGCAATTCAAAAAAAATCCTATGGCTGCATAGCAATCTTGGCTCTCGTGAGGATATGAAAGGCAAAGTCAAATTCCTTTTTTATATCTTCTGCCGCATCAATATAAAATATTACAAAACATCAATTACCATCATCTAAAAATCAGACGAACTGAACACACTAACCGAAATGAGGAAACACACTGTCCAAACACATGACGTAATGACACAGGAGCCCCAGGGGTGGCGCTGTCGGAGGAGGCGCTGCCGGCAGCTCGGGCTCGTCACTCCGCCAGTGGCCGACATGAAGCTGCTGCAACTCGGCCGCCTACAGCTGCCCCAGGTGAGCGTTCAGGGACAGAGACTGACTGACTGACTGACTGTGGGGGAATGTCAGGGAGAGTGAATGGGGAATGTCCGGGGGTGGGGGAGAGATTGGAGAATATCAGGGATAGAGAGAGAGACTGGGGATTGGGTGATATCAAGATCATCATAGGCAGTCCCTCGGGATCGAGGAAGACTTGCTTCCACTCTTAGCATGAGTTCTTAGGTGGCTGTACAGTCCAATATGAGAACCACAATTTCTGCCACAGGTCGGACAGATAGTCGTTGAGGGAAGGGGTGGGTGGGACTGGTTTGCCGCACGCACCTTCCGCTTGATTTCTACATGCTCTCGGCGACGATACTCGAGGAGCTCAGTGCCCTCCCGAATGCACTTCCTCCACTTCGGGCGGTCTATGGCCAAGGACTCCCAGGTGTCAGTGGGGATGTCGCATTTTATCAGGGAGGCTTTGAGGGTGTCCTTGTAACGTTTCCTCTGCCCGCCTTTGGCTCGTTTGCCGTGGACGAGTTCCGAGTAGAGCGCTTGCTTTGCGAGGTTTGTGTCTGGCATGCGGACTATGTGGCCTGCCCAGCGGAGCTGATCAAGTGTGGTCAGTGCTTCAATGCTGGGGATGTTGGCCTGTACGAGGATGCTAATGTTTGTGTGTCTGTCCTCCCAGGGGATTTGTAGGATCTTGCGGAGACATCACTGGGTGGTATTTCTCCAGCGACTTGAGGTGTCTACTGTACATGGTCCACATCTCTGAGCCATACAGGAGGGCGGGTATTACTATGGCCTTGTAGACCATGAGCTTGGTGACAGTTTTGAGGAACTGATCTTCAAACACTCTTTTCCTCAGGCGGCTGAAGGCTGCACTGGCGCACTGGAGACGGTGTTGGATCTTATCATCGATGCCTGCTCTTGTTGGTAGGAAGCTCCCAAGATAGGGGAAGTGGTCCACGTTGTCCAGGGCCACGCCGTGGATCTTGATGTTTGGGGAGCAGTGCTGTGCGTCGAGGACAGGCTGGTGGAGGACCTTTGTCTTACTAATGTTTAGCGTAAGGCCCATGCTTTCATACGCCTCGGTAAATACATCGACTATGTCATGGAGTTCAGCCTGTGTGCACTGACGCAGGCGTCGTCCACGTACTGTAGCTCGACGACAGAGGTTGCAGTGGTCTTGGACCTGGCCTGGAGACTGCTAAGGTTGAACAGCTTCCCACTGGTTCTGTAGTTTAACTCTCAAGATAGAGAGTAAGTGAGAAGGGATTGGATAATATCGGGTACAGAGAGTGAGGAGAAATAAAGACAGTGACAAGGCCGAGCTGCCGGCAGCTCCTCCGCCGACAGCGCCACCTCTGGCTCTGGCACACAGCAGCTATCACGCCTGGGGCCCTTGTGTCATTACATGTGTGGCTGTCATGTGTTTGGACAGTGTGTTTTGTAACTGGTTATACCTGTAATGTGTAATTTACATTTATGAAGGAGACATAAAGAAGGAATATGCCATTTTTAGTTTCACATTCTCAGGAGAGCAAATGTTGCTTTGCAACCATAGGATAAGAACATAATGAAATAGGTGCAGGAGTAGGCCATTCGGCCCCTCGAGCCTGCTCCACTATTCAATAAGATCATGGCTGATATGATCATGGGCTCAGCTCCACTTCCCTGCCCACTCCCCATAGCCCTTTACTCCATTATTGCTAAAAAATCTGTTTATCTCCGCCTTAAATATATTCAATGACCCCGTCTCCACAGCTCTCTGGGGCAGAGAATTCCAGATTTACATAGCACTTTGGGACATCCTGAGGTTTTCAAAGGCGCTATGCAGGTCTTTTTTCTCTCAAAACTATCCTCTTATTACCTTGATGTGTCCACCAGAGGCACCACCTGCAGCATTTTAACTAAGCAGCATGTGTGTCCAAATAACCCTAAAATGTTCCTATGTTTGCAGCCACCTACTGCTGTAAATCACTACCAATGCTGAGCCTGTATGGTGCTCCAAGTGGACAGAGATCAGGATGGTGAATGATTACATAGGAGTGCGATTCTGCAAAACTGTTTTGGCCAGGTGGTACTTCCACTACTTTGAAGCTGCAGTTTTTGTGAAATTTGCTGAGATTTTAAAAGGAGCTGTGCATTTGAAATAATAAATTCCCCCCTTGACGAGGGTTGTCAGTATTGCAGTTTTCTGCATCCTCCATAATTTGGCCATTACAAAGGGATAAGGCCGTTCAAACACAGTCGTCTTCTTTCGTATGTCAGTATCTAAATTGGATAACCAGGCCAAAGCTTCCGGTGTAATAGCATGGCTATCTTGTAGGCTGTCTGCAAATTTCCTCTGAGGGCAGTGCTCAATGATGTGCTCCAAGGTCTGATTAGGAGCTCCACAATTGCATGTTGGGCTTGCTTTAATTTTCTATCTATGGAGAAGGTGACAGCATCTACCATGATCAGTTCTGAGACGGTTGATGGTTGTCCACTGTTTGCGAGGAAGGTTTGATCCTTCAGGTTGTACCGTGGGGTCCTCTATAAGGAATCCTTTCCGTATGTTGCACTTCTTCCAAAGGTGGTGGCGACCAATCGAACAATCATAACGATGCCCAGGAGGGAGGGGAGCTGGACCCAGACAGCCCACTGCCAGCAGCACATTATCCGCTTCCTCCAGTAAAAAGGGTGCCCTCCATCCGCATGACACAATAAAGCTCTTCATTGTCCCTTGCCTTGTTTTCCAACAACTATTGTGCTAATCTGTAATACCTCTAACATCCTCTAGGAGAGGACAGTTGCAAACATTGATCACTATATAAGAGGGATAACAGGTGGCCTCCCTGGAAATATACACAAAACACACCAAATTGACAATAATGTACATGTTTACTACCATCTTATCCCTTCATTGTGCCCTATTACTACGAATCACCATGACTATCCTTTTTACCTAAAACTCTTTTCACTTGTCATCCTAACTTCTTACTCCTTCAGTGTGATACGGTTGTGAGGTTTGTGGCTGGGATAGTGCTGATGGAGCCTTCAAGGTGGCATTCGGCTCAATAGGACCTGCTTCTGGTCTCTCATTGCTTGTGCATCCATTGCCTACCAGGCTCAGACCAAAAGCTCACTCCTGTGCTGATGTTGAATTGGCTGTGTCGATGCAGGCGCACTGTCATTGCCATCAGAAGCAGCAACATCTGTACAACATCTTGCAGGGCTTGGGCTCATTTTAGCTAAGGGTCTGTGTGAGAACAGGCCCAATAGTCACAGTTAAGTCCTGAACTCGGGTGCTCTTCAAGACATCCATAGAAGCAGTCATTGCTGACACACCAAAACCAATAACTACATTTGGAGGCTCTTGTTGACGTCTTGAAACTACAATGATCTGGACTGCCGCAGCCACTTGGGTGTTCCTCGCATCATGCCAGACTTCCTGCATTATATTACAGATGAGAGTTGTTGACTCTTTTTCACCGTCTGTACCACATGAGAGGGGACTGTCTCCACTGCCTACATCTGAGGTCTATTTTCCCTGGGCTCCTCAGTCAAGGGCAGCTATTTCTGTATCCTCTGGTATAACTGTTTTCTTATCATTCACTCCCAACCTCTCCTCATTGGTGCTCTGTGATTTACCTAGTCATACCCTCTCTATCATTGTCACACCCTCGTCCCAGGTGGCCATATTTGGGTTGGTTCTTGAATAAGTAAGATGTTATGATTGGGTGAATCTGGTGGAAGTATGATCCCTCTGAAGTTTTCAGGCTGCTCTTCAATTGATTATTTCTATAAATGCTCAGCACTTCTGAGGAACACAAGGAAGATTAATCTCAATGAAGGCGATGTCCTTTCAGGACCTATCATATTGGTTACGATTCCAGGCCTGAAGCTCGCTGACTTGTGAATCAGAATAGGGTAGCAGAGTGGTTATGTCACTGGACTAATAATCCAGAGACATGAGCTCAAATCCCACCATTGCAGTGGGGTGATTTAAATATCAAATAAATCAGGAATTTAAAAAAAATGGTGACCATGAAACTACCGGATTGTCGTAAAAACTCAATTAGTTCATTAATGACCTTTTTAGGGAAGGAAATCTGCTGTCCTGGTCTGGCCTATATGTCAGCACTAGCGGATTGCAGCGGTTCAAGAAGGCATCTCACCATCAGTTTCACATGGGAAATTAGGGGCGGGAAATAAATGCTGGCTTTGCCAGCGACGCTCACATCCCATGAACGAACAAATTAAAAAAAGAATATGTGACTGAGCAGTGATAGGAGGCCTCTCATGTTGTCAATCACCCATGGCATTCCTTTGCTACTGGGTATGCACATTTCTCTTGCAAAGAAGAGATTTTGACAAATTCGCAATGTCTTTTCACCCAGGTTTAACTTTGAATATGACCATCAGATGCAGGCAATGCAGCAGTATGTTTCAAAAATTGCAGGAACTGGTAAGGGAAAGTGGAATGGTAAATGAGGTATAACAGAGGGATGAAAACAGAATGCTGGAAATCTCAGCGGGTCAGGCAGCATCTGTGGAGAGAAAAACAAAGTTAACGTTTCGAGTCAACGACTCTTCGTCAGAACTGTCGAATGTTTGAAAAGAGCACATTCTTAAGCACTGAAAGGGGGAGAGGAAGTTCCACAGTTCCATTTTATCCTTCGCTTCATCTGGCGCTTTAACCAAAAACATTTTTCCTTTTCAGGTGTTGAGGATCGTAAACTTCAACAACTCTTGGACACCAATGCCCCTCCGGAACCTTCTACCCCTTCACTTCCCTCTGATCACATCCCTTCTTCCAATCTCACCCCCTGCCATGTTTTCACTATCCCCCCTGACCTTCCCCTCTCTGACCCCAAACGATCTGTCTTCAGCAAAGGCCTGAGCTTCATCCCCCACCTCAATGAATCTCGTGCTCGGCACGATGCTGAGCTCTTTTTCCACCGCCTTCACCTCCGTGCCCACTTCTTCGGCCAGGAGTCTTCTCCCCCCCCGGCCCCTGCACAGCTGACCCTTTCTCCCATTTTCAGAATTCTCACTCTACGTGGACCCCTCCCTTTGGCCTCTTACCCTCTCTAGACCTCTTCATTGCAAACTGCCGATGGGACATCGGCCATCTCAATTTCTCTGTTCCCCTCACTTGCCTCAACCTACCTCCCTCTGAAGTTGCAGCACTCCGTTCACTCAGACCCAACACTAATCTTGTCATTAAACCTGCTGACGAGGGTGGTGCTGTTGTTGTTTGGCGAACCGACCTCTACCTTGCAGAGGCTGATCGCCAACTCTCTGACACCCCCTCCTACCTCCCCCTGGATCATAACCCCACCACTGAACATCAAGCCATCATTTCCCAGACTGTCACTGACCTCATCGCCTCTGGAGATCTTCCCTCCACAGCCACCAACCTCATAGTCCCCCAACCCCGCACAGCCCGCTTCTACCTCCTTCCCAAGATCCACAAACAGGACTGCCCCAGTAGACCCATCATTTCAGCCTGTTCGTGCCCCACACAACTTATTTCTTCCTATTGCGACTCTTTTTTTCTCCCCTTGTCCACTCTCTTCCCACCCACATCTGCGATTCATCCGATGTCCTCCGTCATTTTAACAGTTTCCAGTTTCCTGGCCCCAACCGTCGCCTTTTCACTATGGACGTCCAATCCCTCGACACTTCCATCCCCCACCAGGATGGCCTGAGGGCGCTCCACTTCTTCCTCGAGCAGAGGCCCAACCAGTCCCCATCCACCACCCTCCTCCTCCTGACTGAACTTGTTCTCACATTGAACAACTTCTCCTTTAACTCCACTCACTTTCTCCAAATTAAAGGTGTTGCTATGGGAACCCGCATGGGTCCTAGCTATGCCTGCCTTTTTGTGGGATATGTGAAACATTCTTTGTTCCAGTCCTACTCGGGTCCCCTCCCTCATCTCTTTTTCCGGTACATTGATGACTGTATCGGTGCCGTTTCCTGCTCTCGCCCTGAACTTGAAAATTTCATTCACTTTGCATCCAATTTCCACCCTTCCCTCAACTTCACAAGGTCCATCTCCAACTCTGCCCTTCCCTTCCTCGACTTCTCTGTCTCCATTTCTGATGATAGGCTTTCGACCAGTATCCACTATAAGCTCACTGACTCCCACAGCTTCCTGGACTATACTTCCTCCCATCTCACATCCTGTAAGGACTCTATTCCATTCTCACAGTTTCTCCGGCTCTGTCGCATCTGCTCTGACACTGCCATCTTTCACACTAGTGTCTCTGACATGTCTTCCTTTTTCCTCAACTGAGAATTCCCCTCCGCCGTGGTTAACATGGCCCTTGACATGTCCGTTCTAGTTCCCACATCTACTCTCACCCGACCCCCTCCCTCTCAGGACCATGACAGGGTTCCCCTTGTCCTCACCTTTCACCCCACCAGCTTCCACCACCTCCAGCGGGACCCAACCACCAATCTCACATTCCTCTCGCCTCCCCCCTCAGCATTCTGAAGGGACCATTCCCTCCTTGACACCTTGGTCCATTCCGCAGTCACCCCCAGCACGCATTCCCCTTCCAACGCCGTCTCCCCATGCAAGCGCAAGAGATGCAACACCTGCCCTTTTACCTCCTCCCTTCCCACTATCCAGGGCCCCAAATACTCCTTCCAGGTGAAGCAGCGATTTACTTGTACTTCTTTCAATTTAGTATACTATATTCGCTGCTCACGATGTGGTCTCTACATTGGGGAGACCAAGCGTAGATTGGGTGACCGCTTTGCTGAACACCTCCATTCAGTCCGTAAGTGTGACCCTAAACTTCCGGTCGTCTGTCATTTTAATTCTCCACTCCACTCCCACTCTGATATCTCCATTCTCGGACTCCTGCACTGTTCCAATGAAGCTCGAGGAACAGCACCTCATCTTTCATTTAGGCACTTTACAGCCTTCTGGACTCAACATTGAGTTCAACAATTTCAGACCATAACCTCTGGCCATCTTATGTTTTTTTTCTCTTTCTTATTTTTTTTAAAAATTTATTCGTTGCCAATCTTTCCAATTCTTTGTCAAATCACAAACGCCAGAAGTCACCTTGCACACATCAAGGATCACTCTGCGCCAATGCTCTTAGCCAAAAGGCCTAGAGCCACTGCACCGTTCCTGGAAGTACTGCAATACCAGGTGCGTGCCATGGAGGTGGATGGGTCAGGCCCCCCACACACCTCCGTGGAGGTGGATGGGTCAGGCCCCCCACACACCTCCGTGGAGGTGGATGGGTCAAGCCACCCCACCCACCTCCTCTTTCTTATTTTCCTTTTTGTCTCTAATGGCAGCTGATCATTACTCTGCCATTCACACCCTATCCAGCTTAACTAACTTCTGTCATTTCCAATTCAATTTGGCCCATCATCCTTTTTGTCTCTCTAATCTCTCCTACCTTCTATCCTATCACAGACCTTCCCTTTTGTTCTTTCTTCCCCTCCCCCTTTCAGTGCTTAAGAATGTGCTCTTTCCGAACATTCGGCAGTTCTGACGAAGGGTCATCGACCCAAAATGTTAACTTTGTTTTTCTCGCCACAGATGCTGCCTGACCTGCTGAGATTTGCAGCATTCTCTGTTTTTATTTCAGATTCCAGTATCTGCAGTATTTTGCTTTTATATTATGTAACAGAGGGATGGTGTGGGTTGCATTCATTTGATCTTTTACACTATATGGCCCTTGGTGGTGTGGAGGTACGTCATGCTCCCAGCAGTTTTTTAGCATCTACATGAGCATCTGCATTCACTTACCTTAGTCAAGCTGGTGGGTACAGTAAAACATTTCCAGCACTGGACATCTATTCATGGGATGGTTGAAGTTGGCTGTAGGTATATCCTCTTACTGGGGCATGATTATTTCTTGTATTTATCTCTTGCTCATTGTCTCTCTGGCAGCTGGCTCTGCTTTCCCTCTCTCCCATCCAGCTCATTAACTTCTTTCACGCAAATCTGTACCAACATAATTCAGAAACCGTACACTGCCAATCAACACTGCAGCATCCTCAAAATTTGAAAGAAGAATCCCAAACAGTTTTTATTACCAGAGACCCTTGCACAATTCACATATGAACAAGGAAGGCCTCAGAATTCGGGTATCTAGTTACAAGTTGGTTTATAAAGGTTTTGCCGCATAAGTGGAATAAACCTAGTGCCCTGCTATTTGTGATGACTGTGGAGTGTTATGATTCCTTTAGCGCACTGGAAATATATAATCTGAAGAAGGCAGCAGTAATGGATGACTAATCTGGATAGTTATTCTAAAGTTTTGCTCAATCCAACTTCTGGCCAGGGGGACAGGGAGGATCTTCACAGAACTTTTCTTCATAAAATGTAATGGATTGGGTGGAGTCCATGATGGAGTGGATTTGGAGTCCATGGTTTGGTGGGTATTATTCCATATTCTGTGGCTAATGGTAGTGGTTTATATTCTGTTTTAATCTTTGAGCTATGCTGTTTAATGTAAATGTCTTAACTCACTGCTGTGTTTTTTAATGCATCAAAACAATCTTAAAAATGTTTTTTTAAATGTGGAATCTGTGTTGATAGCGTGTGAAATATTTCAGGTCTGTGCTCGCCTGGTCTGCAGCCAGCTAAGGGCTTTCAGTACACAGCCAGACAAAAAGAAACAACTTCTAGAAGAGGGTCCTGACCTGCGGGAGTTTATATCTGGTGAATTGTCAGACAAGAAAACATGGGAAGAGTACAAGGGCAACCTGAAGCGTCAAAAAGGAGAAAGGTACAAGTTTGAGCACCTTTTTAAAAAATACTGGAAAAAGAAATGTAAAGGCAAACATAGGGAACCCTGGAGACATTGAGCGGGTCAGGCAGCATCTGTTGAGAAAACACAAATCAGTTGACATTTTAGATATAGACCCTTCCTCAGAACTGAAAGATAATGGCCTGGATTTTGCGGTAAAAATAATGGTGAGACTATCAATGCTGACTACTATTAACATGTAAATCGGACAGCAACTTCCGGTGACCGCACATGCACAGTTAAACGCGGAAATTAGGAAGGTGATGCCCAAGTTGCCCTGCTCCTGCAGAAGGTTCACTATACCGGTATCTCGCCGAGAGACTCGCCATTGAAACACATGGAATGTGTGAAGTTGCTGTACTGGCCAACTAAATACATACCAAACTAGCCAGAAAAAGTTAGGGGTTGCCCAATGGCACCATAAGTCTTAATTGCTGCCAAACAGCATATCTGGCACTGGAAAGTAACCTCTGCAAGCGTGGAGTCTCATTTATGCAGATTTTAGTTATTGTTGGAGATTTAAAAAAATAAAAAATGTAAATAATATTTTTTTACTTTTTCTTTCTGTCTCTTTTATTTATATCTCTTAAGCCCATCATTCTTCCCCTATTTTGCTTTCTGTACATGGCATTGAATTAAATATTCTAACTTACACTTCCTGGTTTAGTCTCTGTGCTGCTCATTAAGAATTCTTCAATCTGATTGGTTAAGGAGATACACAGTTGCTTGGCCTGTTCACACAGGTTCCAGATCCCCTGTAGAGGGCAATGGATTTCGAATCACCAGAAGGTCCAGTGCAAAAACCCACAAAGTCTGTGGGCAAGTGTGCGTGCAATAAACGGTTGGCGCCGTTATTTCATCGCTGACTGCAAAATCCGAGCCATTGTAGAGGAACTGCATTTAAGGATAAAGGATAAAGAACAAAGGGGGATGGTCCGGAAAACACAATGATCACACATGCAGGAGAAGACATAGGAACAGGAGTGCATTGTGTTTAAGTAATTGTGAAATTAGTTAACAAACTATGCTTTTCACAGCTGAGGCTTGAGAACTTTGTTGGAAGTACAGTGAAATCTTCCCCTATTTCATATCACATTGGGTGAAAATGCATAACTAGCATTTTACAATTATTGTTGCTATCCATGCATTTTGAATTATCAGTAGACTATATTCCTAACCTGCTTCACATGGGTTTACCAGGGGTGTATTAAGTTGCAGGGAAGGGAAAATTCCCTTCATTATTAATTAATGGGCCAATTTATGTATTTAAATTGTTGTAAATTTTCAGCTACATTTTTACTATTCAGCACTTTATAGCCAGTGATTTTTTTAAAAATTGAATGAATTGGGACAAGGCAGTTTCATCTGGAAGTAATAAAATATCTAAAATTTAATGGGGATAAAGAATAGTTAGGAGTGTCGGAGATAAGACAAAAGTTAGATTAGCAAACCCACCAAAAAAGGGGAAAGTAGAACGTTATATAAAGAAAAAGATCTGATAGTGGCCATTTATATTGATGAAGGCAATATGAAGGCAGTACAAGAATTGAACAGAAGTACAGACAGCTGCTCCTCCAACAGCTCACCAAATTTATCGACTTGAGTAGCTGAGCCATAGTAACCATTAAGACCTCAGGTTGAACCTTGTTCTGCATTGAATTAGCTGATCTGAACAGAGACAGTGGTAGGAATGGTGCAGTCGTTTTCAGCACTTCTAAACTAAGGAGGGGGATATTGCCCAGGGTTCCAGCTTCCTGGTTGCATTCCTAGCCAGTAATATGGTTTCCCTGGTTTGGGCAGGTCTGGATTGACTCAGACCATCTAAATTTGTGGTCCCACCCTGTTTTTTGTGCAGCTGCTGTCAGTGACATCTCTGAAGCAGCCTCGCAGGGAGGGACATCTGACTGTAGCATTTCTGTGACAGTAGGGAAACAAAATGAGAGAGCCAGCATGGGTTTGTGAAAGGTTGATCATGCCTGACAAACCTGATTGAATTTTTTGAAGAGGTGACTAAAGCTTCTTATTAGGCGGTCCCTCGTATCGAGGATGACTTGCTTCCACACCAAAAAGGGATGAGTTCACAGGTGTTTCAATGAACTACATTGTCCTGAACTACATGTTGAAGGGTGGAAGATGCTTGTGCGTGGATTTTTTTAATGTGTGGTGGCCGTTGCACACCAGTCACCACACTGGCTTGACAGAGCTAGGTCTTGGTCCAGTGGCAAGGAATAACCAAGACGACTGGAGACCAGCTCTGCAGCACGGACCTAGTGCATACACAGATCACAGTGTGGGCTGGCCCGTGCTGCCCCAGAGCCCTCGCCTCAGCTGGGCCCCGAACTCGCGTCTCTCCTGGGCCCCGATCACGTCACTCAGCAATCTCTTGCCGCTCTTTCGCCCCAACTTCGCCGCTCCTTCACACCGACCTCGCCACTCCTGCTGTACCTGCCCACGCTCCAATCACCGACCTAGATTATGGTGACATCCAATCCAGTGGATAGGGGAATGTCTATGGCTGTTATTTATATGGACTTCCAGAAGGCATTTGATAAAGTCCCACATAAAAGACTGTTAACTAAGGTAGAAGCCCACAGAATTGAGAGCAAAATCCCCAAGATTGACGCTTTGTTATTTTCTTCTCCTATTCTTTAAGTCTCTGTGACTAAAAGAGGGTGGGGGAACAAGAAAGCTGCTCTCGTACATCTGTCTATTTTGCCTTATGATTGGCTGCTGGGAGTGTGCGCGAGCGATGCAGTATGGCTTTCCATTGATATTTCTATCCTCTCAGTGGAAAAGCTCCTGATAGCTGATGATGGTCAGTTCAGTGAGTGGGGAATTACAGATGAGCCCACATCAGCCTCTGTGTCACAGTGATGTTGGAGCACCGCTGAGCTCTTGCAGAGCTCATTTTTAAAGAGAAATAAACTGTTGCAATAATTTCTTTCATAATATACTTTAAATTTCTAGACTAAGATTGCCTCCATGGTTGAAGACCGAGATTCCTCTTGGGAAAAATTATAATAAATTGAAGAATACTCTTCGGAATTTGAATCTGCACACTGTGAGTACTTGCTGAGAGTCTTCATTGAAGCAGCCAGTATATAACAAATGAAGAACAGCATAAAAGGCACCATTATTTACAAAATGAAATACAGAAGCTTATGCAGTATGATGTTTGGCCACTAGATGTCACTGGTGCTTCCCCTCCTCCAGCCTCCTCCCCCAGTTTCTCTCCTCGTGTAATGAAGGTGATGATACGTGTGTGGAGCACAATTCTGTTGGTGGAGGCAGTCCTCTGTTATATTGTCTTGACCGTTATTCTTCGTGTGTGTGTGTGTGTGTGTGTGCGTAAACAACTAGCAATTCATCTATTGGAGCTGTAACTGCCAAACTTTTCCCTGCCTGCACCTAACACTGCCACACACACACTTCCACCACAGGTCACTGTATAGCAACTGTAGAGTGTCTGGATGATTCCTCTCCCCAGCCCCCACCCCCCGGAGCCTGTGTTGCTCCGTACTAGGGATTGAGCCTGGAACCTTCATACCGTTTGGATTTTTTTTGCCCACTTTAACTTTTCTTGTCTATCTTCCCTCTCTTGTGGTCTCCCTGGGCCTTGCGCCTAATTAGCAAAGTGGACAACCTACTCAGTTATGCTAATACCCCTCAGCAGAAGCTGGGGGAGGGGATGACTGTCCCTCTGATCTCTCTCTTTCAGTGGGAAAGCACCTGGTCTCTAATCTGGCCTTCCTAAAAAAAATGCTACAGAGTCAGCAGACTGGAAGATTGGACCTATGCCTGTCACTTGGTGGCACAGTTTATTGGCACTCCAACCTGTTGTGTCTTTTTTGTTTATCTCTGAACTCAGTTTGTGAGTAACTTTAAAAAAGATTGCATTTATATAGTGCTTTTCACAACCTCAGGATGCCCCAAAGCATCTTACAGCCAGTGAAATACTTTTTGAAATGCAGTCACTCTTGTAATGTATACACCTGTTTATCCAATTAAACCTAGAAAGAATGAAGACTAAGTGGTGGTAGCTAACATTTGATATTGCGTTAGACAGTTCTGTACTGGAGTCCAGCATGTTACCTTGGGGAAATAACCCAATTCATTGCAACCAAAAGAGGCATGCAGACAAGGAAATTGCAAAACCAAGATATTTTGATCAATAGGCAACCTCAAGAGACATTTGAAAGTAAACATTATTTCCCAAATCCTTCAATATCTTCAGTTAGCATCAAAATGCACTCACACTAGTTATAAAAACCTGGTCTTTTTGAAATGTTTTATTGTTGTACTAAATACAAGAAGTCTAGTCAAATCCTCAAGATCCAGTCAAATCCTCATGCGAGAAGGTTTTGTATTAGTAAATGTATATCCAGTCTAGATTTGTTTTTGACCTGTTTCATAATTGTATTTCAAATCTTCTGTTAGAAAAAAAAATTGTGGATGTTTTTAAAAAAAGTGAACCCCTTTCCCTGAACTCCCACCCTCATTCAGTTGCCTTTCGATCAGGAGCACAGCAGGGTCTGGGCCCTGGGTGCTATTGTACACTGGCCAACAGGAAGTGCACTTTTCAAGGTGACTCACCTTTGTCGCTTGTGGAATGAATTGTCACTGACACAATCCAATCAGTGACTCCCAGAGTTTGTCTAACTGGCATTTAAATTTAAAAGATTGGGATTCAAATCATAGACTGGGATTCAAATTTAGGCAATCTGAATGAGAGTCCATAGTTCCTCACTGGGTTTATTACAAATACATGCTAAATACCTGGTTATTAGATGAGGTTCTTGTTTTTTAGGTATGTGAAGAGGCAAGATGCCCAAATATTGGAGAATGCTGGGGAGGAGGAGAAAAAGGAACTGCTACAGCCACCATTATGGTAAGGTGTATAAACATTTTTTTTAATTGTGACAGCTCCGAAATGCTTATTGAAGTCAAATCATTATTTTCCCATCCCTTCCTCCATATTTCCCAGTAGCACCCCAGTTCCACACTGTCCTCCATCAGGACATCTCATTGGTGCCCAGTGCTGCTACTTGATGGATTTCCAAAGGGAGCATAATTGAGTAGCAAAGGAAGACTCCTTACTGTCGCCCAGGCAACACGGAAGAAGCTGTGGAAATCTGAGTGAAAATGCCAGTCAAGATTACAATTTACGTACCTTAGTTGGGAGTGTAATGCTCCGCTACTGTACCTAGCGGACTGCTTTAACTACTGGAAATACATAATGCAATCTCGACATTAGATAGATACTTTGCTCCAAATATAAATACAAATGTGATTTACATAATTATTAAAGAAATAGAGCTGCAGTTACTTAATTAAAGAATGCAGCATAGGCATCCTAGTGGAATACTGCATTAGTGCCCTAACTTGCTGCATCATCCTCATTTTCTTCTCCGCCCCGCCCCCCCTTTTGGATGATCTTTAAATAATTGGTTTCTAACCTCATAATTGGGTGTTATTTTCAGCAATGTTATTTTTAAACCGTCTAACCACTGTGCTTTTCATTTAAAGTTTCTGTGTAAAGACCACACTGTTAAAAGTTCTTAAAAAATATTGAGAAGGTGGTGGCAAGCTTCTGTCTGCCTGTCTTTTCTTGTTGAGCCAACCCCTTAAGATATAATCTCACCTGGAGCTGGAGCTGACTAATAATTTCATGGTGCAACATACACTCCAGTGCCTCATCCTAGACAATGAGAGCAAGCTGCTCAACCTCGTCGGTAAAAGCCGAGTCTGAGATTAGTTGGCTGGTTTCCTTACCCCTGTGGCCAATTATGCCCCCAATCCCCACCATTGCCCTGGCTGAGATCAACTAGCTGACTAGACCAGAGTTTGGGGCTGGCACCTTCCTGCATTTGTGAGTCAGTGGCACATGTATTGCAATTAGTCACTGAGCCATTGGTAGAGTTTAAAATGCAGTCTTGATGAGGTTTTGTGTCCCAGTCAAAAAGTCATAGTATGTGAAAATGTATTCTAGTGTTTCATCTGCGACTAAATAGAGTTTACAGTTCTGGAAGTTTTTTGATAAAATGTATTTGAATAATATTGTGAATTCATGAAATGTTTTTATGTGATCAAGTAAATGTGGATATATAATTTAGTGCAATTTTGATATTTTAGCAGTGATAAATTTCAAAAAATTGAAGGATTCTACTTTACTACAACAACAACAACAAATTGTATTTATATATTTATGTCCCAAGGTGTTTCACAGGAGTATTATGAGATTCAAAAAATTTGACACCGAGCCGCATAAGTAGAAATTAGCGCAGGTGACCAAAAGCTTGTTCAAAGAGGTAGGTTTTGAGGAACATCCTGAAGGAGGAAAGAGAGATAACGAGGCGGAGAGGTTTAGGCAGGGAATTCCAGACCTTGGGGCCTACGCAACAGAATGCACGGCCACCAGTGGTTGAGCGATTATAATCAGGGATGCTCAAGAAGGCAGAATTAGAGGAGCGCAGATATCTCAGTGGGGGTGGGGGGGAACGGGGGAACGGACAGTTGTGGGACTTGAGAAGATTACAGAGATAGGGAGTGGCGAGGCCATGGAGGGATTTGAAAATAAGGTTGAGAATTTTGAAATCGAGGCGTTGCTTAACCGAAAGCCAATGTAGGTCAGCGAGCACAGGAGCGGGACTTGATGCAAGTTAACACACGGGCAGCCGAGTTTTGGATCACCTCTAGTTTACATAGGGTAGATTGTGGGAGGCCAGCCAGGAATGGTTTGGAATAGTCAAGTCTAGAGGTAACGAAGGCATGGATGTGGGCTTCAGCAGCGGATGAGCTGAGCCAAGGGCAGAGACGGATGATACGGAGGTGGAAATAGGCAGTCTTAGTCATGCTGCAGATATGTGGTCGAAAGCTAATTTCAGGCTCAAATATGACACCAAGGTTGTGAACAGTCTGGTTCAGCCTCCGACAGAAGTTGGGGAGAGGGATGGAGTCGGTGGCTAGGGAACGGAGTTTGTGGCGGGAACTGAAAACAATGGCTTCGGTCTTCCCAATATTCAATTGGAGAACATTTCTGCTGTCGGACAAGCAGTCTGACAATTTAGAGACCGTGAAGGGGTCAAGAGAAGTGGTAGTGAAGTAGAGCTGGGTGTCATCAGCGTACATGTGGAAACTGACTGTTTTTGGATGATGTTGCCAAGGGGCAACATGTAGATGAGAAATAGGAGGGGGCCAAGGATAGATCCTTGGGGGACACAAGAGGTAACGATGCGGGGGTAGGAAGAGAAGCCGTTGCAGGTGATTTTCTGGCTAAGATTAGATGAAGATTAGGCTAAGATAAGAATGGAACCAGACAAGTGCAGTCCCACCCAGCTGGACGAAGGTGGAGAAGCGTTGGAGAAGGATAGAGTGGTCAATCGTGTCAAAGGTTACAGATGTCAAGAAAGACGAGGAGGGATAGTTTGCCTTTGTCACAGTCACAAAGGATGTCATTTGTGACTTTGATGAGAGCTGTTTCGATACTGTGGCAAGCACGGAAACTGGATTAGAGGGATTCAAACATGGAATTGCATGAAAGATGGGCACGGATTTGGGAGGCAACAGCATGTTCAAGGATGTTGGAGAGGAAAGGGAGGTTGGAGATGGGGCGGTAGTTTGCAAGGTTGGAGGGGTCGAGTGTTGATTTTTCGCGGAGAGGGATGATGATGGCAGATTTGAGGGGGGGGGGGGGGGGACAGTATCTGAGGAGAGAGAACCGTCATCAATATCAGCTAACATGGGAGCCAGAAAAGGAAGTTGGGAGGTCAGCAGTTTGGTGGGAATAAGGTCAAGGGAACAGGAAGTGGGTGTCGTGGACAGGATGAGCTCGGAAAGGTCATGAGGGAAGATCGGAGAGAAACTGGAGAAAGATGCGAGGTCAGGGCGAGGGCAGGGGGCTTCCTTAAAGGAGGTTTGGGCCTGTGGGTTAGGGGAAGGAGGGGGAGGCTGAGGCGGCCGATCGAATTGTCTCTATCTTTGAGACAAAGAAGTCCATGAGCTCCTTGCACTTGTTGGAGGTGAATGTGGTGGAAACGGGGAGAGGGGTTTAAGAAGACAGTTAGCAGTAGAGAATAGTAGCTGGAGGTTATCTTTTCATTCCAGAATGATCCTGGACTAGTGAGCAATTTTTGCAGACAAGTGTAGGACCCGATAATGCTTTATGTGGTCCAACCAGATCTGGCGGTGAATGGCTAAACCAGTTATCTGCCACATCCGTTCAAGTCTGTATCCCTTGGACTTGAGGGAGTGAAGATGAGGGCCGTACCAGGGGGAACGGCGAGGGTGAGAGAGAGTAATGGTGTTAATAGGGACTAGGGCATCAAAGGTGGTGGTGAGGGTGTTGTTAAGCAGATCGGTGGCTGCGGAAATGTTATGGTGAATGGAGGGCCAAAGTTTGGAGTTAAGTGCAGTTGTAAGAGAGTCGGGAGAAAGTTTTTTCCAGGGTTTGACATAGAAGGAGTTGGGTGGGGGAAGGGGGATGTGGGTGGAGAGCGATACAAGGAAATGGTCAGAGATGGCCTGATCTGCAATTGATAGGGTAGGAATAGCGAGACCACGAGAAATGGGCAAGGTCAAGGGGGTGGCTGTGAATATGGGTTAGGGAGTTCACGTGGAGGGAGAGATTAAGGGAGGAGCGAGAGCATGATAAATTGAGATGGAGGTTGAAATCACCGAGGATGAGAAGTTGCTCGTTGCAGAGGCTGAGGGAGGAAATCAGTGAAGATATCTCTGTAATAACATTTTTATGGTTCTTAGGTGGGCGGTACTTTGATAAATAAAATGAAAGTTGCAAGTTACCGTTTCTTCTTCAATGTTTTATTCATACCTTGTTTTCTCTCATTAGTTAATGGGTGATACCTGCACAAGAGGCTGCAGGTTCTGTTCAGTAAAAACCAGTCGAAAGCCTCCACCATTAGATCCAGATGAACCATTCAACACAGCAAACGCAATAGCAGAGTGGGGCCTTGACTATGTTGTGCTGACCTCTGTTGACAGAGATGGTGAGCTATGTGGAAAATGATTGTTAATCACTCACTTGTTTTCCTATTATTAAGCCCTTTGTATAGATGTATGGTCTGCTGCTATTATTATAGATATTAATAGGGATATCAAATCGTGAGGGAAAAAAATCAACTAAGACGCTAACAAAGATTCAGGAATTTGTAGCCTTGAACAGAGGTGACACCTTCATTGCTGTTTTAATTTTAGATCCCAGGCATGGTTTGGGCTTTCTCAATTGGCCTCCTCCCTGATCTTTGCAATGCCCTATATTTGGTTTTCTCTCCATGCCACCATCCATATTCCCTCCCACTCTAGCCCTACTCTGGTCCTGCTCCACATGTCACCGCCTTCAGCACTTGCGCACCGTGGTGGCAGTGTGAACTACAGGATGCACTGCAGCAAGTCATCATGGCTTCTTTGACAGCACCTCCCAAACCTGCGACCTCCAGCACCTAGAAAGGTAGCAGGTGCAAGGGAACACCTCTAAGTTTCCCCAAACCACGCACCATCCTGATTTGGACATATATCGCTGTTCCTTCTTCACTGCTGGGTCAAAATCCTGGAACTCTGTCTACCTAACAGCATTGTGGGAGTATCCTCACTACACGGACTGTAGCAGTTTAGGAAAAAGGCTCATGACCACCTTCATGAGAGTAACTTATAATGGAAAATCAATGCTGGCCTATCTGGCAACACGCACAACCCAAAAATGAAAATAAAAACTCCTACTTGAATTGTCCTCACAACTATCCCTCTCTTCAGCCCATGTCTCATTTAATCTAATTGTCATGCCAATTAGCTCTTCAAAATTTTGGGTAAAGAAAAATCCAAACCTTCTGGTGACAAAATGTGTGAGGAGGACACAGAAAATCTGCAAAAGGACTTAGGCTAAGTGAGTGGGCTAAAATTTGGCAGATGAAGTATAATGTTGGAAAGTGTGAGGTCATGCACTTTGGCAGAAAAAAATCAAAGAGCAAGTTAGTATTTAAATGGAGAAAGATTGCAAAGTGCTGCAGTACAGTGGGACCTGGGGGTACTTGTGCATGAAACACAAAAGGATAGTATGCAGGTACAGCAAGTGATCAGGAAGGCCAATAGTATCTTGGCCTTTATTGCAAAGGGGATGGAGTATAAAAGCAGGGAAGTCTTGCTCCAGCTATACAAGGTATTGGTGAGGCCTGGAATACTGCGTGCAGTTTTGGTTTCCATATTTATGAAAGGATATACTTGCTTTGGAGGCAGTTCAGAGAAGGTTCACTAGGTTGATTCCGGGAATGGTGCGGTTGACATGAGGAAAGGTTGAGTAGGTTGGGCCTCTACTCATTGGAATTCAGAAGAATGAGAGGTGATCTTATCGAAACGTATAAGATTATGAGAGAGTTTGACAAGATGAATGCAGAGAGGATGTTTCCACTGATGGGGGAGACTCGAACTAGAGGGCACAATCTTAGAATAAGGGGCCGCCCATTTAAAACATAGATGAGGAGAAATTTCTTCTCTGAGGGTTGTAAATCTGTGGAATTTGCTGCTGTGGAAGCTGGGACATTGAATAAATTTAAGACACAAATAGACAGTTTCTTAAACAATAAGGGGTTATGGGGAGCGGGTGGGGAAGTGGAGCTGAGTCCATGATCAGATCAGCTATGATCTTATTGAATGGCGGAGCAGGCTCGAGGGGCCGTATAGCCTACTCCTGTTCCTATTTCTTATGTTCTAAAAGTACAGGTCTTATTGTAACATTTTAAACGCTTTGTTACAAAGAATTTCTCCCGTTACATGAATGCTCTACGGATGAACCGTATTAATAATGACTTCTTTGATTTTGCACCAAAACAGACATTTTAAAAACACAAATCTATTTATAGGTAACCATTTTTTGTGTAGGGATCCTATTTGTATTGCAAAAATATAAAGTGGAATCATAGTTTCTTCTTATGCACACCTGTAAGATGCCAGTGGCACTGGGTAATTATCCGGATATAACCTGGGGAAAAAAGTGGCATTCGCGGCGTGAGTGATAAGAGTCCATAAACTTCCAGCAGCATCACGACAAACACAAGATAGTAGCATTTCTTGCTATGTTTGCTGCGTGTGATGTTTTGACAGTAACACCCATGCTGCAGCCCCACAGTTCCTGTGAGCAATATGACAGGACATCGCCTAGTATATAAAATAGAACTAGACTAGCATTGAGGAATTTACACTGGACAAATATTAAACGCATTGCGGTGCAGGTTCTTGGTGGGTTTTGTCCTCCATCCACATTGACCCCAGATTTCTAACACGTGCATCAATAAATCTGGTTCTCTTAAATCTTCCACCGGTTGTGTAAAATTAGTTAACGATATTGAAATCTTGGGGACGGAAATTCAGGGTCCCGGGAAGGCCTGTTACCGCCAGTTTGCAGCGGCCATTCGGCAAAATCTAGTGGCCGCCATGTTCCAATTGATTGGCCCCCGCGACGTATATTCAGCGCAGGAGCTCTTGGGGCGGTGTCGACTTCCACCGCAAGCCGCCGGCTTCCGCTGCGGTAAGGGGCTTGCGGCTGTAATGACGTCATTAGGGTGTGCGCCGCGGCTACGCCACCCAAATTCAGTATAGAAACCCCAGCTTTTGTTTTTGACCGTGCCTCCGCCAGCTTTTTAGGTCGGTGCACTTTGCCAGGCTGCTCGACACCGCTGGAGGAGGAGAACGGAGGATTACCGCAATCAGGTATTTTTGGTCACAACTTTTTCTGTTGGTTTGAGTGTATTGCTAAACCTGCAGAGTACTTTTCATCACTTTTTGAGAGTTTAAAAGACTTTTTAACTCTCTCTGATTAGTGGAGCCCTGTTGTAGGCCTCATTCTCTGCTCCAGAGGCCTGCTTGTGAGGGTCCAGCCTTCACGCAGAATGGGCTCAGTGTTGACGGGAATGCCTTGTCCACCTTGTGAGACACAGGGCGGCACACAGGAGAAGGCAGCGACGTCATCAATGGGTACAGAGGCAGTGGGCAAGGGAGCCAGCAGCAATGGCTGCCCAACATCGAGAAGGGCCTGCAGATGGCCACAGACCTCCACATAGAGAGGGTGGCCAGAAGGGAGATGGTGTGAGGAGGAGGGTCAGATACGCTGACCCCCCCCCCCCCCCCCCCCGCCGCACCACCTACTGGGCAGGAGCCTTGCCAGCAGCAGCCTGCAGAGGCTCTGGAACATGAGTAGGAACAGGGAGAAGGCGATCATTTAGCTGTCATCGGAGGTGCCCAGCACAGACCTGAGGGAAGGAGGCCCTACCATCAAAGGGTCTGCCGACGTCCATTCTCCATCAAATCAGGATTGTGGATGGCTGCTTGGTGACAAGCGATATCCCCTGTCCACTTGGCTTCTGACTTCACTTCGGAACCCCAGGACAGCGGCCATTGCAACCATGCAAGGGAGGTGCAGACACATCTGATTGCTGCACGATTCACATAATCTCATCCCCACATGACCCTTCAGCTCCTATTTTCTATGGCCATCCCAGTGACTGCCTTCACACAGAATTGCCCAAAAAAAGATTTGTGACCTGATCCAAGTTAGTGCAAAAAGACTGCACAACAAAAAACAGTCCAAGAAACTTACACAAAAACATCATTTCTCACCCTTGTGCACCTCCTTATAACATCTCTTGCATGTGTCTATTCTGCTACTGCGCCTCAGTGTTTCCCCTGTGGCTGCATCGGGTCTGGGTAGGCTGCTGTATTTCTTGTTTGGAAGCTGCAGATGTCCTTCTCGGATGCCCTCGACCAACTTTGGCCCTGGAAGGGCCGGCTGTAGACTGGTCAGCACCCTCCTGGGAGGGTTCAGTCTGGCTTGGCTTGGGTGAGGCCATGCGTGGAGGCACTGGCGGAGTGGTAGGTCTGGGTCCAGGAATGATGTGATCCTGAGCGAGCACATCATCAGAATCACGGTCCAAGGAGCTTGCGTCACTCACCAGGGGCGGCATATTACCCACCACCATCAATCTGAGGGAGGTTAGGTCGGTGCTGTGGAACCACACCGGAAAGACCCTTGTGGCCTGTGGTAGACCCAGCCGCAAACGCAACATTGAGGTGTCGGGTGGCATTGAGCTGAGACTGCATGAGAGCAGCCTGTGTCTCAAAGCCACCAGACATGGCAGCAGTTTGACGATCCATGGTAGCTGTTGCCTAGAGTGAATAAGAGCATTCTGAGCTTCCAGGGCCTTGGCCATCCTCTCCAATCCAGCACTTGTTCTTCAGCCTGTGCTGAAATGGCAGCTGCCACATCATCTGCAGGTTGTGGCATCACAGCTGGATCCGCACGGTCTCTCTGGGAGTCCACCTGCACACTGGCAATGATGGGCTCCATGGTGTGCGCAGAGCTGTCGACTATGCGGGAGGCCGACTCCTCCACACTCCTGACCACTTCCGACAGCCTGTCTGGCACCCTCGTCAGTGCCCCCAACATCTGCGAATGCCTGGCCTCCATCCTTCTCTCGCAAGCCGCAACATCGATGGCATCATCTGAGTCCTCCTCGGCAGAACTCCGGTGCGGCCTTGCTCCCCCCGGCGAGATGGCACCTGAGGTTGCCTAGCCCCGTCACCATGCTGCAGCCCACTAGGCCCGGGTGCAGCACCCAATGCAGACCCCTGTACTATCTCAATTAGATCAGGCCGCGCACTCCCAGTATCTGAGCTGGCACGTGTGGGTGGAAGCAGTGACGCGTTGATGCCAGCAGTGTCCTCGTCTTCCTCTTCCTCATCAGTTAGTTCCCCAAAAGATGGAGTGCGCTCCACAGTATCACCAGGGCTTGATCCTTTAATGTTGGCGCATTCAGGGAGAGAGAGCATTAAAGGAGGGCTTCACTTACCCATGCTGCCCACATCAGCGTTGCCAGTACCGGAGGCCACTCGGGCCATCTCATCTGTAAGCATAAATGGGAGAAAGGCTGCTGTGAGGGGGAGGTGGGGGGATTGACGCATGAAGGCTGCAACTAGCAGACTTCCAGAAGAAAAGGCACAGTAGGCGCTGTCGCATTCACCGAGAAAGAACATTAAAGGAGGGCCTTCACTTACCCACATCGGCGTCAGCAGTACTGTGACCCACAGGGAAGGCACCATGTCCGCCTACGAGTGCCTCGACCCTCTGCTCCAAGGGTGTGAGGACCTGGATCTCTGCCTCGCCACCACCAGTCATCCTCTGCTCCATGCAATTGTGAGCCAGTTTGGTCTGCAAAACAAAGAATGGTTGGTGAGTACCACTGTGATAACGCATCAGAAATGAGTGCACAAGTGTGTGTCCCTGACATGCAGCTGTAAGTGTGGGATGAAAGGGAGTCTCCATTGCGAGAACACACACAAATATGATATATATGTGAGGCGTCAACAATGAAATGCTGCTTCAGTGACTAAACAGTGAAGATGGGAAATAAGAGAATGTTGAAAGAGAGGCTCGCAGATGCAAGGTCAGCAGTTGGTGAAACAGGTACTCACTTTCATGAGATGGATGATTTTCAAATGTTTTCTGCACTGCATCGCAGTCCGGTTATGAATGAAGGTCCCTGATACCTCCCCAGCAATCTCCATCCATACATTGAAGACCTCACGAGTGGGTCTCCCCACATCCGGATAAAGGACTCTCCTCCTACCCTCGACACCTTACATGAGGGTCTCCAGCTCTGCATCCGTAAACCTGCTTGCCCTCCTTAGTCCATGAGCACCAGCCATCCTGCAACCCAGCTCCTTCCCTCCTCAGGGCCTAGCTGCAAACCCTGACCGCAGCTGGCTCATTATCTACACATGAGCACAATGCTAAATTTCTCTGTGGTGATCCCGCTTCAATCAAGCCACCCACACCGCTGCAAATTGGCGATTCCAGCCGCTCCTTACCGCAGGAGACCATTTTTTTCATTTTTTGGGTGAATTTCGATTGAGGGGGGGCCACCGGCGGTGATGGCGTGCAAAAGTCGGGAGGTGTGCCAGGTTTGTGGCAGCTCTGAATTTCGGCCCCTTGGTCTGTAACACTTTTTGAAAGCTCGAAGACTTGTATATCAAAATGGGATTCTGCCCAATGGTAGCTGCCCGAGGGCATCTGTGTACATGTTGTTTTCTTGATGCTATGTAGATGGGAAAGTCAGTGACAGAAATAGGTGGAATTTTAGATTGCCTATTTATTTTGTGTTACTGCTTATCTAAACTTAGAATATTTTAATGCAATAAAAGTAGGGTGATGATGTAGAAAAACTACTGTTGTCATGTGATTTCCTACTTTTCCACAGATCTTCCAGATGGTGGAGCAAAACACTTTGCAGCAACAGTGTCACGATTAAAAGAAAGGTGAAGCTATTTAATTTATTTGTAATTTTTACTCCTTAAGATAACTTCAGTTCAAGAAAAAATGCATTAAGGTTCAAGCAATTCATTTTTTTAAAAAGCTAGCCAAATTGGAACGGTTGTAGCAAAATCTTTCTATCAGGAAATTGATGACCGCCTGAAATTAATCAATTTGATCTTTCAGTTTTTATGGCAATTTGGCGTTTGTAAAGAGGCATATCCTTCATAGATTTTCATTGTTGTAATTTGTGGGTCTTCCAGACCATATAACCTTGCAGTTGATTCTGTAGACATTCCAAAATTATCGTGGAATGCTTGACCCCCGACTTCAGAGGTGATCTAAAAGCTGTTGAAACGGTCGCAGTCTCAGGACTTGACGTATACGCACACAATGTGGAGACTGTCCGGGAACTGCAGAGGTATGAATATGTGCATGTTAGTTGTAAATTATTTGATGAAACTACTTCTACCACCTCCCTCTCCTCTGCTTCATTTAGACATTTTATCTTCTTCTGTGGCTTCCCACAGTCATGCATCTAATCCTACCCTTCACTGGTAAACCCATGAGCAGTCAAACTTCACTGGCAGTTTTAATACCACTAAACATCTGAGAGACCTCAACGTGACCCATGGTTTCTAAATCCTGCACTTTGTTGATTCCACACACACAGGTTAAGGACACCAGGTAAACCCTTGAATCAAGGAATTAATTGCTCCCTTGATTTTTGGTGAATGAGATTTTGTGAGTGGCATTTTTGTTCAATTTCTTAATCAATGTAAAGGGAAGCAACTCCTCCTCCAATAAAGAATTTTAATTAAAAAAGCTATAGCCTAGAAAAATGGGATTTCATTTGAAACAATTTTCAGTTTCATATGGCAAAATCATTACTGATCTTAGTGATCATCACGTTGTGCAGTTAATCCTATTGGTTTCTAGGTACCATACAAATTATTTTACATTTATCACATTAAAGGAAGGAATCGGAGGCACATATGTTGGTATTTATGGTAGATACTTCAAATAACTGCCTCCACTTCAACATTTACTTATCTAAATCATGGCAGTATTAACTAAAGTTAGAAAGCCCAGTGGCTTCATTCTTTAAAGTCTAAGTGGCATCGGCGATCAAAGTAGTGTTCCTTTGATGAAAGTGATGGACAGTGCTATCAAGCGGCACTAACTCATCAATAACCTGCCCACTGATGTTCAGTTTGGGTTCCACCAGGACCACTCGGCTCCAAACCTCATTACAGCCTTGGTCCAAAAATGGACAAAAGAGCTGAATTCCAGAGGTGAGGTGAGAGTGACTGCCCTTGACATCAAGGCAGAATTTGACCGAGTGTGGTATCAAGGAACCATAGTAAAATTCTTCACTGGCAGGAGTCATGCCTAACACAAAGAAAGATGATTGTGGTTGTTGGAGGCCAGTCATCTCAGCCCCAGGACATCGCTGCAGGAATTACTTAGGACAGTGTCCTCGGCACAACTATCTTCAGTTGCTTCATCAATGACCTTCCTTCTGTCATAAGGTCAGAAGTGGGGGATGTTCGCTGATGATTTCACAATATTCAGTTCCATTCGCAATTCCTCATAATGCAACAGTCCGTGCCTGCATACATCAAGACCTAGACAACATTCAGATTTGGGCTATGGCAATGACTATCTCCAATAAGAGAGAGTCTTGCCACCTCCCCATGACATTCAATGGCATTACCATCGTCAAATCCCCCACCATCAACACCCTGGAGGTCATCATTGACCAGAAACTTAACTGGACCAGCTTGTGACCTGTTCTTGTAGCCACTGGATAAATACTGTGGCTACAAGAACAGGTCAAAAGCTGGGTATTCTGCGGTGAATGATTAGCCTTCCGACGCCCAAAAGCCTTTCTACCATTTCTAAGGCACAAGTCAGGAGTGTGAAAAGAACATAAGGAATAGGAGCAGGAGTAGGCCACCTGGCCCCTCGAGCCTGCTCCACCATTTAATAAGATCATGGCTGATTTGATCATAGACTCAACTCCATTTCCCTGCCCTCTCCCCATAACCCTTTAATCCCTTACCACTAAAAAATCTCTCTCTCTCCGCCTTAAATATATTCAATGACCCAGCCTCCACAGCTCTCTGGGGCAGAGAATTCCATAGAATTACAACCCTCTGAGAGAAGAAATTCCTCCTCATTTCATTGTTAAATGGGTGGCCCCTTATTCTGAGTCTATGTCCCCTAGTTTTAGTTTCCCCTATGAGTGGAAATATCCTCTCTGCATCCACCTTGTCGAGCCCCTTCATTATCTTGTATGTTTCGATAAGATCACCTCTCATTCTTCTGAACTCCAATGTGTATAGGCTCAACCTATCTTCATAAGTCAACCCCCTCATCTCCGGAATCAGTCTAGTGACCCTTCTCTGAACAGCCTCCAATGCAAGCATATCCTTCCTTAAATACAGAGACCAAAACTGTACGCAGTACTCCAGGTGTGGTCTCACCAATACCCAGTACAGTTGTATCAGGACTTCTCTGCTTTTATACTCTATCCCCCTTGCAATAAGGGCCAACCTTCCATTTGCCTTCCTGATTACTTGCTGTACCTACATACTCTCCACTTGCCTGGATGAGTACAGCTCCAACAACACTCAAGAAGCTCGACTTCGTCCAGGACAAAGCAGCCCGCTTGATTGGCACCACCTTAAAAATTAACTCCTTTCACCTCTGGTGCACTGTGGCTGCAGTATGTATCATCTACAAAATGCACGCTTCTTCAACAGCACCTCCCAAACCCGCAACATCTACCACCTAGAAGGATAAGGACAGTAGGCGCATGGGAACGCCATCACCTCTAAGTTCCCCTCCAAGTCACACACCATCCTGACTGAGAAATATATCTCCGTTCCTTCATCATCGCTGGGTCAAAATCCTGGAACTCCCTCCCTAACAGCACTGTGGGAGTACATTCACCACATGGACTGTAGTGGTTCAAGAAGGCAGCTCACCACCACCCTTTCAGGGGCAATAAGAGATGGGCAATAAATACTAGCCTTGCCAGTGACGCCCACATCCCGCGAATGAATTTTTAAAAAAGAGTTCAGTGTGTGGTTGTAGAAGATCATCCACTTTGGATCGAAGACAAATCAGAATATTTTCTTAATAGTGAGAGTGTAGGAGCTGTGAAAGAGCAAAGGGATTCTGGTGTCCTTGTACACAGATCAATAAAAACTAGTGCGCAGTTACAAAAAGTAGTAAGAAAAAGGCTAATGGAATATTAGCCTATATCACGATGGGATTGGATTCAAAAGTGAAGAAGTGATGCTTCAATTGTGTAGGGTCATCTGGAGTTGTTCTGGGCACCACATTTCGGGAAGGATATATTGGCGTTGGAGAGGGTTCAGCATAGATTCACCAGAATGATACTGGGGCCTAGAGAGTTAAATTATGAGGACAGGTTGCATAAACTTGGTTTTATATTCCCTTGAGTTTAGACGGTTGAGGGGACATCTAATAGAGGTCTTTAAAATTATAAAAATATTCCATTGAGTAGATGCAGTGAAATTCTTTTCTCTGGTGGGGTAATCCAGAATGAGGAACTTAAAATTAGAGTTAGGTCATTTAGGAATGAATTCAAGAAGCACTTTTTCACAAATAGGGTAGTGGAAATCTGCAACTCATTTCCCAAAAAGCAGTGGCATTTTCAAGACAGATGATCGATTTTTGTTAAGTAAAGGTATCCAGGGAAATGGTGCTGAGGTGGGTAAATATACTTGAGGGACAGAGAAGCCATAATCTAAATGAATGGTGGAAACAGATTTGAGGGGCTGAATGGCCTACTCCTGTTCCTGTTTTCCTATCATGGCAGGAATGCAAAACTGGAGATTTGGATTTGGAGAGATTTTTGATATTGGGACCGTTTCCAAAAGAGCAGAAAATGCTAAGAATAAAGACTTGCATTTATAAAGCAAGTACGATCACCAGATCTCCCCAAGTGCTTTACAGCCAATAAAGTACTTTTGAAGTGTAGTCACTGTTGTCATGTAGGGACCACGGCAGGCAATATGCATGCAGCAATCTCCCACTAACAGCAATGTGCTAATAGCCAGATAATCTGTTTTTGTGATGTTGATTGAGGGATAAATATTGGCTAGGGCACCGGGGATAACTCCCCTGCACTTAAAAGTACGCCCACCTGCAAAAGCAGATGGGGCCTCAGTTTAACGTCCCATCCAAAAGACGGCACCTCCGACAGTGCAGCGCTCCCTCAGTACTGCACTGGAGTGTCAGCCTTGATTTATGTGCTTAAGTCTCTGGAGTGGGACTTGAACCCACAACCTTATGACTCAGAGGTGAGAGTGCTACCAACTGAACCACAGCTAACACTCAAAGAATAGAATTTTTAAAGATTATGGAGAGTTTTGATATAGTGACTAAGGAAAGGCTATGTGGTCTGGTTGGAGAGTCGGTAACAAGGGCTATCAATTTAAAATTGTCACCAAGAGTGAAGAGAGCGACTAGGAGAAAATTCTTTACACCCAGGGTTGTTGGAGCTTGAAATGCTTGTGCACAGGGAGTGCTTGAGGCAGAGACACTTGCTGCTTCTAAGGGGAAATTGGATAAATATTTGAAGCAGAGAAGATACAAGGCTAACTTATTTTTTCCCTTAATTTGTGGCCACATTAGATGTTCACATGGTTTCATTGAATTTTTTAGGACTGTTCGGGACCCTCGGGCGAAGTTTGACCAATCACTGAGTGTCTTAAAACATGCGAAGAAGGTAAAGCCTAGTCTTCTTTCAAAAACATCCATAATGTTGGGACTAGGCGAGACTGATGAACAGGTGTATGCAACGCTGAAAGGTGAGGGAGAACAAAATAGACAGCTTTCTATAGGAAAGTGTGATGCTTTTCCATTTTCATTTTATTACTTTCAGTTATTTTATTGTTACTAAACTGACATATTTTGGATGTAAATATGCAAGAATTATATCATAATAACATGAAAACTAATTGTTGCTCAGTAACCGCAGATTGATTTTAAAACCACAGAATTTAACTTTGGAGCACAGTTCCTGTAATTTGGATTCTTACCTTAAGTAGTTCACAGTAGTAACAGGATGAGCATTAAACTCTCCCACATATGTGTGTTTCTGTATCTGCAGGTATGTCATTTTGGAGCTTTTAAGCATTGTTCCATTTCTTCTATGTAGACTTTAGGTCAGGATCTGGAGTTCCTAATTACTGAATGTATATTTTACACAATCTTAGTGTCAGCTGTGGCACTCTTGCCTCTGAGTCAGAGAGCATAAAGAAAATCTAGACTGACACTCCAGTGCAGTGCTGAGGGAGCACTGCACTGTCGGAGGTGCCGTCGTTCGGATGAGACAGTAAACCGAGGCCTCATCTGCTCTCAAGTGGACGCAAAAGACCCTATGGCACTATTTCGAAGAAGAGCAGGAGAGTTATCCCCGGTGCCCTGGCCAATATTTATCTTTCAATCAACATAACAAATCATTATCACATTGTTGTTTGTTGGAGCTTGATTGTACGCAAATTGGCTGCTGCATTTCCAACATTACAACAGTGACTACACTCCAAAAGTACTTTATTGGCTGTAAAGTGCTTTGAAATGTCCAGTGGTCATGAAAGGCGTTATATAAATCCAAGGTATTTCTTTCTTTTTACCTATCAGTGTTTTAAATTCAGATTAACAAACCAGTGTTAGCATACTCAATCTAACAACATTTACCTTGCTGGTTAAGCCGGGGTTCTACCTGATCGACAAAATAAATACTGTGACTAGTGCTTAAAAATAAGTAGGTAAACAAGACAAAAAATTAAGATGAGGATAATGGCTGCTTGCAACTATGAAGCAGGAATGCACTAGTCAGAGTTACTAGAACTACAAAACTTTGGTCTCTGGTAATGAGTACAAAGATCATCTTCATGTTCTCTCTCACAGAACTCCGAGAGACTGGTGTGGATTGTGTAACGTTGGGGCAGTACATGCAACCGACAAAACGACATCTAAAGGTAAGGAGGTCAGGGGCAGTATCTGTCCGGCATGCATATTCCACACACTGGGATGAGATTTCTAAATTGTTGTGGCACTCATGACAATTTGAAGCATCATTTTCTGTTACTGTAAGGCCATTTCAATGGGCTGGGACAAGCACCCTGTATTGTTGCTCCATGTCAACTTGGAATGCAACTTTTTTATTGTTAGTTTTTTTTGGTGAGTTCTTGTTCTGATCAACATGATGGATGTCTGTGCTGTGGAATAGCTAACTTTTCTCACTGTTAGCATCAGGAGCTCTCGGGTTAGTTGGCTAGATGCAGAGTAAAGCTCCCTTGACTCTGCCACAGCAATATGCTAAAACTCCAGCCTTAGAAGAACACCTGTTTTTTCATCCTTCATTTCACACATCTTCCATCTCTGTGGCCTCTGAGATTGCAGTTCAGTGGCAAATTGTGGAAAATTTTATGCTGTGTATCTGTATCCAACAAACTGTGGTTGAGATTTCCCATGTTCATTTAAAATAAGAACCCTTTGCAGTCAGCAGACAGAAGATATTTCATCTCACCTATCTAAACTGGAATCAAACCTCAAGTTGCAGAAATAAAAATACATAATTTATGTGTTACAATCGAAAATGAACCAAACAATTTCTACAAATATTTGGTGTCACTTGTCCGTATTTTCAGACCATTATTGACTCTCCCTTCTGCTTAATCAAATTGCTTGACTAATGCTTACAGATCTATTGACCGCGATTTCGGTGGCGAGTCGGGTGCGGCCAGCATTGGTGGCGTGTGGGGAACGCACTCTCTTCTCCAGCCTGCCCTCTCACAGCTATCTTCCTTTGATGGGGCTTGTTAAGCCTGCCCTGCGAGGTTCCTGGCCAATTAGCAGGAAGTGAGTCTGATGACATCATTTGATGTTGCATCATCAACCGGTTCCCTTAAAGGAACCATGGTCACATTCATTTTGACAGTTGTGCTGTCAGTGTTCTGCAGCATTGACGTGCTGCAACCACTGACCGGTACTGCACAAATGAGCAAGGCTGCATCCAGTCTCTCCCATGACTCCCTCCATAGGCTTCTGGAAGGAGTCACAGAACGCAGCGAAGTTCTCTTCTCTTCGCATGGGCAGAGCGATCTCCCCAGGATACCAACACAGCCTGGATGCACATTGCACAGGAGAGCACAAGCAGGGATGTCGTCCGAAAGACCTGGCTGCAGTGGCGCAAACCTTTCATTGACCTCAGTAGATCACAAAACGTTACTGCAAAGCAATACTCAACCCCATCCTGCTATGCCACTTATCATATGCTCATCACTCTGCATTCCCTACCCTACTCCTGCACATCCTTGAACCTTACCTTGCACCTCCACTCATCCATCTCTATCTACATTATCACTTCCCCATCTCATTAGCCACCTCTTACACTCACCCTCATCCTTGTCCAATCATACCAACTAACAACACACAAGAGTAGGCACTTGGGTCATTTAGCCAATGTTCATGTAGAGTTTTTGCTAATAAGAACATAAGCAATAGGAGCAGGAGTAGGCCATACGGCCCCTCGAGCCTGCTCCGCCATTTAATACGATCATGGCTGATCCAATCATGGACACAGGTCTACTTCCCTGCCCGCTCTCCATAACATAGGAACTTAGAAAATAGGTGCAGGAGTAGGCCGTTCAGCCCTTCGAGCCTGCACCGCCATTCAATAAGATCATGGCTGATCGTTCCCTCAGTACCCCTTTCCTGCTTTCTCTCCATACCCCTTGATCCCTTTAGCCGTAAGGGCCATATCTAACTCCCTCTTGAATACATCCAATGAAGTGCCATCAACAACTCTCTGCGGCAGGGAATTCCACAGGTTAACAACTCTTGAGTGAAGAAGTTTCTCCTCATCTCAGTTCTAAATGGCCTACCCCTTATCCTAAGACTGTGTCCCCTGGTTCTGGACTTCCCCAACATCGGGAACAATCTTACACATCTAATCTGTCCAGTCCCGTCAGAATCTTATAGTTTCTATGAGATCCCCTCTCAACCTTCTAAACTTTAGTGTATAAAGGCCCAGTTGATCCAATCTCTCCTCATATGTCAGCCCAGCCATCCCGGGAATCAGTCTGGTGAACCTTTGCTGCACTCCCTCAATAGCAAGAACATCCTTCCTCAGATTAGGAGACCAAAACTGAACACAATACTCCAGGTGAGACCTCACCAAGGCCCTGTACAACTACAGTAAGACCTCCCTGCTCCTATACTCAAATCTCCTAGCTAAGAAGGCCAACATACTATTTGCCTTCTTCACCGCCCGCTGTACCTGCACGCCAACTTTCAATGACTGATGAACCATGATGAACCAGATCTCGTTGCACCTCCCCTTTTCCTAGTCTGCCGCCATTCAGATAATATTTTGCCCTTGAGTTTCTGCCCCCAAAGTGGAAACCCTCACATTTATCCACATTATATTGCATCTGCTATGCATTTGCCCACTCACCTAACCTGTCCACCTCACCTACCCTGTAGCCTCCTAGCATCTTCCTCACAGCTCACACCACCACCCAGTTTAGTGTCATCTGCAAACTTTGAGCTACTACATTCAATTCCTTCATCTAAATCATTAATGTATATAGTAAAGAGCTGGGGTCCCAGCACTGAGCCCTGCGGCACTCCACTAATCAGTGCCTGCCATTCTGCCGTTTATCCCAACTCTCTGCTTCCTGTCTGCTAACCAGTTCTCTATCCACGTCAGTACATTACCCCCAATGCCATGTGCTTTGATTTTGCACACCAATCCTTTGTGTGGGGCCTTGTCAAAAGCCTTTTGAAATTCCAAATACACCACATCCACTGGTTCTCCCTTGTCCACTCTACTAGTTACATCCTCAAAAAATTCTCGAAGATTTGTGAAGCATGATTTCCCTTTCATAAGTCCATGCTGACTTGGACCGATCCTGTCACTGCTTTCCAAATGTGCTGCCATTTCATCCTTAACAATTGATTCCAACATTTTCCCCACTACTGATGTCAGGCTAACCGGCCTATAATTACCCGTTTTCTCTCTCCCTCCCTTTTTAAAAAGTGGTGTTACATTAGCTACCCTCCAGTCCATAGGAACTGATCCAGAGTCGATAGACTGTTGGAAAATGATCACCAGTGCATCCACTATTTCTAGGGCCACTTCCTTAAGTACTCTGGGATGCAGACTATCCGGCCCCGGGGATTTATTGGCCTTCAATCCCATCAATTTCCCTTACACAATTTCCCACCTGATAAGGATATCCTTCAGTTCCTCCTTCTCATTAGACCCTCGATGTCCTAGTACTTCCAGAAGGTTAATTGTGTCTTCATTCGTGAAGACAGAACCAAAGTATTTGTTCAACTGGTCTGCCATTTCTTTGTTCCCCATTATAAATTCACCTGACTCCGACTGCAAGGGACTTACATTGGTCTTCACTAATCTTTTTCTCTTCACATATCTGTAGAAGCTATTGCAGTCAGTTTTTATATTCCCGGCAAGCTTCCTCTCGTACTCTATTTGCCCCCTCTTAATTAAACCTTTTGTCCTCCTCTGCTGAATTCTAAATTTCTCCTAGTCCTCAGGTTTGCTGCTTTTTCTGGCTAATTTATATGCCTCTTTTTTGGATTTAACACTACCCTTAATTTCTCTTGTTAGCCACGGTTGAGCCACCTTCTCCGTTTTATTTTTACTCCAGACAGGGATGTACAATTGCTGAAGTTCATCCATGTGATCTTTAAATGTTTGCCATTGCCTATCCACTGTCAACCCTTTAAGTATCATTTGCCAGTCTATTCTAGCCAATTCACGCCTCAAACCATCCAAGTTACCTTTCCTTAAGTTCAGGACCCTAGTTTCTGAATTACTGTGTCACTCTCCATCTTAATAAAGAATTCTACCATATTATGGTCACTCTTCCCCAAGGGGCCTCGCACAACAAGATTGCTAATTAGTCCTTTCTATTACACATCACCCAGTCTAAAATGGCCAGCTCTCTAGTTGGTTCCTCGACATATTGGTCTCGAAAACTATCCCTAATACACTCCAGGAAATCATCCTCCACAATAACCCTTTATTCCCTTATCGTTTAAGAAACTGTCTATTTCTGTCTTAAATTTATTCAATGTCCCAGCTTCCACAGCTCTCTGAGGCAGCGAATTACACAGATCCACAATCCTCAGGGAAGAAATTTCTCCTCATCTCAGTTTTAAATGGGTGGCCCCTTATTCTAAGATTATGCCCTCTAGTTCTAGTCTCCCCCATCAGTGGAAACATCCTCTCTGCATCCACCTTGTCAAGCCCCCTCAATCTTATACGTTTCGATACGTTCACCTCTCATTCTTCTGAATTCCAATGAGTAGAGGCCCAACCTACTCATCCTTTCTTCATAAGTCAACCCCCTCATCCCCGGAATCAACCTAGTGAACCTTCTCTGAACTGCCTCCAAAGCAAGTATATCCTTTTGTAAATATGGAAACCAAAACTGCACGCAGTATTCCAGGTGTGGCCTCACCAATACCCTGTACAACTGTATCAAGACTTCCCTGCTTTTATACTCCATCCCCTTTGCAATATAGACTAAGATTCGATTGGCCTTCCTGATCACTTGCTGTACCTGCATACTAACCTTTTGTGTTTCATGCACAAGTACCCCTAGGTCCTGCTGTACTGCAGCACTTTGCAATCTTTCTCCATTTAAATACTAACTTGCTCTTTGATTTTTTTTCTGCCAAAGTGCATGACCTCATACTTTCCAACATTATACTCCATCTGCCAAATTTTTGCCCACTCACTTAGCCTGTCTATGTCCTTTTGCAGATTTTTTGTGTTCTCCTCACACATTGTGTTATCAAACATTGAAATCTTTATGTTGAAGACTTTGTGTTCTTGGACAGATTTGTGTGCACCTTTGGAAGTGGCTTAGTTGAGTTGTAGTGAATGGTTAGACATAAGGGTACCCTGCACAATGGTGATGAATGTGAAAGGAATGGCTTGGGTATTGCATGGATGCTTTATGGTGCTGGTGTGGGGTGATGCCAACCTGGCGCATCATGTGGCAGCCAGGGTGCACAGCGTCAAGTGAAATAAATGTGAGGCCATCCCTGGCCTCATGGGCAGCACTGTGGGCGGGTGCTGATGCCCTGTGTACTGTACAGCATCAGGTGATTACCAGAGAAGGTTGGTGCTGGTGTGTTTAGTGATGCTGGTGTTGGGGCTGATCGTGGTGGGATTCTGAGGACCAAGATGAGATTTTTTCCAAGGGCACTGATGCTGCTGGAAAAGATGGCAGGTGAAGTTGAAATGACAGAAGCGATCTGTCAGTGGTGAGAGTGGTTGCTCCAAGGAGGTGACCGTGAATAGAGAGTTCACTCAAACACTTCCAAACTGCATACAGCTCAAAAGTTTCTTCCAAATCCTGAAGGCTTCAGCTTCTGACATTTGAAAGTGAACAGCTGTAAAATGGTAGCTTTTATACCACTTCTGCAGTTGTCAACTAGCCAAAGCAATAGAGTCAATGAGAACCCGACTCCACTTACCTTGCTTGTTCCCTGAGAGACAGCAAACTCGTCAAAAAGTTAGTAAAATTGTAAGTGCCTGCTTTTAATCCTCTTAAATAGCATTAGACTACATGTTAAGTACTTTACTTAACTGGCCCGTCGCTTGGTATCAGATCTGCGATCCGCACGCAGATCGGACAGTTGAAAGACTGACACAGAGTAGGGTTCAGAGCAAGATCCCGACCCACTGTTGCAGGGTGAGAAGATTTCTGCCATTGTGTGGGCCAAATGGTTTCAGAAAAGAGCTTAAAAACAAAGGGGAATTCATCTGTGTAATAACCATAGAAACTTACAGTGCAGAAGGAGGCCATTTCGGTCTATCGTTTCCGCGCCGGCCGACAAAGAGCTGCACGACCCTTGGTCAGCAGCCCTAAAGGTTACATATAAACCTATGAACAATGACGGAAAAGTAAAGAGCACCCAGCCCAACCAGTCCGCCTCACACAACTGCGACACCCCTTATACTGAAACATTCTACATCCATCCCATAAGTAACAGCTTTTAATGTTACAAGTTAAATATTTCATTAATCTTTTCTCTTGTATATATATTTTTCTATAACTATAAAACTCGTTTTAACTTTGTTCAGGAAAAGAAACTACTGATATGTTATCTGTAGACTATAAAAAATGACTGCTGTCTGCTTCACTATGTCCTTGGGAAAAGCCATGTTTTATATGTAGTTGCTAACCTAATTTGCAACTTGACGATAGTGACTTCTATCCAAGCAACAGAAAAGCAGACAGAATATGCCTGGACAATGATGCTTTTGACATCACTCAAAAACTAGAGAGATATAAGCAGCAGTCCCATTGAAGCAAGCCTGGAACTTCTATATTTATGCAATTATCCAAAAAGATCATGCATGAAATGAAAAGGGATGAGAAAAATAACACAGTGAAGCAGATAGCAGTCATTTTATAATGAAATGTTTGTGACAGAACTGAAGTGTCTTTTACTGAAAGGCACACAGTGGATTGTAATTGATTAATTGAGGGATCTTGCATGCCAGAACGGCTTTCTTAAATATACGGTGCCTTAACTATATATGCAGAGTTTTATTTTCTCCAACAGCTGTTCAAAAGTATATCAGTGGAAGGCAGCAGCAGCCAAGTTTATGGCACCAGGGGTGGCTCTGCTGCACAGGAGGGCAGGAAAAAGAGTGGGAGAGCTATAGTGGTCAGGGATTCTATTGCAAGGGGAATAGATAGGCGTTTCTGCGGCGCAATCGAGACTCCAGGATGTGTTGCCTCCCTGGCGCAAGGGTCAAGGATGTCTCGGAGCGGCTGCAGGGCATTCTGGAGGGGAAGGGTGAACAGCCAGTTGTCATAGTGCATATAGGTACCAACAATATAGGTAAAAAAACAGGGTGAGGTCCTACAAGCTGAATTTAGGGAGCTAGGAGTTAAATTTAAAAAGTAGGACCTCAAAGGTAGTAATCTCAGAATTTGCTAGTCAGAGTAGGAATAGCAGGATAGTTAAGGTGAATACGTGGCTTGAGGAATGGTGTAAGGGGGAGGGATTCAAATTCCTGGAACATTGGAACCGATTCTGGGGGAGGTGGGACCAGTACAAACCGGATGGTCTGCACCTGGGCAGGACTGGAACTGATGTCCTAGCGGGAGTGCTTGCTAGTGCTGCTGGGGAGGGTTTAAACTAATATGGCAGGGGGATGGGAATCTATGCAGGGAGACAAAGGGAAGTAAAATGGGGGTAGAAGCAAAAGGTAGAAAGGAGATAAGGAAAAGTGGAGGACAGAGAAATCAAAGGCAAAAATCCAAAAGGGCCACATTACAGCATAATTCTAAAAGGACAAAGAGTGTTTAAAAAAAAACACCTAAAGGCTCTGTGTCTCAATGCGAGGAGCATTCGTAATAAGGTGGATGAATTAACTGCGCAGATAGCTGTTAATGGATATGATGTAATTGGGATTACGGAGACATGGCTCCAGGGTGACCAATATTGGGAACTCAATATCCAGGGGTATTCAATATTCAGGAAGGATAGACAGAAAGGAAGAGGAGGTGCGGTAGCGTTGCTGGTTAAAGAGGAGATTAACGCAATAGTAAGGGAGGACATTAGCTTGGATGATGTGGAATCTGTATGGGTAGAGCTGCGGAACACTAAAGGGCAGAAAACGCTAGTGGGAGTTGTGTACAGACCACCAAACAGTAGTAGTGAGGTTGGGGATGGCATCAAACAGGAAATTAGGGATGCGTGCAATAAAGGTACAGCAGTTATCATGGGTGATTTTAATCTACATATAGATTGGGCTTACCAAACTGGTAGCAATATGGTGGAGGAGGATTTCCTGGAGTATATAAGGGATGGTTTTCGAGATCAATATGTCGAGGAATGGCAGGCAGTGACTAGTGGAGTGCCGCAAGGTTCTGTGCTGGGGCCCCAGCTGTTTACATTGTACATTAATGATTTAGACGAGGGGATTAAATGCAGTATCTCCAAATTTGCGGATGATACTAAGTTGGGTGGCAGTGTGAGCTGCGAGGAGGATGCTATTAGGCTGCAGAGTGACTTGGATAGATTAGGTGAGTGGGCAAATGCATGGCAGATGAAGTATAATGTGGATAAATGTGAGGTTATCCACTTTGGTGGTAAAAACAGAGAGACAGACTATTATCTGAATGGTGACAGATTAGGAAAAGGGAAGGTGCAACGAGACCTGGGTGTCATGGTACATCAGTCATTGAAGGTTGGCATGCAGGTACAGCAGGCGGTTAAGAAAGCAAATGGCATGTTGGCCTTCATAGCGAGGGGATTTGAATACAGGGGCAGGGAGGTGTTGCTACAGTTGTACAGGGCCTTGGTGAGGCCACACCTGGAGTATTGTGTACAGTTTTGATCTCCTAACTTGAGGAAGGACATTCTTGCTATTGAGCGAGTGCAGCGAAGGTTCACCAGACTGATTCCCGGGATGGCGGGACTGACCTATCAAGAAAGATTGGATCAACTGGGCTTGTATTGACTGGAGTTCAGAAGAATGAGAGGGGACCTCATAGAAACGTTTAAAATTCTGACGGGTTTAGACAGGTTAGATGCAGAAAGAATGTTCCCAATGTTGGGGAAGTCCAGAACCAGGGGTCACAGTCTGAGGATAAGGGGTAAGCCATTTAGGACCGAGATGAGGAGAAACTTCTTCACCCAGAGAGTGGTGAACCTGTGGAATTCTCTACCACAGAAAGTAGTTGAGGCCAATTCACTAAATATATTCAAAAGGGAGTTAGATGAAGTCCTTACTACTCGGGGGATCAAGGGTTATGGCGAGAAAGCAGGAAGGGGGTACTGAAGTTTCATGTTCAACCATGAACTCATTGAATGGCGGTGCAGGCTAGAAGGGCTGAATGGCCTGCTCCTGCACCTATTTTCTATGTTTCTATGTTCTATGTTTCTATGAACCAACTAGAGATTTGGCCATCCTAGACTGGGTGTTGTGTAATAAGAGAGGATTAATTAGCAATCTTGTTGTGCGAGGCCCCTTGGGGAAGAGTGACCATAATATGGTGCAATTCTTCATTAAGATGGAGAGTGACACAGATAATTCAGAGAATAGGGTCCTGAACTTAAAGAAAGGTAACTTCGATGGTATGAGACGTGAACTGGCTAGGATAGACTGGCGAATGATACTTAAAGGGTTGACAGTGGATAGGCAATGGCAGACATTTAAAGATCACATGGCTGAACTTCAACAATTGTACATCCCTGTCTGGCGTAAAAATAAAAAGGGGAAGGTGGCTAACAAGGGAAATTAGGGATAGTGTTAAATCCAAGGAAGAGGCATGGAAATTGGCCAGAAAAAGCAGCAAACCTGAGGACTGGGAGAAATTTAGAATTCAGCAGAGGAGGACAAAGAGTTTAGTTAGGAGGGGGAAAATAGAGTATGAGAGTAAGCTTGCAGGGAACATAAAAACTGACTGAAAAAGCTTCTATAGATATGTGAAGAGAAAAAGATTAGTGAAGACAAATGTAGGTCCATTGCAGTCAGAATCAGGTGAATTTATAATGGGGAACAAAGAAATGGCAGACCAATTGAACAAATACTTTGGTTCTGTCTTCACTAAGGAAGACACAAATAACCTTCTGGAAATACTAGGGGACCGAGGGTCTAGCGAGAAGGAGGAACTGAAGGAAATCCTTATTAGTCAGAAAATTGTGTTAGGGAAATTGATGGGATTGAAGGCCGATAAATCCCCAGGGCCTGATAGACTGCAAAACAGAGTACTTAAAGAAGTGGCCCTAAAAATAGTGGATGCATTGGTGGTCATTTTCCAACATTCTGTAAACTCTGGATCAGTTCCTATGGATTGGAGGGTAGCTAATGTAACCCCACTTTTTAAAAAAGGAGGGAGAGAGAAAACACGGAATTAGAGACCGGTTAGCCTGATATCGATAGTGGGGAAAATGTTGGAATCAATTATTAAAGATGAAATAGCAGCGCATTTGGAAAGCAGTGACAGGATCGGTCCAAGTCAGCATAGATTTATGAAAGGGAAATGATGCTTGACAAATCTTCCAGAAATTTTTTGAGGATGTAACTAGTAGAGTGGATAATGGAGAACCAGTGGATGTGATGTATTTGGACTTTCAAAAGGCTTTTGACAAGTTCCCACACAAGAGATTAGTGTGCAAAAGTAAAGCACATGGTATTGGAGGTAATGTATTGACGTGGATAGAGAACTGGTTGGCAGACAGGAAGCAGAGAGTTGGGATAAACGTGTTCTTTTCAGAATGGCAGACAGTGACTAGTGGGGTACCGCAAGGTTCAGTGCTGGGACTCCAGCTATTTACAATATACATTAATGATTTGGATGAAGGAATTGAATGTAATATCTCCAAGTTTGCAGATGACACTAAGCTGGGTGGCAGTGTGGGCCGTGAGGAGGATGCTAAGAGGCTGCAGGGTGACTTGGACAAGTTAGGTGAGTGGGCAAATGCATGGCAGATGCAGTATAATGTGGATAAATGTGAGGTTATCCACTTTGGTGGCAAAAACAGGAAGGCAGAATATTATCTGAATGGTGACAGATTAGGAAAAGGGGAGGTGCAACGAGACCTGGGTGTCATGGTACATCAGTCATTGAAAGTTGGCATGCAGGTACAGCAGGCTGTGAAGGCAGCAAATGACATGTTGGCCTTCACAGCGAGAGGATTTGAGTATAGGAGCAGGGAGGTCTTACTGCTGTTGTACAAGGCCTTGATGAGGCCACACCTTGAATATTGTGTACAGTTTTGGTCTCCTAATCTGAGGAAGGACATTCTTGCTATTGAGGGAGTGCAGCAAAGGTTCACCAGACTGATTTCTGGGATGGCAGGACTGACCTATGAAGAAAGACTGGATTGACTAGGCTTATATGCACTGGAATTTAGAAGAATGAGAGGGGATCTCATAGAAACATATAAAATTCTGACGGGATTGGACAGGTTAGATGCAGGAAGAATGTTCCCGATGTTGGGGAAGTCCAGAACCAGGGGTCACAGTCTAAGGGTAAGGGGTAAGCCATTTAGGACTGAGCTGAGGAGAAACTTCTTCACTCAGAGAATTGTGAACCTGTGGAATTCTCTACTACAGAAGTTGTTGAGGCCAGTTCATTATATATATTCAAAAGGGAGTTAGATGTGGCCCTTACGGCTAAAGGGATCAAGGGGTATGGAGAAAAAGCAGGAATGGGGTACTGAAGTTGCATGATCAGCCATGATCATATTGAATGGTGGTGCAGGCTCGAAGGGCCGAATGGCCTACTCCTGCACCTATTTTCTATGTGTCATATTATTTCTAATATTTGCGATGAGGTAAGATGCTAATATAGTATTTTAAGTACAAGAATATTGTGGTAAAGGAATACAAGAGGAAAAAAAAACCTGTTGCCTGCCTTTTTCTCCTGACAGGTGAGATATGCAGTACTATGCATCACTTTCTTTTCATGTGATGCTGTCCTACTGTGAGTGGCACACATGATGATTGCAATAAATGGCAAAAGGAGCTTTAGCAAAATAAACAAACCCACGTGCAAAACAGAATTGTGTATGTATGTACACCTCTATGTATTGGGACATTGGAAGAGGACAGTAAAAGTATGTTTATGTGTATGTACTAGACGCATGCAGCAGAGCGTGGTCTCCAATCATCTTGGATCCCCTCGCCAATGCACCAAGACGTTGGTCTGTCAAGCCCGTGTGGCGGCTGGTGTGAAACGGCCACCCCACATTAAAAGAATTCATGCACAGGCATCTTCCACCACTTAAAATGAAGTTCGGGACCGGGAACGTCAGGACCCTCATGGACAGCACCTGTGACAAAGACTGTAGGTACCGCATCGGAAACATCAGTCACCTGAGAACTCATTTTTCGTGTGGAAGCAAGTCATCCTCGACTCCGAGGGACTGCCTAAGAAGAGACTATAAACAAGAAATTACAACATTTTTCCTATTTATATAAAATTGTACTACATTGGGCCCAAGTTTCCACATTATTTGCGCCTGATTTTTAGGAGCAACTGGTGGAGAACGGACTATCTTAGAAATCGCAATTCTCCGCATTTTTTTTTCTGCATTTCTAGTCAGGTAGAACAGTTCCACTTTGGAACAGAATTTTTTCTTCAAAAGGGGGCGTGTCCGGCCACTGACGCCTGATTTCAAAGTTTCCACAGTGAAAACGTATTCCAAACTAACTTAGAATGGAGCAAGTGAAGATTTTTGTTGAACTAAAAAAACCTGTTCTACACATTAAAAAAATCAGGCGCAGGTTACAAATTAGGCGTCCAGAACGAGGTGAGGGGGGAGGGGGGGGAAGGGAAGTCATTAAATTCTGTAATAAATCCTTATTTATACTTATACAAATAAATCCAACCTGAATAAACATTTATAAGCAAAGAAAAGATTAAATAAACCATCTTCCTATCTGTGTGAAAGTGCTTCAGGCAGGCCTTTCGGGACCGAAGGCTGAACGGGCCGGCCCGAGACTTCGGGCAGGGCCCGTCCCCAGCACCAGATTTACAGGTAGGTGGCGTTGGGTCAGGTCAGAGAGGTTCGGTTCGGTTTGGGTCGGGGGGAGGGAGGGAGAGAGAGGGGGGGAGGGAGGGAGAGAGGGGGGAGGGAGGGAGAGAGAGGGAGGGAGGGGGGGGGAGGTCAGGTCGGGGAGGGGGAGGTCAGGTCGGGGAGGGGGAGGTCAGGTCAGAACCAGTCCGGGGGCAGAGGGGGGGGAGCGGGAGTCGGGTCGGGTCCAGTCGGTGGGGGGGCAGGAGCAGGAGCGCTGGTCGGGTCGGGTCCAGTCGGGGTGGGGGGGGGGGCGGAGCGGGAGCGGGAGTCGGGTCGGGTCCAGGGGGTGGTCGGGTCGGGGGGCGGGAGCGCGGGTTGGGTCGGGTCCAGTCGGGTGGGGTGGGGAGCAGAGCGCGGGTCGGGTCGGGGGGGGGGGGTGGAGCGGGAGTCGGGCCGGGTCCGGTCCGGGGGGGAGCGGGGGTCGGGTCGGGTCCGGAGGCAAGGGGGGGGAGTGGGTGTCGGGTCTGGTCAGGTGGGGGAGCAGGAGCTGCCGTGGGAGGAGCCTTATTCACGCAGCCCCAGTGAGGCCATTCGGCCAGGGCTAGGGGCTGCGTGCTTTGGGCCCCTCCCACACAGTTTCGGGCGCCTGGAGCTACTGCACTTGCATGCCCACTGTAGCGCGCATTTGCAGAGGCCCCGGCACTGTTTTCAGCGCAGGGTCCTGGCTCTGCCCCCCCCACAGCTCGTGCTGCGCTGCGCCGAGGGCCAGAGGACCTGCAGGGAGGTGGAGAATACGGAGGATTTTTTTCGGCGCACTTTGTGGCGCGAAAAATGGGTGTCCAGGTCGGGACTGCGCCGTTCTAGGCGCGTGTGGAAACTTGGGCCCATTATTTCCAAACTTTGCTAATGTAGTAAGAAAGCCAATATTATAGTTCTGTCATTTAGGCAAACACAGCAGCCCCTGGTATAGTTTTCATATAATGTAAGTAAGGGGCCGATAATTAAGTCTAAGTGTATAGTTATACTCTCCTCAAATAATTGAGGTAAACTATCCCTCCTGTCCTTCTCGACCTGTCTGCAGCCTTTGACACGGTTGACCACTCCATCCTCCTCCACCACCTCCCAGCCAAGTGGGAATGCCTGGTTCCATTCTTATCTATCTAATCATAGCCAGAGAATCGGCTGCAAAGGCTCCTCTTCCTGCTCCCGCATCGTTGCCTCTGGTGTCCCCCAAGAATCTATACCTGGCCCAATCCAATTTCTACATGCTGTCCTCGACAATATCATCCGAAAACACAGTGTTAGTTTCCACATGTACGCTGGCAACACCCAGCTCTCCCTCATCACCACTTCTCTTGACCCCTCCATGGTCTCTAAATTGTCAGACTGCTTGTCTGGCTGTTCTGGATGAGCAGAAATGTTCTCCAATGAAATAGTGGGAAGTCCGAAGCCATTGTCTTCGGTCCCCACCTCAAACTCCGTTCCCTAGCCAACAATTCCATCCCTCTCCCTCGCATTTGTCTGAGGCTGAACCAGACTGTTTGCAATCTTGGTGTCATATTTGACGCTGAATTGAGCTGCCAACCACACATCTGCACCATAACTAAGACCACCTATTTTCACCTTCGTAACATTGCCAGTCTCTGCTCCTGCCTCAACTCATTTGCCGCTGAAACCATCATCCATGCCTTTGTTACCTCTAGACTTGATCTTCCAGTGCACTCCTGGCCAACCTCCCACTTTTTACCTTATGTAAATTTGATGTCATCCAAAACTCGGCAGCCCATGTCCTAACTCGCACCAAGTCCCGTTCACCCATCACCCCTGTGCTCACTGACCTACATTGTCTCCCGATTAAGCAATGCCTCAATATTAAAATTCTCATCCTTGTTTTCAAATCCCTCCATGATCTCACCCCTCCCTATCTCTGTAATCTCCTCCAGCCCCACAACCCTCCGACATATCTGCGTTCCTCTATTTCTGCCCTCTTGAGCATCCCTGATTTCTGCCCACTTGAGCATCCCTGATGACATTAAGATTATTGGGAAAACGGGCTGTGTAGAGGACACAGAGAGGCTGCAAAGAGATTTGGATAGGTTAAGCGAATGGGCGAAGGTTTGGCAGATGGAATACAATGTCGGAAAGTGTGAGGCCATCCACCTTGGGGAAAAAAAACAGTAAAAGGGAATATTATTTGAATGGGGAGAAATTACAACATGCTGTGGTGCAGAGGGACCTGGGGGTCCTTGTGCATGAATGCCAAAAAGTTAGTTTGCAGGTGCAGCAGGTAATCAGGAAGGCAAATGGAATGTTGGCCTTCATTGCGAGAGGGATGGAGTACAAAAGCAGGGAGGTGTTGCTGCAACTGTATAGGGTATTGGTAAGGCCGCACCTGGAGTACTGCGTGCAGTTTTGGTCACCTTACTTAAGGAAGGATAAACTGGCTTTGGAGCGGGTACAGAGACGATTCACTATTGAGTAGATTGGGTCTTTACTCGTTGGAGTTCAGAAGGATGAGGGGTGATCTTATAGAAACATTTAAAATCATGAAAGGGATCGACAAGATAGAGGCAGAGAGGTTGTTTCCACTGGTAGGGGAGACTAGAACTAGGGGTCACAGCCTCAAAATACAGGGGAGCCAATTTAAAACCGAGTTGAGAAGGAATTTCTTCTCCCAGAGGGTTGTGAATCTGTGGAATTCTCTGCCCAAGGAAGCAGTTGAGGCTAGCTCATTGAATGTATTCAAATCACAGATAGATAGATTTTTAACCAATAAGGGAATTAAGGGTTATGGGGAGCGGGCGGGTAAGTGGAGCTGAGTCCACGGCCAGATCAGCCATGATCTTATTGAATGGCGGAGCAGGCTCGAGGGGCTAGATGGCCTACTCCTGTTCCTAATTCTTATGTTCTTGTGTTAATCGCTCAACCATTGGTGGTTGAGCCTTCTGTTGCTTAGGCCCTAAACTCTGGAATTCTCTCCCCAAACCTCTCTGCCTCTCTACCTCTGTTTTCTCCTTTTAAGACACTCCTCAAAACCTACCTCCTCAACTGCCCTTATGTGGCTCGGTGTCAAATTTGTTTTTTAACACTCATGTGAAATGCCTCGGGACATTTTACTACATTAAAGGTGCTATATAAATACAAGTTGTTGTTGACTGTATGTATCATACATAAGAACAAGGAGCAGGAGTAGGCCATTTAGCCTCTCGAGCCTGCTCCTCTATTGAATAAGATCACGGCTGATCTGATCTTGGCCTCAACTCCACTTCCCTGCCCGCTTCCCATAACCTTATCATTCAAAACTCTGTCTATCTCCACCTTAAATATATTCAATGACCCAACCTCCACAGCTCTCTGGGTAGACAATTCCAACGATTCACGACCCTCTGAGAGAAGAAAATCCTTCTTATTTCTGTTTTAATGGGCGACCCCTTATTCTGAAACTATGCCCCCCCCCCCCCCAGTTCTAGATTCCTCCACAAGAGGAAACAGCCTCTCTGCATCTACCCTGTCGAACCCCCTCAGAATCTTATACATTTCAATAAGATCACCTCTCATTCTTCTAAACTCCAATGAGTATAGGCCCAACTTGCTCAACCTTTCTTCATAAGACAACCCTTTCATCTCCGGAATCAACCTCATGAACCTTCTCTGAACTACCTGCAATGCAAGCATAGCCTTCCTTAAATAAGGAGACCAAAACTATCAGCAGTACTCCAGGTGTGGTCTCACCAACACCCTGTACAGTTGTAGCAGGACTTCCCTACTTTTATACTCCATCCCCTTTGCAATAAAGGCCAACATTCCATTTGCCTTCCTAATTATTTGCTGTACCTGCATGCTAATTTTTTGTGTTTCATGTAGTCGGACTCCCTAGATCCTTCTGTACTCCAGCATTTTGTAATCTCTCCCATTTAAATAATAATTTGCTTCATAATTTTTTCCTACCAAAGTGGATAACCTCACAGTTTCCCACTTTATATTCCATCTGCCAAATTTTTGCCCACTCACTTAGCCTGTCTATATCCCTGTGCAGATTCTTTGCATCCTCCTCACAACTTGCTTTCCCACCTATCTTTGTATCATCAGCAAATTTGGCTACATTATGCTTGGTTCCTTCATCCAAATCATGAAATATAGATTGTAAATAGTTAAGGGCCCAGCACTGATCACTGGCATCAAACTAGTTATAGTTTGACAACCTGAAAATGACCCATTTATCCCGACTCTTTGTTTTCTGTTAGTTAACCTCTCCTATATCCATGCTAATATATTACCCCCAACCCTGTGAGTTCTTGTGCAGTAATTTTTTATGTAGCAACTTATCGAATGCCTTCTGGAAATCCAAATACACGACATCTACTGGTTCCCCTTTATCCACCCCGCTCGTTACATCAAAGAACTCCAGCAAATTTGTCAAACATGATTTCCCTTTCATAAAACCATGCTGACTCTGCTTGACTGTATTATGATTTTCTAAATGTCCTGCTATCACTTCCTTAATAATGGACTCCATCATTTTAGTTACAGAAACAATTTTGTTAGGAAAGCAATTGTATTTCTGCCATCTGCAAATCCTTGATCTGTTGCTTAAGTGAATCAGTCTTTTCGGTACTGTCAAACTTTGAGTCTTGTCATTTTCCTGTAAAGTTAGCAAATATAAATTTTTACAAGTCTCCAGAACTGACTTGTAAGCATCTAAGAATTGCAGAAGTCTTGGCATCGGAGAATCTAATGCCATGAAGAAAAGTTTTCAAATGCTCAGTAATATTAAAAACAACGTTTTTTGAGCTATTTAAGGTTACAACTAATTCAGCAAAAACATGCTGCTTGCTATACCTACTGCACGTCCAGGAGACAATTCCAATAATGAGCCAGTTCATTAATATTGGTTGAATGTGCTATCTTTAAAAAAAAAAGAAAAACACTTTCCCATCTCTTAAGCATGGTCCTTTTAGTTTGTCAGCCGTGGTCAGTTGGTAGCACCCTCACCTCTGAGTCAGCAGGTTGAGGGTTCAAGCCCCACATTTGAGACTTGAGCTCAAAAATCTAGACTGACATTCCAGTGCAGTACTGAAGGAGTGCTGCGCTGTCGGAGATGCAGTCTTTTGGTTGAGACATTAAACCGAGACGTCTGCCCTCTCGGGTGGATGTAAAAGATCCTATAGCACTGTTTAGACGAAGAGCAGGGGAGTTCTCCCCAGTGTCTTGGCCAGTATTTATCCCTCAATCAACATAACAAAAAAACAGATTATCTGGTCATTATCACATTGCTGTCTGTGGGAGCTTGCTGTGCACAAATTACCTGCTGCGTTTCCTACATTACAACAGTAACTTCCCTTCAAAAAGTACTTAATTGGCTGTAAGGCGCTTTGGGACATCCAGTGGTCATGAAAGGTACTCTATAAATATAAGTCTTATCGATTGTTGATTCTTTGTAGTCAATATGCATTCTCTTCCCTTTCCTTAGGTGGATCAGTATATAACTCCAGAGAAGTTTAAATACTGGGAAAGTGTGGGTAATGAGCTTGGATTCTTATACACAGCAAGTGGACCCCTGGTGCGCTCTTCATATAAAGCAGGTGAGGGGCTAGCATTTGTGTGGAACTGTTCTGTCACCAATAACTCAATGTAAATATAGCTAGAGTCAATATTAAGTGTTTGTCTATCTTGCACAGAGTTATTGCTTCTTTGTAATAAGTCTGATTCAATCTCGTGCATTTCATGTTTAAGATAATTAGCAGAAAATTCAGGTATTGCTATATTGTGTCACGGACAGAATGTTTTGTATAATTGGTGTTCAAGTAAGTGAGAAATAAACTTTATTCAATTCCACTCAAAATAATTTTATGAGATAAAATTGCAGCTGAAACATTTGCAGTAGCCCTGAAGTGACTCGGTATATTCAGTACTTGATCTTAGTAAGTGGATTTTGAAGGTGTCAGCCAGTTGCATCACAAAACAGAGGAAAAATAATGTGCTCGAACTGGATTAATGTCAAATAAAAATAAATATTACAAATTAAACTTTTTAAACAATCTTTCCACATACCTGTTGTATAAATAGAGAAAGCACAACAGGACTGTTCAGATTACTCTGAAGCTGGGAGGTCATGAGTGATATCCTTTTTATCCTGAAATAAACTTGATATTTTGGTGCTTTCTTGAGTTCTCTAATTTTATGCGAGGAACCCAACCCTCTTCTCAGTCTTCCTCGCTGCCATGCTCCACCTCACAGTTGATGAGCTTCCCCGCTGGAGTGGAACTAAACTACAGAACCAGTGGGAAGCTATTCAATCTTCGCCATCTCCAGGCCAGGTCCAAGACCACTCCAACATCTGTCGTCGAGCTACAGTACGCGGACAACATCTGCGTCTGTGCACACAGGCTGAACTCCAGGATATAGTCGATGTATTTACCGAGGCGTATGAAAGCATAGGCCTTACACTAAACATTAGTAAGACAAAGGTCCTCCACCAACCTGTCCTCACTGCACAGCACTGTCCCCCAGACATCAAAATCCACGCGTGGCCCTGGACAACGTGGACCACTTCCCCTATCTCGGGAGCCTCCTATCAACAAGAGCAGGCATTAATGATGAGATCCAACAATGCCTCCAGTGCACCAGTGCAGCCTTCGGCTGCCTGAGGAAAAGAGTGTTTGAAGACCAGTCCCTCAAGACTGTCACCAAGCTCATGGTCTACAGGGTCGTAGTAATATCTGCCCTCCTGTATGGCTCAGAGACGTGAACCATGTATAGTAGACAGCTCAAGTTGCTGGAGAAATACCACCAGCGATGTCTCCACAAGATCCTGCAAATCCCCTGGGACGACAGACGCACAAACATTAGCGTCCTCATCCAGGCCAACATCCCCAGCATTGAAGCACTGACCACACTTGATCAGCTCCGCTGGGCAGGTCACATAGTTCGCACGCCAGACACGAGACTCCCAAAGCAAGCGCTCTACTCGGAACTCGTCCATGGCAAACGAGCCAAAGGCGGGCAGAGGAAACGTTACAAGGACACCCTCAAAGCCTCCCTGATAAAGTCCGACATCCCCACTGACACCTGGGAGTCCCTGGCCATAGGCCGCCCTAAGTGGAGGAAGTGCATTCGGGAGGGCACTGAGCTCGAGTATCGTCGCCGAGAGCATGCAGAAATCAAGCGCAGGCAGCGGAAGGAGCGGGCGGCAAACCAGGCTCCCTGTCCACCCTTTCCCTCAACGACTATCTGTCCCACCTGATACAGAAACTGTGGTTCTCGTATTGGACTGTACAGCCACCTAAGGACTCATGCTAAGAGTGGAAGCAAGTCTTCCTCGATTCCGAGGGACTGCCTATGATGATGAATTTTATGCATACTTCCCCCACCCCCACCGCCCAAAATGCCAGGTGAAGGACAGAGCCATTGCTTCTGATTGTGTAAGATTATTCATTGTCTCAAATTAAGCTTTAGGACTGAACACCTTAATTGCCATTAATATCTTGCTTATAGAATTTATCCTTACGGAGGAAGAGATGATACATCTTTTGAATATAGGAATCCATCACCTCTCTTATTGTAGTTTTGATGCCATTCTCCCAGGCAACACTTCTCCTGCCCCCATACCCCAAAATTAACTTCAGCTTATAAAATGGAAGCCATTTCAAAAAATATTTTTCTTATTAAAATCATACTTTTGAAGATTACTTGCAGAATTTTTATTCAGATTTCTAAATACACATACTTAATAATTCATTAGAAAAAGTAGTGCCAGAGGACTGGCGGAATCTAACATAATACTTATATTTAAGAAGGGGAATGGAACATGTCCAGGGAATTATAGACCAGTCAGTTTAACATCCATCGGTGGTAGGAAAGATAGTAGAATCCCTACTAAAGGAGAAAATAGAAGAACATCTAGAAACCAAATATATAATAATGAATAGTCAGCATAGATTTCAAAAGGGAATGTCTTGCTTGACCAAACTAATTGGATTTTTTGAAGAGGTAACAGAGAGATTAGACAATAGGAATGCAGTAGATGTAATTTATCTAGATTTTCAAAAGACCTTCGATAAGGTATCCCATAATACACTGATGAACAAGGTCAGAGAATGTGGAGTTGGGACAAGTAGCAGAATGGATAGCTCGCTGACTTTAAGGAAGAAGACAGAGAGTGAGGTAAAAGGTAGCTGTTCACAGTGGCAGAAGGTGGGTAGTGGTATTCTAGAAGGATCAGTGCTGGGACCACTGTTGTTCACAATTTATATTGACGATTTAGACTTTGGAATCAAAAACACAATTTCTAAATTGCAACAAATTACAGGAGGACATTAATAAACTTGCAGAATGGGCATATAATTGACGAATGAAGTTCAACACAGATAAATGTGAGCTATTACATTTTGGTTGGAAGAACAGGGAGGTCACTTATTACTTGAAGGTCACGAGTCTAGGTGAGGTAGAGGAACAAAGGGATGTCGGAGTACAAATACACTAATCACTAAAATTTGCGACACAGGTTAGCAAGGCCATTAAAAAAGCAAACTAAGCACTAGGGTTTATTTCTAGAGGTATAGAATTGAAAAGTAGGGAAGTTATGCTAAACCTGTATCGAACCTTGGTTAGACCACACATGGAGGCTGAAATTGAGCCCCGCCCCAAACGGCACGCACATACCGTTTTTGAAAGTTTTTCTTTGCCCCAGACCATGGGGTGGAGATACCGGAGAAGTTCAGCTCTTTGAAATGTTTCTGTCCTCTGCATTGTTCTGGTTGGATGCAGGGCAGAAGTGCCCTTGCAGCAGGTCCGCCGCCCTGACCAGTCATCAGCGCTGCGCTAATGATGTCGATGCAGATGTGCCGCATCGCGCTGACGCATCATAACGTCTCTCCCCTTCAGTTACAGGGAGGGGGCCGCTGCGAATTCTGCAGTCATGAACTCTGCAGCCACTTTTGTGGTAAACACTGGGACACTAGGGAGGGTTTCAGCTGGGCCCGGCTGAACCCGCGGGCATAATTGTCGGCCCGACCTGGCATTTGGCCAACAAAGAAAAATAACATGGCGCCGACGGCAGTGTCACTTCCCTTTTAAGGGCGGCCGTGCCGCCAAGCCACAGAGAGTGTACCAAAAGCACCGCTGCTCGTCGGGGGCACCGATCAGCAGCGGTGCCGCTCCCGCGGGGCAATTCCGGGAAAGGGGCAATTTCCCGAGGGGCAATTTTGGGAAGGGGTCCCCGCCAGTCGGTAAAGGGTCAGCACATGCTCGTCGTGGCGGGAAAATGGGTGCAGCAGTCCCAGACACCGCTCCAAACCTGAGGAAGGGCAATTTTTTAAATGGCGGCCCCTCCGTGGAGACTTGGCGGCCATTCCACACCAATGCATGGCCGCCGTTTTCAGGCGACCAGAGGCCTTATAGGAAGGGAAATTTCAGCCCCTTGGAGTACTGCATACAGTTCTGGTCACAATATTATATAAAGAATATAAAGGCACTGGAGAGGGTGCAGAGAAGATTTACAAGGATACCAGAAATGCGAGGGTATACAAATCAGGAAAGGATGAACCGGCTGGGTCTCTCTTCTCTTGAAAAAAGAAGGCTGAGGGGTGACCTAATCGAGGTCTTTAAAATTATGATAGGTTTTGATAGAGTGGATACCGTGAGAATGTTTCCACTTGTGGGGCAGAGTGTAACTAGAGGCCATCAATATAAGATAGTCACCAAGAAATCCAATAGAGAATTCAGAAGAAAATCCTTTATCCAAAGAGTGATGAGAATGTGGAACTCAGTACCACAGGGAGTGGTTGAAGCGAACAGTATAGATGTATTTAAGGGGAGGCTAGACAAGCATATTAGGGAGAAGGGAATTTAGGATTATACTGATAGATTTAGATGAGGAAAGACGGGAGGAGGCTCGAGTGGAGCATAAACGCTGGCATGGACTGGTTGGACCAAATGCCCTGTTTCTAAGAACATAAGAAATAGGAGCAGGTGTCGATCATTTGGCCCTTAAAGCCTGCTCCACCATTCAATAAGATCATCGCTAATCTGATCTTGGGCTCAGTTCCACTCCCCTGCCTGCTCACCATAAGCCTTCACTCCCATATCGCTCAAAAATCTGTTTATCTCCACCTGAAATATATTCAGTGACCCAGCCTCCACAGCTCTCTGGGGCAGAGAATTCCACAGATATACAACCCTCTGAGAGAAGAAATTTCTCCTCATCTCAGTTTTAAATGGGCGACCCCTTATTCATTAAACTATGCCCCCTAGTTCTAGATTCCCCCACGAGGGGAAACATCCTCTCTGCATCGACCTTGTTGAGCCCCTTCAGTTTCAATAAGATCACCTCTCATTCTGCTAAACTCCAATGAGTATAGGCCCAACCTACTCAACCTTTCCTCATAAGTCAACCCCTTTATCTCAGGATTCAACCGAGTGAAGCTTCTCTGAACTGCTTCCAATGCAAGTATATCCCTCCTTAAATAAGGAGACCAAAATTGTATGCAGTACTCTAGGTGTGGCCTCACCAATACCCTGTACAGTTGCAGCAGGACTTCTCTGCTTTTATACTCTATCCCCCTTGCAACATTCCATTTGCCTTCCTGATTACTTGCTGTGTCCGGATACTAACTTTTTGTGTTTCACACACCAGGACCCCCAGGTCCCTCTATGTTGCAGCATTTTGTAATTTCTCTCCATTTAAATAATAATTTGCATTTTTATTTTTCCTGCCAAAGTGGATAACCTCACACTTTCCCACATTATACTCCATCTGCCAAATGTTTGCCCACTCACTTAGCCTGTCTATATCCCTTTGAAGATTTTTTGCGTCCTCTTCACAACTTGCTTTCCCACCCATCTTTGTATCATCAGCAAACTTGGCTACATTACACTCGGTCCCTTCATCCAAGTTTCTGTGTCGTATATCCTATGTAATCTTACGTAAAACTAGTCTGACTGGAAAATGTAATGCAGTGAAGATAAAGTATCTTTCTTGGGAACAGTGGACATCTTTTATCATACACCTTGATGTTTTGATGCATGGACAATTTTCACTTTTAGTGGTATTTTTAATATGTTCAGTAGCGATGGGAGGCAGCTGGGTGACTAGTAGTGTGTGTGTGCGCATGCAGTGTGTGTAAGTATAATTTCAGCAACATAGGTTTCTGTTTGACCTCTAAATGAGGCTGTATTATCACATTGTGCATGTAAAGTCACACTCCATAGGGAATGAGGGCTTGCTTACAGCAGTGATATTTGACACTAAGCATGAGACATATACGAGTAAAGTGTTTTGAACATCTCCTAGTGGCATTGGTAGATGCCTAGGAGACAAGTCATCTCTGGCCCTTCAACTGGTGAGAAGGGATGCAGGAAAAAAAGAAAAATATATAAATAAAGTTAGGTAAACGTACTCTTAACAAAGATCTTTCTTTTATAAATTTCTCCTCATTCTGTTTATATTCAGGTGAATATTTCTTGAAGAAGCTACTTAATAAAAGAACGGCTGAGACGAGTTAGATGACTCTGAAAACAATCGAATCGATGACCTTGAACACCAAGATGAATTTTTTTGTACTTTCCTTCCTAGTATTCCACCTAATTTAATTTAAAAAAATTTGTTCAAGGGGTTTGCATTAATTAACCATCCATAGTTGCTCTGAGATGGTAGTATGGGGTGATCTTGAACCACTGTTATCCTTGTGGTGATGGTTTTCCCACGATGGTGTTAGGTAGAGAATGTAGATACCAGTTATCAACCACTTGTTAAAATGCCATGCTGCTCTAATTCAGCTGCAATCTCTCCTAGGGGTGATATTTTATCTTTTAATGAAAATCCATTTAAATTTTGACTGGAATTTGGAAGTTGCATTCCATAACATATTTAATAACTTTATTGCATTTTTTGAGCAAATTATACCGTGGAAACAAACAATTTGATTTAGTGACTAATTACAGTGGTTGTTTGTACGGGTAGGTCATTGCACAGGAGTTTGGCTTGTGAACATCAAGCACAATATGACTACGTTTCTGTGACCTGGGGAATAAAAACTGTTAATTGAGCAATTTAGCGATCCAGTAAATAACTTTATGAAAGCAATCATTTGATAGAATTTGAGAATTCAGAAAGTTACTTTTTCCTACCATGCTGTAGTTTAAAGTCTTGATCAAAAGGTTTCTCTAGGAATTGAAAAAAAAATTTTTTTTTAAAAAGGGTTTCCATCTGAAGTTTGACCAGCAAGCAATTCTGGACTTGTCTCACTCTTACCTACACCAGTCTAATCACTTACTAAGTGAACCCGTTCACCAGTACATGACTATTTAAGTTTGAAATAAATCCCTTGTAAAATGGGTTAACTGATGTGCTGATTTATATATGTTTTATTGAGTCATCCGATGCACACTAATATGATCAATTAAATGTTACACTTGTACAACATTCAAGGTATTGAATTTGATGTGAAATTGATGCATGTAAATAAAAACTGAATACATTTTTCAGCACTAGGTTTTGGTTGGAATGCCAGAATATTTACCCCCCTACAGTGAAGCTGCATTGAGGTATTGTACTCTTATTCCATAAATAAATGACATGTAATGGACTAAATATGATACTGTTAATAAGAATAACTACAACATGTAATTCTACAATTAATAATCACTCAATTACTTTTCTTGCAGTTATTACTAAGAATAAAACCATTTATTTATTCACTTTATTTTTTATGTGAATGACTATAAGATTTGAAGAAAACTGCTTGTGAAATTGCACTATGCCAGTGGTTCTCCACTATCCAAGTACTCAACACCATCTGAGAGAATGCAGAATTCTGAAGTTCTTCTTAGTGACTAAAGTATGACTTTTAGCATATTATCTGTATTTGAGCTAATATTTATTAAAAATGAGGACTGTGCCAAGTGTACTTGCTGGTTCTAGATGATCCCACATCTGGTTCCATCACTCAAACAGCACAATTCCAATGATTGATAGGATTTTAAGTTTCAGGAAAAGTAAAAAAAAAAGGGAAATCTCATCAGGAGGAAAATCAGATCACCCAATAACTCATAATAAATCCATTCTTCATTATTTTGAACATAAGCACTTCGTACATGAAAAAATGCAGAAAGGGGAAGTAACTTGAGTTTATTTTTGGAAAAATTACCATATCCAAAAACACCAGGATGGCCAGTTTTTACTGGCTTTGTTCACTTGCAATACTGCATTCGTTAATCAAATCTGTTTCTTTCCTCCTCTTTCCCCCCCTCCCCCCCCCCCAATATGTGTGAAATGATCATAATGGCCCCAAATCCACACTATACCAATAACAGCAGTGCTTACTCTACTCAAAACCATTGGTGCTACATTTTAAGATTTCACTGGAGGGCTGATTTTACAAAATCAAGCTCCTGGTGTGGAGGATTGCCCACCGGGAGCACAAATCTGGAATTTAGCCATGATTTTCTGTCCAAGTTTCCGATATACACACCCAGCTGGCAAGGTTTCCGGGAGGATGATTTTATAAACATCTCTCCTAGCCTGAGATTTAAAATTCATAATGGATGGGAAATGTATATCAGAATTCCCAATTTGTGGTCCTGGCATCAGAGACCTTACACTGCGGTCATGATTTTGTCAAATTGAACCATATATCATAGGACATCTTCCACATATTGAGCCATATTACTCACTACCTATCAACAAGGTGACCAGATAAATATTTTTCCACCTATGCACTGGACCGTCATCACCAAATTTAATCAAAACTTTAATTCTTAAAAATCCATATCATGATTAACATTTGAATAAAACAAAGTATGTAATCTTTGAAATGAAATACACGTTTTGTATTTGAAATTAAAAGTAAATTTAAAAGTTACATCTCCGAAATATAAAATATGCCTTGCCTAAAATTGTCAACGCGCAAACATTAGGTTAGACATTTCCATTTATAAATAGGCATTTCCCATGAACAGCAAACATGCTCAGACTTGTTGGGGGGTGGGGTTCCTTGCGGGGTCAGCAACCATGGAAGTTGAGGCTAACCCATGTCCTAGGAACCATCCTTCAAATGCTTCTTCAACAAACATGGGCACTGAGGACTGCCTTATAATAAAAACATAATGGCTGATTCCTCAATAACAACCACATGTGCATGATTTCAGATACCACCTGACTACAATTCTTTATTTCCATGTAGATCATGGGATTGCTCTGCTTTCAACATAGCCTCACACCTGAAATCGCATGTTGCAGTATGCAATGTACAGCAAATTAGGTGCATGAGGTGAGGTAGTTAGACATATTCATGGAGGTTTCACCACATGAGCTCCTGCCTCCAACTGCCCCACCCAGTAAAACATCCCTTTTCCCCATCTCCAATATTTTTGCAACTAATAAACAAAAATATTCAAAGAAAATGAAACACACCATTTTTTTTGATGTCCCTATTCATTTTCTCATGTTTGCTCACAGCAGTGTCCAGGAGATGAATCTTCAATTCCTGGAGACGCCAGGGCAACTCTAGGTTGAGGGCCTGAAGATTAGGACTCAACAATGTCAAATACCCATCATTCTTAAGTAGAGGTGTTGTAATTTCATTTGTTATAAATCCATTTTATTGTTTAAATATGTAAAAGTATAATGGTACACAACTTTCAAAGTTGCAAAACATAACATATTAAACTATTTTGTATTTGTGTGGTAACATTAGTACCGGTGGTTTCCCCCAATGACAAGACCTCGGGATGTATTCTGCTATTGGCATTCCTTTATTCTTGTGACATTGGGATATTCAACAGTGGGATGAGTTAGCTGCAGTTAAGGTGAAACTGTCTACCATCTCAACTAGAGTGTTACTTTTAATGGAACACATTTTTAATTTGTCGCATGATAATTTTATACATAAAATGGATCCCACAAGTACATTTTTAAAATCAAGTTCAAAAAACATATGTTCAATACTATTATACGAAAGCGATTTTGCAGGTTTTTTTTTAGAAAGTAACCATGTTATGAGAGGCTTCATAAAGTTCAAAAAGAGATGTTGAATAACCCGATGCCCTTATGTTTTTACATCACCAAAGTGCACTGCTTGCAGAGTGGAACAAGTAGGATGGACATTATCACACGTGCAAGGCTCTTTATTTTCCTGTGAGATATCACCAGATGGAATTTTAATTCAGTACCATTACAGTTGTCAACAACGCTTTTGGGTTTGCAAAAGGAAAATCAGTGAGTGTTCCCACTGTCGAGCTAGACTGTGAGCCCTGCCAGTCTCAATTCACAATGCCCTATGTTTAAAAGCACAACTCACCAGTGGTAACTTTCATAGTGTGTTTCAGCTTTTTGATTAAATTGCCATGTCTCGCAAATATGTTTCCTTGATGGCTCAGTGAGTTAATCCATGGAACAGCTGATTCATACAAACCAGGAAGGTCCCAGGTTTGATCCCTGATCTTTATTGATCTAGCTGATCACAGCTAGGGCAGTGGTAGGGTGCTATGTCAGCAACCCTGGGTAAAAATGCATGTGTGTAGTCACCAGCTTAGGGTCATGCTCAGTAGTGATGCATGTTGAGATTAAATAGCACTATTAAGTGCCCTGACTTATATGCAAATTCATCTTTTAACAGTCTGAATTGAGACAGGGTGATTTAACCATTGGAAGTTCCTTCCTGCGGTGCATTCTGTTTGTCGCTATAGTATGTTTTAGATAATTTGCAGAGCCCTGCAATTTTACACTTTCGCTACTATACTTGCTACATCCTTGTAACCATTCCTCAATGCTAGTAGTGTTCACTGTCGAGGCTCAAGATACTGGAGGTGACTGGAATCTGTAGAACCGTATCCCAGCGAGAAGTCGAAACCCGCAGGGAGGGAAGAAAATTACCAAGAGAAAATAGTATGATGTTTGATAATTCGGATTAATTAAACTGCTGTTGTGTACTCAAAGTTTTTATATCTAACCCAAGATCATACTGTAAGTTAACAGTTACAAAAATAGACAAAGGGGCCAAAATTCGGTACTGCCGTTTGAGGCAGTGACACCGCCTGAAGGGCGATTTTACTGCCAGGCGGTAATCACTGCCTCAAATTGCCAAATTCAGTATTTTGCCCCAAAGATGAGTGCAGTGCTAAAAGAGGCATTGCACACTCATCCTCAGGTGCCAACGGAGCAGTAGCTCAGGAGGCCGACTCAATTTTCCGACGGTCGGCTGCCGGCATCCCAGCGGATAAAATGGGGAAAAAAAGTTTTTGAAAATTTCTTTCCCCCACACCCATACTTCCCCACTGGTGCCATTAATATCTTACTTTTTTTTTCTGCATATATTTAACAACTTATCTTGATCTCTGGGCGATACCACCCTGGGATCCCCAATGTACCGACAGCTTTTCCAGTCGGAACAAATGCCTGTTGGTGCAGCCGCTAAGCCTACCTAATAGCGCAGCCGTGGCGCCAAAGGGGTGTTGCACACTCGATGACGTCACCACATGGGTGGTGGTAGAGTGCGTCAAACATCCGTAAGACAAAGGTCCTCCAGCACAGCACTGCCCCCCCAGTCATCAAGATCCATGGCGCAGCCCCGGACAACATGGGCCATTTCCCATACCTCGGGAGCCTCTTATCAACAAGAGCAGGCATTGACAACGAGATTCAACACCGCCTCCAGTGCACCAGTACAGCCTTCGGCCGCCTGAGGAAAAGAGTGTTTGAAGCTCAGGCCCTCAAAACTGCCACCAAGCTCATGGTCTACAGGGCTGTAGTAATACCAGCCCTCTTGTATGGCTCAGAGACATGGACCATGTACAGTAGACACCTCAAGTTGCTGGAGAAATACCACCAACGATGTCTCCGCAAGATCCTACAAATTCCCTGGGAGGACAAACGCACCAACATTAGCGTCCTCGTCCAGGCCAACATCCCCAGCATTGAAGCACTGACCGCACTTGATCAGCTCCGCTGGGCAGGCCACATGCAAGGCTCTTTATTTTCCTGTGAGATATCACCAGATGGAATTTTAATTCAGTACCATTACAGTTGTCAACAACGCTTTTGGGTTCGCAAAAGGAAAATCAGCGAGTGTTCCCACTGTCGAGCTAGACTGTGAGCCCTGCCAGTCTCAATTCACAATGCCCTATGAACTGGCTCCCAAAACAAGCGCTCTACTCGGAATGCCTTCACGGCAAACGAGTCAAAGGTGGCAGAGGAAATGTTTCAAGGACACCCTCAAAGTCTCCCTGATAAAGTGCACCATTCCCACTGATACCTGGGAGACCCTGACCAAAGACCACCCTAAGTGGAGGAAGTACATCCGAGAGGGCGCTGTGCTCCTCGAATCTCATTACTGAGGGCATGCAGAAAACAAGCGCAGGCAGCGGAAACATAGAAAATAGGTGCAGGAGTAGGCCATTCGGCCCTTCGAGCCTGCACCACCATTCAATAAGATCATGGCTGATCATTCACCTCAGTACCCCTTTCCTGCTTTCTCTCCATACCCCTTGATCCCTTTAGCCGTAAGGGCCATATTTAACTCCCTCTTGAATATATCCAATGAACTGGCATCAACAACTCTCTGCAGTAAGGAATTCCACAGGTTAACAACTCTCTCTGAGTGAAGGAGTTTCTCCTCATCTCAGTCCTAAATGGCTTACCCCTTATTTAGACAATGTCCCCTGGTTCTGGACTTCCCCAACATCGGGAACATTCTTCGGTCTGCACTTGGGCAGGAACGGAACCAATGTCCTAGGGGGAGTGTTTGCTAGTGCTGTTGGTGAGGAGTTAAACTAATATGGCAGGGGGGTGGGAACCAATACAGGGAGACAGAGGGAAACAAAAAGGAGACAAAAACAAAAGACAGAAAAGAGATGAGTAAAAGTGGAGGGCAGAGAAACCAAAGGCAAGAAACAAAAAGGGCCACTGAATATAAAAGGGCTGCAGGAGGGATAAAAACTAAAAATCATGGTTTAAAAACTAGGATGAAAACACTCTACCTAAATGCATGCAGCATTAGAAATAAAGTAAATGAGTTGACGGCACAAATCATTACAAATGGGTGTGATTTGGTGGCCATTACATTAACATGGTTGCAAGGTGGCCAAGACTGGGAATTAAACATACAGGGGTATCTGACGATTCAGAAAGATAGGCAAGAAGGGAAAGGAAGTGGGGTAGCTCTGTTAATAAAGGATGATATCAGGGCAGTTGTGAGGGATGATATTGGCTCCAATGAACAAAATGTTGAATCATTGTGGGTGGAGATTAGAGATAGTAAGGGGAAAAAGTCACTGGTCGGCGTAGTTTATAGGCCCCCAAATAATAACTTCATGGTGGGGCGGGCAATAATCAAGGGAATAATGGAGGCATGTGAAAAAGGAACGGCAGTAGTTATGGGGGATTTTAACCTACATATCGATTGGTCAAATAAAATCGCAGGGGGTAGCCTGGAGGAGGAATTCATAGAATGCATACGGGATTATTTCTTAGAAAAGTATGTAACAGAGCCTACAAGGGAGCAAGCCATTTTGGATCTGGTCCTGTGTAACGAGACAGGAAAAATAAACGATCTCCTCGTAAAAGATCCTCTCGGAATGAGTGATCACAATATGGTTGAATTTGTAATACAGATTGAGGATGAGGAAGTTGTGTCAGAAATGAGCGTACTATGCTTAAACAAAGGGGACTACAGTGGGATGAGGGCAGAGTTGGCTAAAGTAGACTGGAAACAAGGACTAAACGGTGGCACAATTGAGGAACAGTGGAGGACTTTTAAGGAGCTCTTTCATAATGCGCAACAAAAATATATTCCAGTGAAAAAGAAGGGCGGCAAGAGAAGAGATAACCAGCCGTGGATAACCAAGGAAATAAAGGAAAGTATCAAATCAAAGACCAATGCATATAAGGTGGCCAAGGTTAGTGGGAAACTAGAGGATTGGGAAAATTTTAAGCAACAGCAAAGAATGACTAAAAAAGCAATAAAGAAAGGGAAGATAGATTACGAAGGTAAACTTGCGCAAAACATAAATCAGATAGTAAAAGCTTTTACAGATATATAAAATGGAAAAGAGTGACTAAAGTAAATGTTGGTCCCTTAGAAGATGAAAAGGGGGATTTAATAATGGGAAATGTGGAAATGGCTGAGACCTTAAACAATTATTTTGCTTCCGTCTTCACAGTGGAAGACACAAAAACCATGCCAAAAATTGCTGGTCATAGGAACGTGGGAAGGGAGGACCTTGAGATGATCACTATCACTAGGGAGGTAGTGCTGGGCAGACTAATGGGACTGAAGGTAGACAAGTCCCCTGGTCCTGATGAAATGCATCCCAGGGTATTAAAAGAGATGGTGGAAGTTATAGCAGATGCATTCGTTATAATCTACCAAAATTCTCTGGACTCTGGGGAGGTACCAGCAGATTGGAAAGCAGCTAATGTAACGCCTCTGTTTAAAAAAGGGGGCAGGCAAAAGGCAGGTAACTATAGGCCGGTTAGTTTAACATCTGTAGTGGGGAAAATGCTTGAAACTATCATTAAGGAAGAAATAGCGTGACATCTGGATAGGAATAGTGCAATCAAGCAGACGCAGCATGGATTCATGAAAGGGAAATCATGTTTAACTAACTTACTGGAATTCTTTGAGGATATAACGAGCATGGTGGATAGAGGTGTACCGATGGATGTGGTGTATTTAGATTTCCAAAAGGCATTCGATAAGGTGCCACACAAAAGGTTACTGCAGAAGATAAAGGTACGCGGAGTCAGAGGAAATGTATTAGCATGGATCGAGAATTGGCTGGCGAACAGAAAGTAGAGAGTCGGGATAAATGGGTCCTTTTCCGGTTGGAAATCAGTGGTTAGTGGTGTGCCACAGGGATCGGTACTGGGACCACAACTGTTTACAATATACATAGATGACCTGGAAGAGGGGACAGAGTGTAGTGCAACAAAATTTGCAGATGACACTAAGATTAGTGGGAAAGCGGGTTGTGTAGAGGACTCAGAGAGGCTGCAAGGAGATTTGGATAGGTTAAACGAATGGGCTAAGGTTTGGCAGATGGAATACAATGTCGGAAAGTGTGAGGTCATCCACCTTGGGAAAAAAAACAGTAAAAGGGAATATTATTTGAATGGGGAGAAATTACAACATGCTGTGGTGCAGAGGGACATGGGGGTCCTTGTGCATGAATCCCAAAAGGTTAGTTTTCAGGTGCAGCAGGTAATCAGGAAGGCAAATGGAATGTTGGCCTTCATTGCGAAAGGGATGGAGTACAAAAGCAGGGAGGTGTTGCTGCAACTGTATACGGTATTGGTAAGGCCGCACCTGGAGTACTGCGTGCAGTTTTGGTCACCTTACTTAAGGAAGGATATACTAGCTTTGGAAGGGGTACAGAGACGATTCACTAGGCTGATTCGAGAAATGAGGGGGTTACCTTATGATGATACATTGAGTAGACTGGGTCTTTACTCCTTGGAGTTCAGAAGGATGAGGGGTGATCTTATAGAAACATTTAAAATCATGAAAGGGATAGACAAGATAGAGGCAGAGAGGTTGTTTCCATTGGTGGGGGAGACTAGAACTAGGGGGCACAGCCTCAAAATACGGAGGAGCCAATTTAAAACCGAGTTGAGAAAGAATTTCTTCTCCCAGAGGGTTGTGAATCTGTGGAATTCTCTGCCCAAGGAAGCAGTTGAGGCTGGCTCATTGAATGTTTTCAAGTCAAAGATAGATAGATTTTTAAGCAATAAGGGAATTAAGGGTTATGGGGAGAGGGCGGGTAAGTGGAGCTGAGTCCACGACCAGATTAGCCATGATCTTATTGAATGGCGGAGCAGGCTCGAGGGGCTAGATGGCCTACTCCTGTTCCTAATTCTTATGTTCTTATGTTCCTGCATCTAATCTGTCCAGTCCCGTCAGAATTTTATATGTTTCTATGAGATCCCCTCTCATCCTTCGAAACTCCAGCGAATACAGGCCCAGTCGATCCAGTCTCTCCTCATATGTCAGTCCTGCCATCCCAGGAATGAGTCTGGTGAACCTTCGCTGCACTCCCTCAATAGCAAGAACGTCCTTCCTCAGATTAGGAGACCAAAACTGAACACAACATTCCAGGTGAGGCCTCACCAAGGCTCTGTATAACTGCAGTAAGACCTCCCTGCTCCTGTACTCAAATCCCCTAGCTATGAAGGCCAATATACCATTTGCCTTCTTCACCGCCTGCTGTACCTGCATGCCAACTTTCAATGACTGATGTACCATGACACCCAGGTCTCCCCTTTTCCTAATCTGCTGCCATTCAGATAATATTTTGCCTGTGTGTTTTTGCCCTCAAAGTGGGATAACCTCAAATTTATCCACATTATGCTGCATCTGCCCACTCACCTAACCTGTCCAAGTCACCTTGCAGCCTCTTAGCATCCTCCTCACAGCTCACACTGCGACCAGCTTGGTGTCACCTGCAAACTTGGAGATATTACACTCAATTCCTTCATGTAAATCATTGATGTATATTGTAAATAGCTGGGGTCTCAGCACTGAGCCTTGCGGCACCCCACTAGTCACTGCCTGCCATTCTGAAAAGGACCCATTTATCCCGACTCTCTGCTTCCTTTCTGCCAACCAGTTCTCTATCCACGTCAGTACATTACCCCCAATACCATGTGCTTTAATTTTGCACACCAATCTCTTGTGTGGGACCTTGTCAAAAGCCTTTTGAAAGTTCAAATAAACCACATCCACTGGTTCTCCCTTGTCCACTCTACTAGTTACATTCTCAAAAAATTCCAGAAGATTTGTCAAGCATGATTTCCCTTTCATAAGTCCATGCTGACTTGGACCGATCCTGTCACTGCTTTCCAAATGATCATGCGGCAAACCAGTCCCACCCAACTCTTCCCTCAACGGCTATCTGTCTCACCTGTGACAGAGACTGTGGTTTTCGTATTGGACTGTTCAGCCACCTAAGAACTCATTTTAAGAGTGAAAGCAAGTCTTCCTCGATTCCGAGGGACTGCCTATGATGATGATGATGATGATGATGGTGATGATGGCATCGTCCCCACCGCCCAACTAGATTTTTTTAGGAGGCTAAGAACCCGCTCCGCAGTGACGGTAAGTCCTTAGCCGCCCGTCTCCGGCGCTAACGGATGGTGTAACAATCCGAATTTTGACCCCAAAGACTTTTACAACAGCAAGAATATTTTTAGAATCATCACCATAGGCAGTCCCTCGAAATGAGGATGACTTGCTTCCACGCCGAGTTCACAGGTGTTTCAATAATATTTCGAATACATTTTTAGAATAATGTATTGGTGTCAGTACCAAATGGAAAAATGTCAACCATTTATCATTTAGAAAAATGAACAAAACACAAGTCATATTCTTTAATTATTACAATGACCTTGACACAAAGGTTTCCGCTAAGCTTTGGTTCTTCTTCAAATTACAGTTGATGAAAGAATATTTGTCAATGTTAGCGAGGATTATCCAGTGCTACAAACAGTTCAATAATTGGATATGGAAACATTTGTTGAACTGTTTTAACAAGATTCAAGATTACAACTAATTCCATTGCATTTAAACCCTGCTGTTGTGAGGAGATGAAAGCCATGTCTCAATGATTATTTTAGAGTTACAATAATACGGTTTTAAATAGTCTCAGTATCCTTAGATCTTCTGAATGAATTTGCCAATTTGTGCCCAATCATGGCTAGTTTTGTGCTCTGGACACACATCACCGATAACTGAATTGGCTTCCCAAAATATTTCATGCATAAGCAAATTTTACAAATCGCACTTGTGGCAAGTGGCCTCAGCTGCCAGGAACACATATTGGGAAATCTTGGTATGCTTCCCTGATTTTTCCATCCATTTAAAATTATTCCATAATTCCCCTAAATGTGCTCCCAGTGAACAAGGTTTCTAACTGAAGGTGTGATTGTGTAAGATCATCTCTATGATCTTTACTGCCAACAGAGAGATGTTCATTCCAATGGTGTGGGCTGGATTTCAACCCAAGTGCCAACATTTGAAACAACAGTGTGGTCAACTACGAGGCCGTGTCTAGCTTTATGATGGCTGAAATACTAAATGCAACTGATGGCTAAAAGCCCGTTGTATATGAGGAATATTCTCTACCACCAGCTACTGATGTCAATAAATAGTAGACTGCAATGTTGGAGATTCATCCATAAAGTTATGGTGAAATCTCAGTAAAATGGCAGTAAACAGTTGATTTTTTTTAAACCAGCTGTCCCAAGTTTATTTTTCGACCAGTTAATTTTCCATGGCTCTGCTCATAGCTGTTCTGGTGCCTGAAACATGGCTGTGATGTTTAGGTCGTGGATCTGTGTTTAGCACAGCCTGTCTTTTTAGGCCATTTATCAGGCCTTCCCTGTGGGGAGGTAGCCTTAATAGATAGATCCTGAAGCCAATTGTTTAGGAAAGTCTTTTGTAAATCCACTGTTTCTGTTCTTGTGGAGAAGCCAGGTTATTAGCAAATCACTGGCTTTTTCCTTTTTTCACGCTTTGAAATGTGCCAGCTGAAGTATGTTGAATGCAAGAATTTTATATAGATATACTTTTTCTTTAAATTTCCTTTTACAAAGTGATGTACTGGGGGGGGGGGGGGGTGGGGGGGGGTGCGGTTGCATAAGTCAACAGGTAGCCTCGGTATGTGTATGCTTGATTGTCAGACCAATCCCTAGACTTTTCTCTCTAAATGTATTGAATTTTTGATGTGTTTGAGCAAAAACTCAGCAGAGGCAATAGAAAGGAACAACAATTGCTCAGAAGGGTGAGAAGATTTATCTCAAACTAAATAATCCTTTTGGCTCCATCTCTGTATCAGCCCACTTCAGTAACATTTTTGGTAATACTTAAAGTCAATACATGTATAATACTAGTTTAGCCTTTGGAAATTTCACCAGTAGCTTTTCTCCAATTTTCAACTCGAATTCTGAAAGTGCTAAAATATTACATTATTTTTATATTTTATTAGCAAGGTGAAAACTTTACATACATATTAAACTCAAAATGTAATATGGTTAAAATATTTGCCAACAAAATTAACTGCACATTAAATATCATGCAGATATGTGGAGCTGAGTCATATGAGCCAGGAAGTTCTCCAGTGAGATCCCTGGTCTGTGCTCAATCATTTGATTTCAGCCAAGGTAGCAATAGGGCCGCTAAGGATGGGGAAAAATTCAAGGGGCCCTGCTGAAAAGTGCACATACATAGTGGTTGAGTAAGGATAAAATTGGTCTCCAGGATCAACTAACTTGTTGATACTTTCTGCCTAGACATGAACATGAAGAAGGGTCACAGGGCAGCCAGTACCTGCACCATACCCCAGTGCAAATTAGTACCTGCAGGGTAGTGGGCTAAATGTTAGAGGAAAGAAAATATAATCAGTGAAAAACTACTGGGTAACATAATTGTTTCATTAACACAGAAAATATATCGATCATCTTTTTGATCATTTAAAAGCCCCTTTAAAATATAAACACAACATTTATTCTATGGGTGAAATTTCACGTTAAAAAAAATGGCTAATATTTGTCTGAATATTTACACCTTGACTTTCTTCAGTGGAGGTTCCTGTAGTCTGAATTTAGGAACTTCAGCTGTGGGTGTGAAAGGAAGCCTCTGCCCAGTTATCTTCTTGCCAATGGTCTCAACCTGGAAACAAAAAGATCCAAAAACATTTGATATTAACTGAGACTGAAGATTCAGGATGGTCTGAATTCTGTTTCCCTGAAATTCAAATCCTTCTCAAGCTGGTTTAACAAACAGATATCTGCAAATATCAGAAGAACTGCTTTCCTATTACTGAACAAAAGTCAACCCCTTTGTACCTGGAATCCCAGCTTCTGGAGTTTTGGATGCAGATCATCTAGCACACGCCTACCATCAAAGATGAAAGCTGGTTTTAACATTTTCTTATAAATGAGTTCATAATCCAGCACCTGGAAAAATGAAGATACATAAATGTCAGATAAAGACTCATTGAGGGTAATTTCTGACTTTGCGGTACTAGCAGGAAGCCTCTCCCAAAAGCCATGGATATCTGGACTTTGTGGGCCACAATTTTTCATCCATTTAAAAGAATGATTTCCAGCTTCCCATTTTAGTCATTTTGTTCCAATTGGTCAGGGTGCCTTGCTCACCTTTGCACCGGGCATTCACAGGCCGAGGTGGTGCCTATGTGACCTAGTACCAGGTCTTTACCACTACTACACACTAGAGTGCAGTGGGTTAACGATGCTCTCTCATTTATCCTCTCTGAAATAGAACCTTGCTTCATGGGCCACCTCTCCCATATGACCCAGCTCAGAAAGGAATGTATTGAGATCTACCATGTCCTACTCTTCAATGATGTTGTGAATTACTGTAGAAACACAGGCCCTAGGGGGCCAAAGGAATGGTTTTATATAACTGCATCACTTCTGGAAAGTATTATTTAAAAATGCTTTCTAATTTTTTAAAATAATTCTTTCCCTCATTCAACATAAAGGACAGTCTGGTTCTACTGGCTTTTATCCATTAGGAACTGACATGATACACAAACTACATGGTCAACTTTTAAACAGATACTTATCCAGTTATTAAAGAATTTTACAGGAATAAAGGTTGCAATTTGATCCATTGCTCTCTGAAAGAGCAACCCACCTTGCCTATTTCCCTGCCCTTTTTCCATATCCTCAAAAAAAATTATTTTCAAATGTTAATCGATTCTGCTTCCACCACTGTTTCTAGTAAAGCATCCCACAGCCTAACAGCCCTCTACAAAAATCCTTACCTCATCCTTCATCCTTTTGGTGATAACCTTAGATTTACGACCCCTAGTTACCTACCTACTCACTGAGCAGCAAAATTTTCAATATGCACTTCCAGTAAGCAATGCAGTAATGTGAAGAGAGAAAATTATCCCTTTAGTGTCAGTAACAAGCACTACGAATATCAATGTGTCTCAGTCTTATCCAATAGCATCCCCTACTACATCAGTGTATTATCTTTCCATTACCTCCACCAGCCATCATGTGACTTCCTTCTGAGTGGTTGACAATTTAGTGTCAAATTATGGGCGGTTTTGTGCTAAGAATGGAAGTTATTTCACATAGGACCCTTACAGCAGACAGATGAGAGTCTCATTCAAACAATCGGGGCTAGATTTGAATATAGAGATGAAAGATCAGCATTTTATCCACTAGACCACACTGTCCTCTTTTGTATATCTACATAATCCACGCTTGTTAGTATTTTTAAAACTTGAATCATCAATTGCTAGCCTCTACCATAAAAAACCTTTGTATTTATGTAGCTCATAAAATCATTAACCAGAACATTGCCTATTTCTTCTGTCATTTCCTTGATGATTCTAGAGTGGGTCTGATCTGGTCCAGGTGCCTTGTAGCATTCTATTTCTGGAGTTTCTTAACACGCGTTCTCTGTGCAAGATAATCTGGAATGCTGTGAGCAGGATCTGATTAGGAGCTCATCTTTCACAGGGTTTCCTCTTACCTTGAACTCATCCCACTCAGTACAGATGACAATGGCGTGAGCTCTGTCACAGGCTTCATAAGCATCAGTACAGATGGTGACCAAGCGAGACACTGCATGTTAGGAAAAGGTTTACCTCGGTTATTGTAACTCGTATCTGTACCACTGACTTAAATTTACATAGTTATTTTACTGCATTGTAAAAATTTCTAATCATTGCTCGAATTGTTAGTTTTATCATTTCTTAAAAGCGCTAAAATATTCAACAAGGGCTAATTTAAAGGATTTTAGTTATATGCTAATGTCAATGAACAGGGTAATATCACCCAGTGTAAAACTGAAATGACTGAAAATAATGAACAACTGATACAAGAAAACATTAAAAAAAATCCTGCGCATAGAATGTGATAAAAGTTTTAAATGACGGGTAGGGCTAGAAATTATTCTGACTGCTATTTTAAATTGGTCAACAACATTACTTAAATAGCAAATTTGGGAATTCTCTTTAAGTTCATTAGCAAAGTTGTTAAAAATAATTGAATATTTTCCATCCTGTACAGACTTAAATTCTGGTGCTACAAAGAAAGCAACTTTTAACTGTAATTTAAGTGCAATAAAATTCTATTTGCATTAAATGAAATCCCACACTCCTCCCATCACTTATGCCATTGCATGATCCTTTTTGGTTCTCATTGGTGGAACTAGATATGTTGGTTTTGCCTCTTGCTGTAACTTCAGGCCATTTACACCATTTCTCCAGGGGTTGTGCTGATCTCCTGCCAAAGCTATGGTTGGAATATGGAAAATCCCTGCTGAAATTCAGGGCAGCAATACATATGGATTTTTAGACACTGTTTGATATGGTGTTGAACAAGAGGTTTAATAGAAAAATTCAGGCACATGGCATAAGAGGAAATGTAGCAGCTTGATAGAAAACTGACTGACGAGAAATTGAGTTAGGGCTGGGTGTTGCTCAGAGTGGAGAAGGATTGCAAGTGGTATACTCCAAGGGTCAGTGCTGAGGCCACTTTGGTTCTCAGTGCATATAGAAGACTGGACTTAGAGTATGGGGAACACAACCTCAGTTTAAAAAAGCAGTCCCAGTCTGGTCTTATGAAGAGTTAAAAGAAAAAAACTCTGTCATATTAAACCTTGATCAGAGGCATCCGGGGAAATGCTGGGATGTGACAGATCTTGAATTATCTGTTCTTTGGGAACTTTGGGGTCATAGATGTGAACATTTGCACGTTCATCCAGTAGGTATTTGCTGATGTAGATACTGGAAGACTCCCTAAAATAAAAGAAAGTGTCATTAGCTACAAGTCAATTTAAAATTCTGAAGAATTAAAATGAATTTAAGTGAAGTTAAAACAATTAAATAGAATGTCAACCCACTGGGGTAGGGTTGGGAGAAAAACTTTCAGTGTAAAACATTCCTCATTCAAAGGACCTGTTTTGAGATGAGAGATTCTCAGTTGCATTGGGCCCAAAGCAGCCAATATGAACATACCATATTGGTTCTCTTGGTTAGGACTGAACCAGAGAAGATCAACTCCTGAATTAATGAATAATGATCAGTTGGAAAAGCAACCACCAGCTGCATGGGCATTTTATTTTCATGGTTAATTCCACCAGGTGCACAGAAATGAACACTCCTTTTATCAATATTTGTCATATTGATTTCAGTTAAAGATATAAAATTCCTACTAGGTGAATACTTTGTCAAGATATAGTCAACTGTCTCCATCTCTGACTTAATCCACATGAATTCCAACTGAAATTCCACCCTTCATGTTTTGGATCCACCCAGGATTACAGATATCTCCGCTATATTCAGCATTCCTCGAACCACTGCTCTCACCACATCCTTGGAACTACACTCAACGCTATGCGCTGCCACATGCATGCTCTCGACCTCTATCTCTAAGCTGTTCCAGTCCGCAGTTCCATTTCATCCTTCGCCTCATCCGGTGCTTTAACAAGAAACTTTTCCTATCTTTCAGGTGTCAAGGATCATAGGCTTCAACAACTCTTGGACACCAATGCTTCTCCGGAACCTTTTTCCCCTTCACTTCCCTCTGATCCCATCTCTTCTTCCAATCTCACCCCCTGCTGGGCGTTCACTATCCCCTCTGACCTTCCCCTCTCTGACCCTAAATGATCAGTTCTCAGCAAAGGCCTGAGCTCCATCCCCCACCTCAATGAATCTCGAGCTCGGCATGATGTTGAGCTCTTTTTCTGCCGCCTTCACCTCCGTGCCCACTTCTTTGGCCAGGAGTCTTGCACCCCCCACCCCCCAAACGCACAGCTGATCCGTTTTCAGAATTCTCACTCTACCTGGACCCCGCCCTCTGGCCTCTTACCCTCGCTAGATCGCTTTGTTGTGAACTGCCGACGGGACATCGGCCGTCTCAATTTCTCTGTTCCCCTCACTCCAACCGACCTCCCTCTGAACTTGCAGCACTCTGCTCGCTCAGATCCAACCCCAACCTTGTCATTAAACCTATTGTTATTTGGCGAACCGACTTCTACCTTGAAGAGGCTGATTGCCAACTCTGTGACACCCCCTCCTACCTCCCCCTGGACCATGACCCCACCACCAAACATCAAGCCATAATTTCCCAGACCGTCACTGACCTCATCGCCTCCGGAGATCTTCCCTCCACAGCCACCAACCTCATAGTTCCCCAACCCCGCACTGCCCGCTTCTACCTCCTTCCCAAGATCCACAAACGGGCTGCCCCGGTAGACCCATCGTTTCTGCCTGTTCTTGCCCCTTTTTTCCCCTTGTCCACTCTCTTCCCACCTACATCCACGACTCCTCCGACACCCTCTGTCACTTTAACAGTTTCCAGTTTCCTGGGCCCAACTGTCTCCTTTTCACTATGGACGTCCAATCCCTCTACACTTTCATTCTCCACCAGGATGGCTTGAGGGAGCTCCACTTCTTCCTAGAGCAGAGGCCCAACCAGTCCCTATCCACTACACCACTACCTTCCTCTGCCTGGCTGAACTTGTTCTCAGTGAACAACTTCTCCTTTGACTCCACTCATGTCCTCCAAATTAAAGGTGTTGCTATGGGAACCAGCATGGGTCCTAGTTATGCCTGCTTTTTTGTGAGATACGTGGAACATTCTTTGTTCCAGTCCTACTCGAGTCCCCTCCCTCCCTCTTTTTCCAGTACATTGATGTCTGGGTCAGTGCCGTTTCCTGCTCTTGGCGTGAACTAGAAAATCTCATTCACTTTGCATCCAATTTCCACCCTTCCCTCAACTTCACATGGTCCATCTCCAATGCTTCCCTTCCCTACGCTTCCTCGACTTTTCTGTCTCTATTTCTGGAGATAGTCTACTGACAAGCACTGACTCCCACAGCTACCTGGACTTCACTTCCTCCCACTCCACATCCTGTAAGGACTCCATTCCATTCTCGCAGTTTCTCCGCCTCCATCGCATCTCCTCTGACGACGCCACCTTCCACACAAGTGCCTCTGACATGTCTTCCTTTTTCCTCAACCGAGGATTCCTCTCCGCCGTGGTTAATATGACCCTCGACCGTGTCTGTTCTATTTCCCGTACCTCTGCTCTCACTCCTTCCCCTCCCTCCCAGACCACGACATGGTTCCCCTTGTCCTCACCTTTTACCCCACCAGCCTCCATGTTCAACGGATCATCCTCCGCCATTTCCGCTACCCCCAGCGTGATCCCACCACCAATCACATCTTCCCCTCCCCTCCCCGCTCAGCATTCCAAAGGGACCACTCCCTCTGCGATACCCTGCTCCATTCTGCAGTCACCCCAATACCCTCTCCCCTTCCCACAGCACCTACTCATGCAAGTGCAGGGGATGCAACACCTGCCTTTTTACCTCCTCCTTTCCCACTGCCCAGGGCTCCAAACACTCCTTCCAGGTGAAACAGCGATTTACTTGTACTTCTTTCAATTTAGCATACTGTATTCGCTGCTCACGATGTGGTCTCCTCTACATTGGGGAGACCAAGCGTAGATTGGGTGACCGCTTTGCGGAACATCTCCGTTCAGTCCGTAAGTGTGACCTGAGCATCCGGTCGCCTGTCACTTTAGTTCTCCACTCCATTCCCACTCTGATCTCTCCGTCCTCGGACTCCTCCACTGTTCCAACGAAGCTCACCTCAAGCTCGAGGAACAGCACCTCATCTTTCATTTAGGCACTTTACAGCCTTCTGGACTCAACATCGAGTTCAACAATTTCAGACCTTAACCTCTGCCCACATTTTATTTTTCCCTTTCCTCCCTTTTTTTAAAAAAAACAAATCCCCCCTTTTTTCCTCTCTTTCCCATGGTAGCTGGTGATGATTCCGCCCTTCACACCCCATCTAGACTCATCTTTTGTTTCCTAACTTGTGCCATTACCATCTCATTATTGCTCTACATCCCTTTCGTCTCTCTAATCTCTCCTGCCTTCCACCCTATCACAGACCTTCCCTTTTGTTCTTTCCTCCCCTCCCCCTTTCCCTGCTCCTGCACTTCCTTAAGAATTTGTTACATCTCCAACTTTTCCAGTTCTGATGAAGGGTCATTGACCCGAAACATTAACTGTTTCTCTCCACAGTTGCTGCCTGACCTGCTGAGATTTCCAGCATTTTCTTTTTTGTTGTAGTCGTAACACATGCTGCTGCCATAAATATTTTCCAATATAAAATGTCAAGATAAAGTTGTTCTCAACATTACAGCACTGCACGTGTGGCTTTATAACAGCACAGAAACGTTGAAGCATGTCAGAGGAATAAAATTACCGTGTGTCCCCAGTGTCCTTTTTGAAAGCAAACCCTAAAAGAGCTATCTTTTTGTCTGTCGCAGTATTGAAGAGACAGTCAATAATGCGGGAAGCAAATCTCCTCCGCTGAAAATCATTCATGTCAATCACCTAAAAGAAATCAAACTTTGAATGACAAAATGATACAAGCAACTGATTAAAAAAAATATCAGACATTCTTTCAAATTTTAATTTTCGTAATTCAGGTTGAATGTCGCTTAACTGTTGCAAAGCATCCAGGAAAAGATTTAGAAAAATGAAACCAGTGACACACTGATACCAATTCAGCTCCCTCACATTGCACCACATACAGCCACCAGCTGAATGATTCTGAGTACAGTGGAGTCTGCATACCTATTCCAAGAAACAGAGGCTGATATTGTCTGCTGTGCATTAGTTTTAATTAATTTGGAAACAAATTTTTATTCCATTCACTCCAATTGACACGAATAAGGAAATCGGGAGCCAGAATAACGGCTGGGATATTATCCAGGTAGACGGGTTGGCGGCAGAGGGTCTCGAGGCGGGTGGGAAACCTGGGTGATTGTGGGGGCAGAGTCAGGGATCGAGGGGATGGCTCAGGGATCGGGGGGAGGGGGGGTCGGGGACTGGGGTTGGGGGCCGGAGGATCGGGCCGGCCACCGGAGGATTGTGGCTGGCCTCAGCATCATTGTTGGGGTGTGGGGAGGCCTGGGAATGTGATCGGAGACCTCGCGGGAGGTCTCTGATTGCAGCGGATAGGTAAGATAGGATCACTGGAACCAGGAGGTAGATATAAAGCCACTTACCTTCGCCTCAGTTTAACTGTTGGGTTGCAGAATTGTGTGAAATCCGCCCACAGTCAGTTAAAAACAAAAGGGAGGGGAAAAAAAAAAAGAGGCTTCCAGCCTCATTACAATATTTAAATTGAGGTAACATCCCCCTGGGAGCGGGTTCGTTGCCCATCCCGCCTCCGGTATAACCGGACGTGGGCGGGTTGGAGGCAGGATTTAGGTCAGGAATTCCGTTTTTAACACTTTAACTGCCCCCACGCCCGCCGTTTTTTTTTAAAAGGGGAAAATTCCAGTTATCGTATCTTGCTAAATAACTAATTTGTCATGTTTTAACATGTAATTGTTGTGCACCAAGTTTATCATAGAATTTCTCCAACACATCCCAAGAATTTACCTGCTGCCAGTATTGAGCCACTTCAGGTAAGTTTAATGCTTCACATAAATAAACCAGGTTTAGAACATCTTTCTGGAAACAGCTGCCTCCAAATCCTGAAATAGAATAAAGGCTTTGCATATTAAAGGCATCTATGAATCCCAACCAAATTTTGTAAAAAAATTCTGGAACACAAAAAACACATTACTAACCAATGCTGGCTTTGAGAAACTTGCTTCCAATTCTCTGATCCATGCCTACAGCACGAGCTACCTCCTCAACATCGGCACCAGTCGCCTCACACAGAGCACTGATTGAGTTGATACTGCTGATTCGCTGAGCGAGAAATGCGTTGGCGGCCTAATGATAAAGAAAAAACAATCAATAATACTGATAAATATCATTTTTGTCCATATGCATTCTGCCCAGTTGCCAGAGGTGATACAGAGGCTGTACCGTGCCCTGGACAGGCAGTTACACTTCTGTTTGCTGAGGCATAAGGAGGCTGTCGAGGCTCTGGAAATGGTGCAGAGTAGAGCAGCAAGGCTGATAGTGTTAGAAAGAGGAACTATGAAGAATAACTTTGTAAGTTCAGGCTCTTCATCGCCAAAAAAGGACCTTACTGAAAGAAAGAAGATAACTTGCATCTATATTGTGCCCTTCATGTCCTTGAGATGTCTCAAAGTGCTTCAGAACCAATCAATTACTTTTCAAGTGTGGCTGCTATTTTACAGGCAAATGTGACTCAAAAGGCATTCGATAGGTGCCACATAAAAGGTTGCTGCACAAGATAAGGGGCCGAAATTATCCATCGCTGGAAACATGGTGCACCTACCCTGTTTCAGTTGTTTTTACCAGTATAGTTGATGCGGTGGCCTCTTGAGCAAAATTACGCTCTTTGGCTTTTGTTATTCAGCGGACTGGAAGTCGGTCATAATGGGGGCGGATGTATGTCAGTGAGCAGAAGTTCGCACACTAGAGGGGCGGAGGTGTGTCCGCCACGGTCACTCATCAGTGTAGCGCTGATGATGTCATCACGGTGCCGTGTCACCACGTCTCTCCCCTTCACTTAAGGGGGAGAGATGCTGCAATTCTTTACATTAGGTCCACTGGGCCACCAGGGAGAATTTCGGCCGGGCCAGCGGCCTGGCACCCAGGAGAGGGGGGGTGCCCAGGCCGCCTGTTGGCCATCCAGCCGAACCCGGGGACATCATTGTCGGCCCGACATGGCAGCCGACTGACAAAAAAAAATGGCAGCCGCGGCAGTAGGTCCTCCCCTTTAATGGCAGCCGCACCGCCATTTTGCAAGTACTCCCAAGCACAGTGCTCCAGCAGAAAAAGCTACCAGTGGCACCGAGCGGCTGGAGGAAGATTTTCTGGGCGAAATTTTGCGATCGGGGCGGGGGGAGCATTGGCACTGCACACTCTGATGACACACTTAGGACGGATCGGTAGCAGCGGAGCGGGTCACCCCCGGGATAAAACAGCAGTGGAATTTTCAAAATGGTGGCCATTCCACGAAAAATCGGTGGACATTGCACTCCGCAGCGTGGCCACCGATTTCCAGCGCTAACAGGCCTTCAGGGTAGGGGCAATTTCAGCCCCAAGGGCTCATGGGGTTGGGAGTAATATATTACCATGGTTAAAGGATTGGTTAACGGATAGAAAACAGAGAGTAGGGATAAATGGGTCATTGGCAGGTTGTAATCAGTGAGGTGCCGCAAGGATCAGTGCTGGGGCCTCAGCAATTCCAAACTATATTAATGACTTGGACGAAGGGATCAAGTGCAATGTATCCAAGTTTGTTCACGATACATAGAAACATAGCAACGTAGAAAATAGGTGCAGGAGTAGGCCATTTGGCCCTTCGAGCCTGCACCACCATTCAATAAGATCATGGCTGATCATTCCCTCAGTACCCCTTTCCTGCTTTTTCTCCATACCCCTTGATCCCCTTAGCTGTAAGGGCCATATCTAACTCCCTTTTGAATATATCCAATGAACTGGCATCAACAACTCTCTGCGGCAGGGAATTGCACAGGTTAACAACTCTCTGAGTAAAGAAGTTTCTCCTCATCTCAGTCCTAAATGGCCTACCCCTTATCCTAAGACTGTGTCCCCTGGTTCTGGACTTCCCCAACATCGGGAACATTCTACCCGCATCTAACCTGTCCCGTCCCGCCAGAATCTTACATGTTTCTATGAGATCCCCTCATCCTTCTAAACTCCAATGTATAAAGGCCCAGTTGATCCAGTCTCTCCTCATATCTCAGTCCTACCATCCTGGGAATAAGTCTGGTGAACCTTCGCTGCACTCCTTCAATAGCAAGAACGTCCTTCCTCAGATTAGGAGACCAAAACTGAACACAATATTCCAGGTGAGGCCTCACCAAGGCCCTGTACAAGTCCAGTAAGACCTCCCTGCTCCTATACGCAAATCCCCTAGCTATGAAGGCCAACATACCATTTGCCTTCTTCACCATCTGCTGTACCTGTTTGCCAACTTTCAATGACTGATGAACCATGACACCCAGGTCTCATTGCACCTCCCCTTTTCCTAATCTGCAGCCATTCAGATAATATTCAGTCTTTGCGTTTTTGCCCCCAAAGTGGATAACCTCACATTTATCCACATTATACTGCATCTGCCATGCATTTGCCCACTCACCTAACCTGTCCAAGTCACTCTGCAGCCTCTTAGCGTCCTCCTCACAGCTCACACCGCCACCCAGTTTAGTATCATCTGCAAACTTGGAGATATTACACTCAATTCCTTCATCCAAATCATTGATGTATATTGTAAAGAGCTGGGGTCCCAGTACGGAGCCCTGCAGCATCCACTAGTCACTGCCTGCCATTCTGAAAAGGACCCATTTATCCTGACTCTCTGCTTCCTGTCTGCCAACCAGTTCTCTATCCACGTCAGTATATTACCCCCAATACCATGTGCTTTGATTTTGCACACCAATCTCTTGTGTGGGACCTTGTCAAAAGCCTTTTGAAAGTCCAAATACACCACATCCACTGGTTCTCCCTTGTCCACTCTGCTAGTTACATCCTCAAAAAATTACAGAAGATTTGCCAAGCATGATTTCCCCTTCATAAATCCATGCTGACTTGGACCGATCCTGTCACTGCTTTCCAAATGCACTGCTATTTCATCCTTAATAATTGATTCCAACATTTTCCCCACTACTGATGTCAAGCTAACCGGTCTATAATTACGCGCTTTCTCTCTCCCTCCCTTTTTAAAAAGTGGTGTTACATTAGCTACCCTCCAGTCCATAGGAACTGATCCAGAGTCGATAGACTATTGGAAAATGATCACCAATGCATCCACTATTTCTAGGGCCACTTCCTCAAGGACTCTGGGATGCAGACTATCAGGCCCCGGGGATTTATCGGCCTTCCAATCCCATCAATTTCCCTAACACAATTTCCCACCTAATAAGGATATCCTTCAGTTCCTCCTTCTCACTAGACCCTTGGTCCCCTAGTACTTCCGGAAGGTTATTTGTGTCTTCCTTCATGAAGACAGAACCAAAGGATTTGTTCAATTGGTCTGCCGTTTCTTTGTTCCCCATTATAAATTCACCTGAATCCGACTGCAAGGGACCTACATTTGTCTTCACTAATCTTTTTCTCTTCACATATCTATAGAAGCTTTTGCAGTCAGTTTTTATGTTCCCGGCAAGCTTCTTCCAGTACTCTATTTTCCCCCTCCTAATTAAACCCTTAGTCCTCCTCTGCTGAATTCTAAATTTCTCCCAGTCCTCAGGTTTGTTGCTTTTTCTGGCCAATTTATATGCCTCTTCCTTGGATTTAACACTATGCTTAATTTCCCTTGTTAGCCACAGTTGAGCCACCTTCCCAGTTTTATTTTTACTCCCGACAGGGATGTACAATTGCTGAAGTTCATCCATGTGATCTTTAAATGTTTGCCATTGCCTATCCACCGTCAACCCTTTAAGTATCATTTGCCAGTCTATTCTAGCCAATTCACGCCTCAAACTATCCAAGTTACCTTTCCTTAAGTTTAGGACCCTAGTTTCTGAATTAACTGTGTCACTCTCCATCTTAATAAAGAATTCTACCATGTTATGGTCACTCTTCCCCAAGGGGCCTCGCACAACAAGATTGTTAATTAGTCCTTTCTCATTACACATCACCCAGTCTAGGATGGCCAGCTCCCTAGTTGGTTCCTCGACATATTGGTCTAGAAAACCATCCCTAATACACTCCAGGAAATCCTCCTCCACCGCATTGCTACCAGTTTGGTTAGCCCAATCAATATATAGATTAAAGTCACCCATGATAACTGCTGTACTTTTATTGCATACATCTCTAATTTCTTGTTTGATGCTGTCCCCAACCTTACTATTACTGTTTGGTGGTCTGTACACAACTCCCACTAGCGTTTTCTGCCCCTTGGTATTCCGTAGCTCCACCCATACTGATTCTACATCATCCAAGCTAATGTCCTTTCTTACTATTGCATTAATTTCCTCTTTAACCAGCAATGCCACCCCGCCTCCTTTTCCTTTCCGTCTATCCTTCCTAAATACCCCTGGATGTTGACTTCCCAGCCTTGGTCACCCTGGAGCCATGTCTCCGTGATGCCAATTACATCATACCCATTAACTGCTATTTGCGCAGTTAATTCGTCCACCTTATTCCGAATACTCCTCGCATTGAGGCACAGAGCCTTCAGGCTTGTCTTTCTAACACGCTTTGCCACTTTAGAATTTTGCTGTAATGTGGCCCTTTTTGCTTTATGCCTTAGGTTTCTCTGCCCGCCACTTTTACTTTCCTTCTTTCTATCTTTTGCTTCTGCCCCCATTCTACTTCCCCGCCTCCCTGCATAGGTTTTCATCCCCCTGCCATATTAGTTTAACTCCTCCCCAACAGCACCAGCAAACACTCCCCCTAGGACATTGGTTCCGGTCCTGCCCAGGTGCAGACCGTCCGGTTTGTACTGGTCCCACCTTCCCCAGAACCGGTTCCAATGTCCCAGGACTTTGAATTCCTCCCTGCTGCACCTCTCCTCAAGCCACGTATTCATCTGAGCTATCCTGCGAGTCCTACTGTGATTAGCACGTGGCACTGGTAGCAATCCTGAGATTACTACTTTTGAGGTCCTACTTTTTAAATTTAGCTCCTAGCTCCCTAAATTCATCTTGTAGGACCTCATCCCGTTGGACCTCATCCCGTTTTTTACCTATATCATTGGTACCTATATGCACCACGACAACTGGCTGTTCACCCTCCCTTTTCAGAATGCCCTGCACCTGCTCAGAGACATCCTTGACCCTTGCACTAGGGAGGCAACATACCATCCTGGTGTCTCGGTTGCGGCCGCAGAAACGTCTATCTATTCCCCTTACAATTGAATCCCCTATCACTATCGCTCTCCCACTCTTTTTCCTGCGCTCCTGTGCAGCAGAGCCACCCATGGTGCCATGGACTTGGCTGCTGCAGCCCTCCCCTGATGAGTCATCCCCCCAACAGTACCCAAAGCAGTGTATCTGTTTTGTAGGGGATGACCGCAGGGGACCTCTGCACTACCTTCCTTGCACTGCTCTTCCTGTTGATCATCCATTCCCTATCTGACTGTGTACCCTTTACCTGCGGTATGACCAACTCACTCAAGGTGCTATTCATGTCATTCTCAGCATCGTGGATGCTCCAGAGTAAATCCACCCGCAGCTCCAGTGCCACAATGCAGTCCGTCAGGAGCTGAAGGCGGATACACTTCCTGCACACGTAGTCGTCAGGGACACCGGAAGCGTTCCTGACTTCCCACATATTACAGGAGAAGCATAACACGTGTCCGAGCTGTCCTGCCATGACTTAACTCTTAGATAAACTTAAATTGGCAACAACAATGCTAAAGGTTACTTAGTGATAAAGAACTGAAAAAGAAAAACTACTTGCCAATGACCAACCAATCACAAAGTGCCTGCAAAGGGATGTAGACCGGTTCAGTGAGCGGGCAACAAGGTGGCAGATGGAGTATAAGGTGAGGAAAGGTGAGGTTATTCACATTTGTAGGAAAAATTGAATAACAGAATATTTTTTAAATGGTGAGAAACTATTAAATGTTGATGTTGACAGAGATGTAGATGTACAGGAAACAGAAAGTTAGTATGCAGGTACAACAAGCAATTAGAAAGGCAAATGGCATATGGACCTTTATTGCAACGGGTTTGGAGTACAAGAGTAAGGATGTCTTACTACAATTGTACAGGGCTTTGGTGAGACCACACCTGGAGTACTGTGCACAGTTTTGGTCTCCTTATCTGAGATAGGACATACATGCCTTAGAGGCAGTATAATGAAGGCTCACTAAATTGATCCCTGGAATGAGAAGGTTGTCCAATGGAGGAGCGATTGAGTCAATTGGGCCTATATTCTCTGGAGTTTAGAACAATGAGAGATGATCTCATTGAAACATACAAGATTCTGAGGGGGATTGACAGGGTAAATGCGGAGAGGCTGTTTCCCCTGGCTGGAAAGTCTAAAACTTGGGGACCTAGTTTCAGGATAAGGAGTCGGCCATTTAAGACTGAGTTGAGGAGGAATTTCTTCACTCAGGATTGTGAATCTTTGGAATTCTCTACCCCAAAGGGCTGAGTCGCTGAATATATTCAAGTCTGAGATAGATAGATTTTTGGACTCTAGGTGTATCGAGGAATATGGCAGGAAAATGGAGTTGAGGTCTAATATCAGCCACGATCTTATTGAATGGTGGAGCAGGCTCGAGGGGCAGTACGGCCTACTCCTGCTTATTATTCTTATGTTCTTATCTTACAAACAGCAATGCAAGTTAAAGTTAAAGCATTGTGCAGACATCCTCATAAATTCCATTACTATATTCAGCAATGAGGCTATTGTATAAATCAACAGATACTAAAACAAAAATACTTCTGCATTTTATATAATTGAAGACTTAATTAAATGGAGTGACTGCAAGCTCTAGTGTATAAGTTGCTACTTTTTGTAGGCAGAAGTGTGACTTATACATCAATACAAGTTACAAAGTTTTTACCAAAATGGAATTGCAAATGAAGCCAATGACCTTTAACAACAATTTGCAGTTATATAGCAGCATTAACATAGGAAAATTTGTATTTGGCCTTGTCTTACAGGAGCATTATCAGACAGAATTTGACAGCAGATTGTGGTAAAGTTGAAAGTGAGTGTACCAGTTTGGAAAGCTCCGAAGACCACGTGTTAGTAGTGATGATTTTGTCTTTTGGTACCCAGCGCTCATACACAGCACAGAGTGCCTGAATCGCCTCCTGACCTTCTGGTGTTTCATCTCCACCAATCAGCACTCGGTCTGGGTTCTTCAGATTATTAACAGCTGTTCCTTCAGCCAAGAATTCTGGGTTTGATAGCACCTACATTATAAATATGTCCATGATTAGGTTCAGTCAACCTGGTGAAAACCAGAAGCAAGAGCAAGGATGGACTGTACTATGTTTTTTTTAAACCTGGGGTGAGGATTTCCTTTCTGCAACCTGTAGTAAAATTGTAAATCTGCACGTTAAAAACATTTGCAATGTTGCTATATCTAGTGCAGAGAGGAAATTGCCCCCTACCATTGATGTACACAATTAATTTTGTGCTGTATTCTAGTGATAAATATACTATAAAGCTCCTTCTAATACAAATAAACATAATAGTTATTGAGTTGCTGCATTAGCCAATAGAACAATGCTTGGGTTCACCTGTAGAGTCAGGTCTGGCTTTATGTTTGAATGGAATATCCTGCGAATGCTCTCAGCAGCACGCACGGGCACAGTGCTCTTCTCTGTGACTATTTTGTATCCGTTTGAGACTGCCACTATTCTCCGAGCGCAGGATTCAATGTATTTCAGGTCTGCGGCTCGACCTTTACCCATTCCATACATTTTAGTGGGGGTGTTCACCTATTACAAAATAAACAGAGCATTCGTGGTTAGGATTTTTCCTGTAATCTATGAAAGTCAACATGTGCATGGTTTCCAATCAATTTTGATTTGAATAAGATGTTTATTTTTGTCACCAAGATTTTATACTTCAGTATTTTGGGCCCAAGTTTCCACACGATAAAAAACGGGCGCCCAGCCACAAAGTGCGCCTAAAAAAACCCTCCGTATTCTCCACCTCCCTGCAGGTCCTCTGGCCCTCGGCGCGGCGCAGCAGGAGCTGTAGGGGGCGGAGCTAGGACCCTGCGCCGAAAATAGTGCCGGGACCTCTGCACGCGCGCTACAGTGGGCATGCAAGTGCAGTAGCTCCAGGCGCCCGAAACTGTGTGGGAGGGGCCCGAAGCACGCAGCCCCTAGCCCTGGCCGAATGGCCTCACTGGGGCTGCATGAATAAGGCTCCTCCCACGGCCAGCTCCTGCTTCCTGCCGACTCCCGCTCCTGCTTTCCCCCCCCCCCGACCGGACCGGACCCGACCCGCCTGTCACTGCCGCTCCTGCTTCTGCGCCCCCCCCCCCCCGACCGGACTCGACCCGCCTGTCGCTGCCGCTCCTGCTTCCGCCCACCCCCCCCGACCGGACGGGACCCGACTCGACCCGTCTGCGTCTGCCGCTCCTGCCCCCACCCGACTCTACTCTCGCCCCCGGACTGGATCCGACCTGACCTCTCCCTCCCCGACTGACCTCCCGCTCCCCGACCTGACCTCCCTCCCCCTCCCTCTCTCCCTCCCCCTTTCTCCCCCTCCGACCCGAACCGAACCTCTCTCCCCGACCCGACCCAACGCCACCTACCTCTGGTGCTGGGGACGGGCCCTGCCCGAAATCTCGGGCCCAGCCCGTTCAGCCTTCGGTCCAGACGGCAAACCGCTTCCTAAAGGCCTGCCTGAAGAACTTTCACACAGGTAGGAACATGGTTTATTTAATCTTTTCTTTGCTTATAAATGTTTATTCAGGTTGGATTTATTTGTATAATATTTGTATAAGTATAACTAAGGATTTATCGTAGAATTTAATGACTTCCCTTCCCCCCCCCTCCTCCCCTCATTCCCTACGCCTAATTTGTAACCTGCGCCTGATTTTTTAATGTGTAGAACAGGTTTTTTCAGTTCTACAAAAATCTTCACTTGCTCCATTCTAAGTTAGTTTGGAGTACATTTTCACTGTGGAAACTTTGAAATCAGGCGTCAGTGGCCGGACACGCCCCCTTTTGAAGAAAAAATTCTGTTCCAAAGTAGAACTGTTCTACCTGACTAGAACTGCAGAAAAAAAAATGTGGAGAATTGCGATTTCTAAGATAGTCCGTTCTCCACCAGTTGCTCCTAAAAATCAGGCGCAAATCATGTGGAAACTTGGGCCCTTTATATGGTAATATCTTGTAGAATTGTAACGTGCCAAGCCTCTGCTTGGATTTTCTTTTTGGTGTCACTTTTTTGTTTCTTTCCATCGCACTGCAGAATATACTATTCACTAGCCGTAAAGCTGGCCAGGAAATCTGCTCCTAACCTCATGCACGCTACCAACTGTTGAGTTGTACAGAACCAATATTTCTTCATTTTAATGTATTGTACACAAATGAAGATCTATTAAATAAAGTTACTGCAAGCTCTAGTGTACAAGTTGCCACTTTATATGCAGGGGTGTGACTTATATGCCCGTATGAAGCTTTTACCAAACACCAATCACACAATTGTTCCTCTCTGGCAGAGTGCTCATTCCGTCAGATTTCGTGCTCATGCACCCAGTTTTCCGTCATCAAAGTAAACCATGAAGCCATAGTCAATAGTAACAATAACTGTACAGGTTTATAGTACAGGAGCGACTGTACACTCACAGCAGGAGGCCTCACCCACCAGAAGCGCACGTCGGGAAATTGGCCTTTACATGTTTTCACCAACAACAAAAAGAAACTTGCTTTCCAGTTATCTTCCCAGTGACATGTACTACTCCTGCAACAAGAAAGTAACCAAACAATCTGCTCAAAAACCTTAAAAAAAACAAAACAAACTTTAAATCTTAAACAAAAAAAACCAGCTGGAAACAGACGGCAGGTCAGGCAGTATCTTTGCAGAAAGCAGACAAGTTGATCTTTTGGGTGTAACCTTTTACCAGAAATGGAAAACTAAAAAATAACATTTAAATTGAATCAGAACAAAGAGGAGGGAGAATAAAAGGAAAACATACACACAGGAAAATATAGGTGAATTGATCTTTAAAGAAAAGCAGGAGATGATAGGATGGCAGAGATTATATTAACATATGATGGGAAGAAGCATCATTTAAAAACATTTAAGACTTGAGAGACAATGAACATGTAAATAATTGAGGGTTGTGGGGGAGGGGAGGGCGATCGTGGGAAAGAACGTAAGAAATAGGAGCAGGAGTGGGACATACGGCCCCTTGAGCCTGCTCGGGGGAGGCCTATTGGCAGGTCTGAAATGGAAACAGGAAGAGCTGACAAAACAGCCAGATCCAGCAGTCTGAAAAAGAAGCAGCAGACACCCAGTGTGGGTTGGATGTCAGGTGTAAGCCTGCTTCTCTTCAGACCACCAGATACTGCACTGTTTTCTTTTTTTTATTTTCCTACCCTTCTCTTTGTTTTGATCCTATTTAAATATTGCTCCTTTTTCCAGTTTTGATGAAATGTTACATCCAAAATGTTAACATGTCTGCTCCACAGATGCTGACTGATGTACTGTGTGTTTCCAGCATTTTCTATTTTTGTTACTCTCAAACCTGCTACTAGGGGGGTGCACAAGAGTGACATGGGTTTGTCCGCCGCCCACTTCTGAATTTCCCTCCCTCTCCCTGTAGAGAAGTGCAAGACTTCGAACAAAAAAATAAAGCTTTTGTAGAACAAAACATATGTCCCTGTCCATTCAAACCAGCTACATTCAAATAGTTCTGCATTTTCTCTGATTCGTCTACATGTCCCTTGCTGTCTCCTTTCTGCTGTTCGTTGGTCTGTAATATACTCCCAAAAGAATAACCATTTTCCCCTCGTATTTCTTAACTCTAACCAAATAGATTTGACACTTGCACCATCCCCTATACCTTCCCCATGTTCTAGTGCTGTAGCTGAAATTTAACACTGCCACACCTCCTCCCTTTTATCTTACTTATCTCTCCTGAAATTTGGTAACCAGAAATGTTCTGCTGCCAATCCACCCTTAATCTAAGCCACATATCCATTAATGTTATTATATCGTGCTGCCCACAGCAATTTTGGCCTCTCGCTCACCAATTTTATTTATAATACTCTGTTCATTTACATACATACAACACAAGCCTGCCAGTCTGTTTGGCCATCTTACTCTTTTTAATCCCTCCTCCTGATCTGTTCTTTGTAACTTCCCTCTTTATCTCTTATCTTTCCTACCCCCTTTTGCCTTCTTTTCTGCTTCCTCCCTCCTGCCATATTAGTTCAAACCCTCTCCCACAGTACTGGTTACTCTACTAGTCAGGATATTTCTCCTAGTCCTGTTCAGGTGAAGCCCATCCATCCAGTATAGACCACTCCTGTTCCAGATCTAGTCTTAATATCCCAGGAAATGGAACCCTTCCCTCCTGCACTAAATCTCCAGTTATGCAATTACCTGCTTTATATTACTATTTCAATACTGACTACTGTCTGACACTGGGAGTAATCCTGAGATTACTACCCTCAAGGTCCTGCTCATTGGGCTAGAATTTTGCCAACTTTGCGACCAGATTTTCGCTGTGATTTGACTCTCTGCGGCGAAAACCCAGTCGGCGGGATCTTCAGGCACCTTTTTGCGGCGGTGCTTCCACGTACTGCCAGGGAGAGGTGCGCCAACGAGAAATGACGTGCAACGCTGTGGATTGCGTTACCGTCGTACTTTCGGCTCTCTCCGCCATGCCCAGAATACAGACAGGTCAAACCCTGCGGTGCAGCCCTGCCAGCAGCGGTAAGTATGAAGACCTGCAAAAAAGGTAAGTTAAAGTTTTTATTTTTTAATTCTTTTTCAGTGATTTGGTAGATAAAGGTTTTGTGAATGTTTTGAGAATATTTTTAGCTTTTTTTTGTTTCTCCCCCCTCCCAAAGCCTCTCTCGCAGCAGCTCGGACTAAATTTGCGGAAACTCGTGGTTAGCGCTGCGAATCCTCGTGTAACGCCAACTTTACCGATGCGCCCATGGCACAGAAGTAAAGGCCGAAATTTAGGCCTTAAAACAGTAGTGCAGCAAAAATGGTAATTTTGGCGTAAAATTACCGTTTTCACCGACAACCGAAAACCTAGCCCTTTATCTCTTAATTCCTGAATATTCCTTTTCAGAATCTCAGTTCTATTCAGTTCCAAAGTCATTGGTTCCAACATGATGCTGTTCCACTTTCCTCTCCTTTCCTTCGGCAATCATTTCCTCCATGGGGCCATGGCATTGCTCATGGTTGCTCTCCTCCGAGTTGCCACAGGAATTTAACATTTAGCATTTAACACTATCAGGGGATCCCTGCACCACCTCCCATCTTCTCTTTATCCTGACTGATAGTGTACCTTCTTCTCTAAGTTGCTCTGGTTGTACAGTGCCCACTTCCTGGAATATGCATTCCCGGAGCTCTTCAGCTTCCCAAATCCTCAAGCACAGAAGCTTTGAACTTGAGGGCAAGTAGTCAGAAACACCTCCCACTTATGATCGACCAGGAGACAAGCAGCATCCAGGACCTCCCACATCATGAAAGGATCACACGTCATAGTCTTCAGCTGTTCCCGCTTACTAAACTAAAAAGTTCTAAAAGGCTTAATGAAATCAAACAGGAAAACTTTATGGCAAATGTAACTCAAGACTGAACTCCCTCTACGTCTAAACCGCTGAGGCTAAACTCCACACTCTACTGATCCTTCACACTCCACTGGCCTCTCACTGCTCAAGGCATCTGCAGAGGAGAGAAAAAAAATCAGCATGGGCTTCCATTCTTCATCGTTATCTAGTGACCCCTGCTAAAAAGTATGGGGTGGTTGGTGAATGTTGGGTGAGAGTAGGATAGAGTTGAGTTGTGATGCCTTCCATGGATGCATAGCCTGCTAACACTCATGAATGTGCTTACACATAAAGGATGGCCACTTGGCCAATTGTACCCCTGCAAGCAGCACTGTATTCAGGAGAGTAGGGGAGGAAATTGGGGAAATAAGTTACCGAAATAAATATAAGGTCAGCTTCTTGTATGGCAGCATCGATATCAGTCAAGAAGAAAAGGTTCTTCCCTCTGCATGACTCTACTACTTCCTTCAAACCAGGCTGAAAAATAATAAAAAGAACAACTAGAATTTTATACCAACAGAATGGCAAGCACTAAAAAGCTTTATGAAACAGGGTTAGCAATAGATCGCATAAATGTTTCAGTATTTTACCTCATAGATTGGAAGGGTGTTTGAGTTCCAGGCCTCTATTCTCGCCTGGTTCATGTCAACAACTGTAACGCGAATCTCAGGGCACATGTGAGCAATGATACTGCATGTTGGACCACCAACGTATCCAGCACCAATACAGCAGATCTTCTTAATTTCAAACATGATATCTGTGGAAAAAGGAAAAAAAGTCAATGTGGAAATTAGATTTTTAATTCAGTAATCAGAAATTTCTCACTGTTGTCTACCTCCTTGATTTTATCTCATTTTCTCCCACATGACCTGTCCTGGTAGAAACAGGGGGTAAACCAAGGTACAGAGTTTTGTAAGCCGCTGCTATCCTGTGGCAAGAAGCACACTACTAAATGGTGAAACAGAGACATCGCTATTTTTGTTCCTGTGTTTTTGTTTTGCTCTGCTTGCACAGAATTATCAGAATGCATTTGTCAAATCAAGAAAAGTTTGATGTAAACAAACCGCTCATTTGATAACGCATAAGACTGTCATAACCTGTGGTCCCATCCCTTAATTAGTTTCTAGCTCCACTTGAAGGCCTTGCACCAAACATCATTCTCTACCAAGAAGGGAGGAAAGAAACCTGCTCTTGGGCCTCTTGCCAGTGCACTTAAGCTCACCTAGACCAATTTGCCTTCTGACTTTCTCATTCTTCTTCCCTATGAGGAAGGATTTTGGCTCTGCTCATCCATCATCAAAGGTAGTCCCTCGAAATCGAGGAAGACTTGCTTCCACTCTTAAAATGAGTTCTTAGGTGGCTGAACAGTCCAATACGAGAACCACAGACTCTGTCACAGGTGGGACAGATAGTCGTTGAGGCAAGGGGTGGGTGGGACTGGTTTGCCGCACGCTCTTTCCGCTGCCTGTGCTTGTTTTCTGCATGCTCTTGGCGATGAGACCCGAGGTCCTCAGCGCCCTCCCGGATGCACTTCCTCCACTTAGGGTGGTCTTTGGCCAGAGACTCCCAGTTGTCGGTGGGGATGTTGCACTCTATCAGGGAGGCTTTGAGGGTGCCCTTGTAACGATTCTGTCATGTATTCAACTATCATTGTAACCCATGTATAAGCTGACCTAAGTTGTATACCTTGAGAACATTGACCACAGGGGGCGAACTTGTGGGAGGCACTCCTAACCTGGACTTTCCGGTATAAAAGGGGAAGCTCCACCCACCTTCAGTCTCTTGAGGTCTTGGTAATAAAGGTAACTGGTCACAGAGTGACCTTCTCTCAAGTATGGGTCTCGTGTGCATTTATACTGTATAGTAAGGACATATCATTGGCGACGAGAAACTGACTTTTCAAACTATGCGAGCATAGCCACTAGCAGCATAGAAGAGAGGTACTGTGTTGGTGATGATTGGGATGACTTTATTGAGAGACTACAGCAAAGTTTTGTCACTAAGGAGGAAAGGTTGGGACAGGATTCGGCCGACAAACGGAGGGCTCATCTCCTGACTGTTTGTGGATCCAGAACTACTCCCTGATGAAGGACCTTCTAGCGCCAGAGAAGCCGGCAGACAAGATGTTCGAAGAGCTCAGTAAGTTGATCAGGGAACACCTCAAACCGGCAAGCAGCATGCACATGGCAAGACACCGGTTTTACACACACCGGCGGTGAGAAGGGAAAAGCATTCCTGACTTCGTGGCAGATCTCCGGTGACTGGCGAGCATATGTAAGTTCCCAGATGCATGCAGAGTGGAGATGCTGCGAGACTTTTTTTATTGAGGGCATCGGGCATGCTGGGGTTTTCAGGAAACTGATTGAGACCAAAGACTTGACCTTGGAAGCGGCGGCTCTGATAATTATATCAGGGGAGGAAGAGACCAGAATGATTTATAGCAAAACTCTTGGCTCATATGCGGCAAACGACCAGGGAGTCAACATTGTTAACGCGGCACACAGTTTTCTAGGCAGACAAGGACAATCGGACATGTCCCAGCATGCAGCTGAACCCAAAGGGGGAATTCAACAGAGACAATGGCTAACTGAATGGCGATTCATGCCATCGCAATGGACAATGCGGACAGTAATGGGGCCATCAACACCTGTTAATGGTGCGCTTAAGGACAGTTACAGAGACAGTCAGAGACGATCGACTGGTAATGGACCTTTTGTTTCCAACAATGGGGCCTTCAGCTCATTGGAGGCGTGGAAGCAAACACCCAGCCAGAACTTGCAGGTATCAGCAATATACCTACAGAAACTGCAACGTCAGCGGTCACTTGGCACGTATGTGCAGGAAGCCTGCAGCCAGGTTGATGTACGAGGAGGACGGGCCCGATGTAAGCCCTACGAGGCCAAATGAATACTGGGGGAAATCGCTGGAAGCTGAAGTTCAGTGAGTTCATGTGGAGCACATATAAACTTCATATACCAGGACGCCACCGATAATGATGAAAGTGCTCCTCAATGGCATCCCAGTATTAATGGAGCTAGACACGGGGCCAGCCAGTCCCTGATGAGTATCAAACAGTTTGAAAGGTTGTGGGTGTCCAAGACCAGGAGGCCAAAATTATTGCCGATTGACGCACTGCTACGGACATATACAAAGATCATTCCGGTGCTAGGCAGCGCCATGGTAGTCATGACCCACAAAGATTCGGAGAACAGGTTGCCACTCTGGATTGTCCTGGGGGACGGTCCCGCACTACTGGGGAGGAGTTGGCTTGCTGTCATGAACTGGAAATGGGGCGATGTCAATGCAATTTCTTCTGTGGAGCAAGTATCATGTTCACAGGTCCTGGACAAATTTGACTCATTATTTCAACCCGGTATCAGCATTTTCATGGGGACCAGGTTAGGGATTCACATAAATCCGGACGCCAGGCCAGTACACCACAAAGCCAGAGCGGTGCCGTACGTGATGCGGGAAAAGATAGAATGCGAGAAAAGATAGAATGTGAATTGGACCGCCTGCTGAGGGAAGGCATCATCTCGCCAGTCGAATTCAGTGACTGGGCGAGCCCGATTGTGCCGGTGCTCAAGGCGGATGGGTCGGTCAGGATATGTGGCGATTACAAGGCCACCATCAATCGGGTGTCACTCCAAGACCAGTACCCGTTACCGAGAGCGGAGAACCTCTTTGCGACGCTATCCGGTGGCAAACTTTTTTCAAAATTGGACCTGACCTCAGCTTACATGACCCAGGAGCTTGCGAGTGAGTCGAAGAAGCTGACCACCATCACAACACACAAGAGGTTGTTTGAGTATAACAGATGTCCGTTTGGGATTCATTCGGCCGCCGCGATCTTTCAGCGAAATATGGAAAGCCTCCTCAAGTCGATTCCAAGGACGGTGGTTTTTCAAGATGACATCCTCATCACGGGTCGTGATACTGAAGGACACCTCCACAACCTGGAGGAGGTGCTACGCAGACTGGACCGGGTAGGGCTGCGACTGAAAAAGGCGAAGTGCGTCTTCTTAGCTCCAGAGGTAGAATTCCTGGGGAGGAAGGTAGCAGCAGACAGGATCAGACCTACTGCGTCCAAAACGGAAGCGATCCAGAGAGCACCCAGACTCCATAACACGACGGAGCTGCGTTCGTTCCTGGGGCTCCTGAACTATTTTGGCAACTTTCTTCCCAAATTGAGCAGGCTGTTAGAGCCGCTACACGTGCTCCTATGCAAAGGTCGCGATTGGGTCTGGGGGGACAGCCAGGAAAGGGCTTTTGATGGAGCATAACGTTATATAACCCGTGTTAGAAACTAGTTTTAACGTGCGATGCGTAGTCCTATGGAGTCGGGTGTGTATTGCAGCATGTGAATGCCAATGATTAGTTATAGCCAGTAGCTTATGCCTCCAGAAGTCTGTCCCAGGCAGAAAGGGGCTACGGGATGGTAGAAAAGGAAGCGCTAGCATGTGTATATGCAGTAAAAAAAAATGCACCAGTACCTGTTTGGCAGGAAATTTGAGCTGGAGACAGATCACAAACCCCTAACGTCCCTTTTGGCCGACAACAAGGCCATAAATGCGAATGCATCGGCCCGCATACAGAGGTGGGCACTTACGTTAGCCGCCTATGACTACACAATTTGGCACAGACCGGGCACTGAAAACTGTGCTGATGCACTCAGCAGGCTCCCACTAGCCACCACTGAGGGGGCAACTGAGCATGATGCTGAGATGGTCATGGCTGTTGAAGCTTTCGAAAGCGAAGGCTCACCTGTGACAGCCCGTCAGATTAAAGTCTGGACAAATAAAGACCCGCTATTGTCTTTAGTTAAGAAATGTGTCCTGAATGGGGACTGGGCAGCCACGTACAGGGCATGCCCTGAGGAGTTTAAACTGTTTCATAGGCGCAAGGATGAACTCTCGATTCAGGCCGATTGCCTACTGTGGGGAAACCGAGTAGTCATGCCCCAGAAGGGCAGAGAGGTGTTTATCAGAGAACTTCACAATGAGCACCCGGGCATTGTCATGATGACGGCAATTGCCAGGTCACACGTTTGGTGGCCAGGGATAGACACAGACCTGGAACTTTGTGTTCGCAGGTGCAACACGTGCGTTCAGCTGAGCAACGCACCCAGGGAAGCCCCCCTTAGTCCCTGGTCCTGGCCTGCCAAGCCATGGTCACGCATCCATGTGGACTACGCAGGTCCTTTCATGGGAAAAATGTTTTTGGTTGTAGTAGACGCCTACTCCAAATGGATTGAGTGTGCCATTTTAAATTCAAGCACATCCTCTGCCACGGTAGAAAGTCTACGGGCAATGTTCGCCGCCCATGGTCTACTGGACGTCTTGGTCAGCGACAATGGCCCGTGCTTCACAAGCACTGAATTCCAGGACTTCATGGCAGGCAATGGGATCAACCATGTTAGAACTGCACCATTCAAGCCGACTTCAAACGGCCAGGCAGAACGAGCAGTGCAGATAATCAAACAGGGGATGCTCAGAATCCAAGGGGGTTCCCTACAAAGCCGCTTATCACACCTCCTGTTGGCCAATAGATCCCGACCATACTCGCTCACAGGGGTTCCACCCACAGAGCTACTAATGAAAAGGACGTTCAAAACCAGGTTATCCCTTATACATCCTACTATGAAAGAAATTGTTGAGACCAGGCGTCAGTCACAATGTGACTACCATGACAGGAATGCGAGGGCGCGACGATGTATTGATGTCAATGACCCTGTTTTTGTCCTTAATTATGCTGCAGGGCCCAAATGGCTTGCAGGCACTGTGATTGCCAAAGAGGGGAATAGAGTTTTGGTAGTTAAACTTACCAATGGACAAGTCTGCTGCAAACACGTGGATCAAACTAAAAGGAGGTTCAGCAGCCCCATAGAAGAAGCAGAGGAAGAACACGACATAGCGTTTACTCCATCACAGGTGACTGAACACCGGAACCAAGTGGAGGATAACCCAGTCACTGTGGGCAGTCCGGACAGGCCTGAGGCACCGCAAACAGCGCCCAACAACTGGAGCCCCAACTCAGGCGCTCTACAAGGGAGCGTAAACCACCAGAGACACTTAATCTGTGATCCCAATAAGACTTTGCGGAGGAGGTGATGTCATGTATTCAACCAGCATTGTAACCCATGTATAAGCTGACCTAAGTTGTACACCTTGAGAACATTGACCACAGGGGGCGAACTTGTGGGAGACACTCCTAACCTGGACTTTCCGACATAAAAGGGGAAGCTCCACCCACCTTCAGTCTCTTGAGCTCTTGGTAATAAAGATAACTGGTCACAGAGTGAGCTTCTCTCAAGTATGGGCCGCGTGTGCATTTATACTGTATAGTAAGGACATATCAGATTCCTCAGCCCACCTTTGGCTCGTTTGCCGTGAAGGAGTTCAGACTTGCTTTGGCAGTCTTGTGTCAGGCATGCGAACAATGTGGCCCGCCCAGTGGAACTGATCAAGTGTGGTCAGTGCTTCAATGCTGGGGATGTTGGTCCGTCTGTCCTCCCAGGGGATTTGTAGGATCTTGGAGAGACATCATTGGTCGTATTTCTCCAGCGACTTGAGATGTCTACTGTACATGGTCCATGTCTCTGAGCCATACAGGAGGGCAGGTATTACTGCAGCCCTGTAGACCATGAGCTTGGTGGCAGTTTTGAGGGCCTGGTCTTCAAACACCCTTTTCTTCAGGTGGCCAAAGGCTGCACTGGCGCACTGGAGGCGGTGTTGAATCTCATAGTCAATGCCTGCTCGAGGCTCCCGAGGTGTGGGAAATGGTCCACGTTGTCCAGGGCCGTGCCGTGGATCTTAATGACTGGGGGGCAGTGTTGTGCGGCGAGGACAGGCTAGTGGAGGACCTTTGTCTTACGGATGTTTAGGCCTATGCTTTCGTACGCCTCAGTAAATACGTCGACTATGTCCTGGAGTTCAGCCTCTGTATGTGCGCAGACGCAGGCGTCGTCTGCGTACTGTAGCTCGACGACAGAGGTAGAGGTGGTCTTGAACCTGGCCTGGAGACAGTGAAGGTTGAACAGAGTCCCACTGGTTCTGTAGTTTAGTTCCATTCCAGCGGGGAGCTTGTTGACTGTGAGGTGGAGCATGGCAGCAAGGAAGATTGAGAAGCGGGTTGGGACGATGATGCAGCCCTGTTGACCCCGATCCGGGCATGGATTGGGTCTGTAATGGACCTGCTGGCAAGGATCACGGCCTGCATGTCGTCGTGGAGCAGGTGATGAACTTTTGGGGGCATTCGAAGCGGAGATGCACACTCCATAGACCCTCGCGGTTGATAGTGTCAAAGGCCCTTGTAAGGTCAAAGAAGGCCATGTATAAGGGCTGGCGCTGTTTGCTGCATTTTTCCTGCAGCTGTCACGCTGCAAAAATCAAGTCCGTTGTGCCCCTTATCCGCACAGCGACTCCGGGAGGAGCTCCTCGGCCACAGGGAAAAGACGGTTGAGGAGGACTCTAGCGACGACTTTCCCAGTGGCTGATAGCAGGGAGATTCCTCTGTAGTTTCCGCAGTCGGACTTGTCGCCTTTTTTAAAGATGGTCACGATCACTGCATCTCTGAGATCTCCTGGCTTGCTGTCCTCCCTCCAGATGAGAGAGATGAGATCGTGTATTCGTGCCAACAGTGCCTCTCCACCAAACTTCAGTGCATCAGTAGGAATTTCATCCGCACCCGTAGCCTTGTTGTTTTTAAGCTGTCTTATGGCTTTTTCTACCTCGTGCAGTGTTGGGGTCTTACTGAGGTGGTGGCGGGTAGCATGCTGTGGGATGGAGTTGAGAACACTCGAGGCAAAGGCAGAGTCTCGATTGAGGAGATCTTCGAAGTGGTCCTTCCAGCAGGCCCTGACAGCCTCGGTGTCCTTGATGAGTGTTTCCCGTTCTTGGCCAGCAGTGGGTGTGGCCTTGGGAGTTTAGACCGTAGGTGGCCTTGACTGCGATGAAGAATCCTCGCACATCATGGCTGTCGGCCATCTGCTGTATCTCCTGTGCTTTCTCCATCCAGATGACTCTGCTATCCCTCTGCTGGACAGCATGCTTGGGAAACTGTAATCATGACACCAATGTGTTAGCTACCCATGTGCCAAAATTTTTAAAATAATGAAACTCTTACAATGAAACTTTACTTTATCAAAATCTTTTAATGAAAAGATTGCAGTGGACTCATTCCACAATTGTGTTCTACATTGTTTTTACTATTGGTAATTGGTAATGGGGGATCTTCTGATCTGCTGCTTTAACAAAACATGTCCATGAAGCCTTCGCCCTCCCCACAATAATATCCTAGACTCCCAGGATTGGGGCCTTCCCGGTGTCTCAACAAGTGTACCCAGTGAGTTGCTGAAGTATACAGGCAAGGAAAGTCCCAGATTCAGTCCCAGTCTGTCCAGCAGGACAACTACTACCACCAATATTTCTGTTACAAATTTGGGTCTTGCCTTCGATATTATCTCAAGTACAGTGGATCACTCTCGTAAGCAGTCTGAACACCTTATGTATAGAATGTGCACATACTGCCCAATATCTAATTATATGATAGCATAAGCCAGGGATGGAACAATAGTATTCCTAGGTGATCCAAACTGAATATATGCACCTTTCACACATGCTCCACGTGCCCTTCAGTCTGTTTGAAAGCAAATCGAGAAAAGATTTGGTAAGACAAGACCAGATATAAATCTTTCAGTTGCTTTATTTTATAGACAACAATCAAACTTGACTGACAGCATGTTTTTTCCCACTTTTCCTATCTCCTCATGTTCACAACAAGAGAGAAGTTTTTATACCAGACAACACCTTCAGAGAAGCCAGGAAGAAGGACTTCCCAACATAACGGATCTGAGATGTTTATTGATTACCAAACATGCTAACGATTGCCTTCAGTCTTTGGAGAAACAACTTCAAGTCTAGCTCATTAGCGTTTTAACCACCTTTTTTCTGACTGCTCCCCACCCCCAAAATGCATGCGTTAAAACCCCAGCATTAAAATGTAACTCTTTTCCCGATCCTTCCTGTGGAAAAAGTTATAAATCTCAAAACATGTTAATTACATTATTGTTCCACATAGTACAAATGTTTCATCTCTGCCACTAGTGTTACTGAGTGTGTTGCTCATATACTCCCAGAGGTTGCTGATCTCCACTTGAGTACTACCTCCTGGAGCCCCAACACCAATATAAAAGAGTGTCTACAGCACAAGAATGGTCAAAGCTTAGAAACAAGCCATCTGCTCATCCCCTCAAGCAACAAATGGTGCGTGACATGGAGCGAACTTAACATGCACAAATAATTAAAACAGGGTGGGGAGAAAGAAGGTATAAATACAATAAAAATTGAGGGAAACCAATTGGGAGAAATTGCATTGTTTGTTTAGTATTAGAATCACTAATATCACAATGCAACTACCACCAATCTGCCAATTACAAATAAATATGTTTCTAAAAAAAAGTGAATTATTTTCAAAATTAACTCTCTGATTAGACTACATCTATGTATTTTCATCAACCTGCAGCTAGTCACCAAACAGACCAGTCTCAGGCCCAATAATTCAGGTTCATAATTTCATCAGACACCAGTTAATCCGGAGAGAGGATGTGCCAGGTAGGTTAGGGGTGCACTACAGTAATAATGCTATTTTAAAAATAATGCTTCCTTCTAAAAGAAATGAAGGTTATTTTAATTTACATCTAAAAGCGACATTATTATGATGCTGAGGATTTATTTTAGCTATGTCAATTTATAAACAAAATAAAATTTGTTTTATAGCAGAAATTGTGTTTTGACTTAGGGTGCGTTTATATTGCAACTTGGGCATCACTACTAAGTGATTTTTGTTACGCTTATAATAAAGTGATGCAACCAAGTACTGTAGACAATGAGTAAGTGTGACCTTAGCTCCTTTATTTAAACTCCAGAGTTCTGGTACAACATGGGAGGCCTGCTTATATACAGTGCCCCCAAAGAATGCTGGGATCCCTTGGAACACCAACAGGCCCTCTGGTGGCGGTATGATACAGGTTGCCTAGGGTTACATACATAACATCACTCCCTCCCAAAGTCAATAGTACACTTATTTACAGGGTGAGACGATCTGAGGCTATTCGCTCCCTTGTCGATCGTCTCGGTACAAATGCAGGTGTGGGTGAGTTGGTTGGTTCTTCGCTGGGCTGCTGGTCAGCTGGCCTTGCCGGGCTGCTGGGGATGATGGGTTCAGCTTCGTGGTCAACCGTGATGTCGGTTGCCACTTGTGTGTGTGTTGCAGGGTCGAAGTTGGTGGTGTCCTCTTCGGGTTGCTCGTGACTTTGTGAATCGCAATTTGGTTTGATCCAAATGCTTTCTGCACGTTAGTCCATTGGCAAGTTTGAGCTGAAACACCCTACTCCCCTCTTTGGCTGTGAAAGTGCCAGCAAGGCATTTGGGACCATGTCCATAGTTGAGTACAAATACAGGGTCATTGACTTCAATATCGCGTGACAAGTTTGTGTGATCATGGTACATGCTTTGTTGATGCCACCTGCCCTTGACGTGATCATGGAGATCAGGGTAGATAAGAGAGAGTCTTGTTTTGAGTGCCCTTTTCACGAGCAGCTCGGCTGGGGGAATCCCGGTGAGCAAGTGCGGTCTGGTGCGGTAGCTGAGCAGGACTCAGGACAGGCGGGTCTGCAGGGAGCCTTCCGACACACGTTTCAAGCTTTGCTTGATGGTTTGGACTGCCCATTCTGCCTGGCCGTTGGATGCGGGCTTGAACGGGGCAGATGTGACGTGCTTGATCCCATTGCGGGTCATGAATTTCTTGAATTCAGCACTGGTGCAGCACGGCCCATTATCGCTGACAAGGACATCAGGCAGGCCGTGCATAGCAAACATGGCTCGTAGGCTTTCAATGGTGGCAGTGGACGTGCTTACAGACATTATTACACACTCAATCCATTTTGAATAAGCATCCACAACAACCAAAAATATTATGCCTAGAAACAGGCCAGCGAAGTCAACGTGGATCCTAGACCACGGTTTGGAGGGCCATGACCACAAACTTAGCGGTGCCTCTCTGGGTGCATTGCTCAGTTGAGAGCAAGTGTTGCATTGGCGCGCACAAGACTCCAAATCTGAGTCGATGCAGGGCCACCACACATGGGATCTGGCTGTAGCTTTCATCATTACTATGCCTGGGTGGGTACTGTGTAGGTCGCGTATAAACGTTTCCCTGCCTTTTAGGCAAACCCACGCGATTACCCCACAAAAGATAGTCCACCTGTATGGACATTTCGTCTTTGCGCCGCTGGAACGGCTTGATCTCTTCATGCATCTCCGCTGGGACGCTGGACCAGCTCCCATTGAGGACACAGCTTTTTACCACGGACAGTAAAGGATTCTGGCTGGTCCAGGTCCTGATCTGGTGGGCTGTAACGGGTGACTTTTCGTTTTCGAATGCATCCATCACCAAGAGCAAGTCTGCGGGTTGTATCATTTCCACCCCAGTGGTGGGCAATGGTAGCCGACTGAGAGCATCAGCGCAGTTCTCTGTGCCTGGTCTATGGCGGATAACATAGTTGTATGCAGACAGCGTGAGCGCCCATCTTTGAATGCGGGCAGAGGCATTGGTGTTAATCCCTTTGCTCTCTGAGAATAGCAATATGAGCGGATTATGGTTAGTTTCTAACTCAAACTTGAGACCAAACAGATACTGGTGCATTTTTTTTCACCCCATAAATGCATGCCAGAGCTTCTTTTTCAATCATGCTGTAGGCCCTTGGACAAACTCCTGGACGCATGGGCGACTGGTTGCAATGTTCCCGATTCGTTAGCTTGTTGTAAAACACACCCGACCCCGTATGACGACACATCGCAAGCTAGCACTAATCATTTACATGGGTTATATAGAAGAAGCAGTTTGTTGGAACATAACAGATTTCTGGCTTTCTCAAAAGCAGCCTCTTATGAGTTCCCCCATACCCAGTCATCTCCCTTGCGTAGTAGCACATGTAGGGGTTCTAGCAAGGTGCTTAACCCGGGTAGGAAATTACTGAAATAGTTGAGGAGTCCCAGGAACGACCGCAGCTCCATCACATTCTGTGGTCTCAGCGCGTTCTTGATAGCCTCCATCTTGGCGTTGGTGATTCAGATGCCATCTGTTGCGATTCTTCTCCCGAAGAACTCGACCTCTGGCGCCAGGAAATCACACTTCAAGTGTTTCAACCTGAGTCCCACGCGATCTAGCCAACTTAGAACCTGTTCCAGGTTCTGCAAGTGTTCGATGGTGTCCCGACCTGTGACCAGTATGTCGTCCTGGAAAACCACGGTGCGCAGAACCGACTTTAGCAGGCCCTCTATGTTCCTTTGGAAAATTGCCGCGGCCGATCGAATCCCAAACGGGCATATATTGTAGATGAACAGACCTTTGTGCGTGTTGATGCAGGTGAGGCCTTTCGAAGATTCCTCCAGCTCCTGCTTCACATAGGCCGAGGTCAGGTCCAACTTGATGAACATCTTTCCTCCAGCCAGGGTCGCTGTTATGTATTTAACCCTTGGCAACCTGTATCACACCACCACCAGAGGGCCTACCTGTTGGAGTCCCAAGGGATCCCACCATCCCTTGGGAGCACTGTATATAAGCAGGCCTCCCACACTGTACCTGCACTCTGGAGTCTAATTAAAGGAGCTAAGGTCACACTTACTCATTGCATACAGCACTCAGTTTCATCCTTTATTATGAGCATAATAAGTGGCGACGAGGTAACGAACAACCGCACGAAAATGCAAAGAACTGTTGGTATCCTGGAGAAGTTCTCAGAAGGGGATGACTGAGAGGCCTTCGTGGAGCGACTCAGCCAATACTTCGTGGCCAACGAGCTGGAAGGGGACGAGAACGCTGCCAAATGAAGGGTGATCCTCCTTACCGTCTGTGGGGCAACAACCTATGGCCTCATGAAGAATCTTCTAGCTCTGGTAAAACCAACAACCAAATCCTACGAAGAATTGTATAAGCTGATCCAGGAGCACCTAAATCCGAAGGAAAGCGTTTTGATGGCGAGGTATCGGTTCTACACGTGTCAACGGTCGGAGGGCCAGGAAGTGGCGAGCTATGTCGCCGCACTAAGGCGCCTTACAGGACATTGCGAATTTGATGGATTCTTTGAACAAGTGCTGAGAGACTTTTTTGTGCTTGGCATTGGTCGTGAGGTAATCCTTCACAAACTATTGACTGTTGAAACACTGAATCTGAGCAAAGCCATAACCATAGCCCAGGCATTTATGTCCACCAGCGATAACACCAAACAAAGTTTGCAGCATAAAGAGGTTTCGGCCAGTACTGTGCATAAAGTAACATTGGTTTCGAGCAGGAATATACATGGCAGAATGTACATGCTGGCTGCTGCACGACCTCAGATGACCCAGAGTCTGCCATCAATCATTATTGCGAGGCAGTTAACACCTTGTTGGCGTTGCAGAGCCCATCAATGCCGCTTCAAGCACTATGCATGCAACGGCTGCAGAACAATGGGACACCTCCAGCGAATGTGCAGACGAGCTGCAAACCCTGCAAACCACCACGTTGCAGAGGAAGATTGATCCATGGTGGATCAGGCTGAACTAGAGGCTCGAACCGAGGAGGCAGAAGTGTACGGGGTACACACCTTCAACATGTAATGTCACCGATCATGTTAAAAGTTGAACTGAACGGAATTCCAGTATCCATGGAACTGGACACGGGTGTGAGTCAGCCCATAATGAGCAAAAAGGCCTTCGACAGGCTGTGGTGCAACAAGGCACACAGGCCCAAGCTCAGCTCCATTCACACCATGCTAAGAACTTACACCAAAGAGCTGATCCCTGTAATTGGCAGCGCAGAAGTCAAAGTCTCCTATGATGGACCAGTGCACCAACTTCCACTATGGATCGTGCCAGGGGATGGCCCCACACTGTTCAGCAGAAGCTGGCTGGGAAAAATCCGCTGGAACTGGAACGACATCCGAGCATTTTCGTCCGTCGATGACGCCTCATGTGCCCAGGTTCTGAGCAGATTTCCATCGTTGTTCGAGCCAGGCATTGGAAGCTTCTCGGGGGTGAAAGTGTAGATCCACTTGATTCCCGGTACAAGACCCATCCACCACAAGGCACGGGCAGTGCCATACATGATGCGAGAGAAAGTGGAAATCGAGCTGGAGAGGTTGCAGCGAGAAGGCATCATCGCGCCGGTGGAATTCAACGAGTGGGCCAATCCGATTGTCCCAGTACTCAAAGGTGACGGCAGGGTCAGAATTTGTGGGGATTATAAAGTAATGATTAATCGTTTTTCGCTACAGACCAGTACCCGCTGCCCAAGGCAGACGACCTATTTGCGACCCTGGCTGGAGGAAAGACGTTCACCAAGTTGGACCTGACCTCGGCCTACATGATGCAGGAGGTGGAGGAATCTTCGAAAGGCCTTGCCTGCATCAACACGCGCAAAGGTCTGTTCATCTGTAACAGATGCCCGTTCGGGATTCGTTCGGCCGCGGCAATTTTCCAACGGAACATGGAGAGCCTGCTAAAGTCGGTTCCACACACCGTGGTTTTCCAGTCATACCGGTCACAGGTCAGGACACCATCGAACACTTGAAGAATCTGGAACAGGTTTTAAGTCGGCTAGATCGCGTGGGACACAGGTTGAAACACTTTTGTGTGTTTTCCTTGCTCAAGTTCTTGGGAAGAAGAATCGCAGCAGACGGTATCCGACCCACTGATGCCAAGACGGAGGCCATCAAGAATGTGCCGAGACCACAGAACGTGATGGAGCTGCGGTCGTTTCTGGGACTCCTCAACTATTTCAGTAATTTCCTACCCGGGTTAAGCACCTTGCTAGAACCCTTACATGTGCTACTGCGCAAGGGAGATGACTGGGTATGGGGGAATTCACAAGAGGTTGCTTTTGAGAAAGCCAGAAATCTGTTATGTTCCAACAAACTGCTGGTTCTGTATATCGCATGTAAACGATTAGTGCGAGCTTGCGATGCATCATCATACGGGGTCGGGTGTGTTTTACAACAGGCTAACGAATCGGGAACATTGCAACCGGTCGCCTATGCGTCCAGGAGTTTGTCCAAGGCCGCAAGGGCCTAAAACGTGATTGAAAAAGAAGCTCTGGCGTGCGTTTACGGGGTGAAAAAAATGCACCAGTATTTGTTTGGTCTCAAGTTTGAGCTAGAAACTGACCATAAGCCGCTCATATTGCTATTCTCAGAAAACAAAGGGATTAACACCAATGCCTCTGCCTGCATCCAAAGATGGGCACTCACACTGTCTGCATACAACTATGTAATCCGCCACAGACCAGGCACAGAGAACTGCACTGATATTCTCAGTCGGCTATCATTGCCCACCACCGGGATGGAAATGGCACAGCCTGCAGACTTGCTCATGGTGATGGATGCATTCGAAAATGAAAAGTCACCCGTTACAGCCCGCCAGATCAGGACCTGGACCAGCCAGGATCCTTTACTGTCCCTGGTAAAAAACTGTGTACTCCATGGGAGCTGGTCCAGCGTACCAGCGGAGAAGCAGGAAGAGATTAAGCCGATCCACAGACGCAAAGACGAAATGTCCTTACAGGCGGACTCTTTTGTGGGGTAATCGTGTGGTCTTGTCCAAGAAAGGCAGAGAAACGTTCATACGTGACCTGCACAGCATCCACCCAGGCATTGTAATGATGAAAGCCATAGCCAGATCCCATGTGTGGTGGCCCGACATCAACTCAGTTTTACAGTCATGCGTGCGCCAATGCAACACTTGCTCTCAACTGAGCAATGCACCCAGAGAGGCACTAAGTTTGTGGTCATGGCCCTCCAAACCGTGGTCTAGGATCCACGTTGACTATGCGGTCCATTTCTATGCAAAATGTGCTTGGTTGTTGTGGATGCTTATTCAAAATGGATTGAATGTGTAATAATGTCTGTAAGCAAGTCCACCGCCACCATCGAAAGTCTACAAGCCATGTTTGCCACACACGGACTGCCCGATGTCCTAGTCAGCGACAATGGGCCGTGTTTCACCAGTGCTGAATTCAAGGAATTCATGACCCGCAATGGGATCAAGCACGTCACAACTGCCCCATTCAAGCCCGCATCCAACGGCCAGGCAGAATGGGCAGTTCAAACCATCAAGCAAAGCTTGAAACATGTGTCGGAAGGCTCCCTGCAGATCCGGCTGTCCCGAGTGCTGCTCAGCTACCACACCAGATCCCAAACGCTCACCGGGGCTCCCCCAGCTGAGCTGCTCATGAAAAGGACGCTCAAAACCAGGCTCTCTCTTGTCCACCCTGACCTCCATGATCACGTCGAGGGCAGGCGGCATCAACAAAGCATGTACCATGATCGCACAAACTTGTCACGCGATAGAGGCCAATAACCCTGTATTTGTACTCAATTATGGACATGGTCCCAAATGGCTTGCTGGCACGGTCATAGCCAAAGAAGGGAGTACAGTGTTTCAGGTCAAATTGGCCAATGGACTAAGGTGCAGAAAGCATTTGGACCAAACCAAATTGCGGTTCACTAACAGCTACGAGCAACCCGAAGAGGACATCACCAACTTCGACCCTCCGACACACACACACACACACACACACACGTGGCAACCGACATCATGGTTGACCATGAAGCTGAACTCACCAACCCCAGCCGCCTAGCAAGGCCAGCTGTTCAGCAGCCCAGTGAAAAACCAACCAACTCACCCACACCTGCATTTGTACCGAGACGATCGACAAGAGAGCGAAAAGCCCCAGATCGTCTCACCCTGTAAATAAGTGTACTATTGACTTTACGAGGGAGTGATGTCATGTATTTAACCATTGGCAACCTGTATCACACCACCACCAGAGGATCTACCTGTTGGAGTCCCATATACCTTGCTTATATACCTCCCACTCTGTACCTGCACTCTGGAGTCTAATTAAAGGAGCTAAGATCAGACTTACTCATTGCATACAGTACTCAGTTTCATCCTTTATTATGAGCATAATAGTTGCAAATAGGTCGTCTGCCTTGGGTAGTGGATACTGGTCCTGTCGCGAAAAACAGTTAATAGTTAATTTATAGTCCCCACAAATTCTGACCGTGCCGTCACCTTTGAGAACCAGAACAATTGGATTGGCCCACTCATTGAACTCCACCGGCGCGATGATGCCTTCTCACTGCAGCCAGTCGAGCTCAATTTCCACTTTCTCTCACATCATATATGGCACCGCCCGTGCCTTGTGGTGGATGGGTCGTGTACCGAGAACTAAGTGGATCTGCACCTTTGCCCCCGAGAAACTTCCAATGCCTGGCTCAAACAACGACGGGAACTTGCTCAGAACCTGGGCACATGAGGCGTCGTTGATGGACGAGAACGCTCGAATGTCGTCCCAGTTCCAGCGGATTTTTCCCAGCCAGCTTCTGCCGAACAGTATGGGGCCATCTCCTGGTACAATCCATAGTGGGAGTTGGTGCACTGGTCCATCACAGGAGACTTTGACTTTTGCGCTGCCAATAACAGGGATCAGCTCTTTGGTGTAAATTCTTAGCTTGGTATGAATGGGGCTAAGCTTGGGCCTGTGTGCCTTGTTGCACCACAGCCTGTCGAAGGCCTTTTTGCTCATGATAGACTGACTCGCACCCATGTCCAGTTCCATGGATACTGGAATTTCGTTCAGTTCAACTTTTAACATGATCAGTGGACATTTCGTGGTGAAAATGTGTACCCCGTACACTACTGCCTCCTCGGTTCGAGCCTCTAGTTCAGCCTGATCCATCATGGATCGATCTTCCTCTGCAACGTGGTGGTTTTCAGGGTTTGAAGCTAGCCTGCACATTCGCTGGAGGTGTCCCATTGTTCCACAGCCTTTGCACGCATAGTGTTTGAAGCGGCATTGAGGGGCTTGATGATCACCTCCGCAGCGCCAACAAAGTGTTAACTGCCTCGCATTAACGATTGATGGCGGACTCTGGGTTATCTGAGGTCATGCAGCTGCCAGCGTGTACATTCCTGCCTGAAAACGACATTACTTTGTGTACAGTACTTGCCGAAACCTCTTTATGCTGCAAAATTTGTTTGGTGTTAATCGCTGGTGGACATAAATGCCTGGGCTATCGTTATGGCTTTGCTCAGATTCGGTGTTTCAACAGTCAATAGCTTGCGAAGGATTAACTCATGGCCAATGCTAAGCACAAAAAAGTCTCTTAGCATTTGTTCAAGGAATCCATCGATTTCGCAATGTCCTGCAAGGCGCCTTAGTTCGGCGACGTAGCTCGCCACTTCCTGGCCTTCAGACCGCTGACATGTGTAGAATCGATACCTTGCCATCAAAACGCTTTCCTTTGGATTTAGGTTTTCCCAGCATACACAGTTCCTCATAGGATTTGGTTGTTGGTTTCACTGGAGCTAGAAGATTCTTCATGAGGCCATAGGTTGTTGACCCACCGACGGTAAGTTGGATCGCCCTTCATTTGGCAGCGTTCTCATCCCATTCCAGCTCGTTGGCCACAAAGTATTGGTCGCGTCGCTCCACAAAGGCCTCCCAATCATCCCCTTCTGAGAATTTCTCCAGGATACCAACAGTTCTTTGCATTTTCGGGTGGTTGTTCGTTATCTCGTCGCCAATTGTTACGCTCATAACTAAGTACTGTAGACAATGAGTAAGTGTGACCTTAGCTCTTTTATTTAAACTCCAGGGTGCTGGTACAGAATGGAAGGCCTGCTTATGTACAGTGCTCCCAAGGGATGGTAGGATCCCTTGGGACTCCAACAGATAGGCCCTCTGGAGGTGGTATGATACAGGTTGCCGACGGATACATACATAACAGTTTTCATTCTGCAACAATGCAGAATTGGAATATAAATCCAGAATTGGAACAAAACAGAGTCTGAAGGGAAGCAGTCCGAGAGCTCACTGGCAGAGGTTGACTCTCACTACATTGTCAAACCACGTTTATAAAGTGCTCAGGGATCCCTTGGAACTTCTGGACATAAGAACATAAGAAATATAAGCAAGAGTAGGCCATTTGGCCCCTCAAGCCTGCTCCGCCATTCAATAAGATCATGGCAGATCTGATCTTGGCCTCAACTACACTTCCCTGCCCGCTCCCCATAACCCTTGACACCCTTATTGTTCAAAAATCTGTCTATCTCCACCTTAAATATATTCAATGACCCAGCCTCCACAGCACGCTGGGGTAGAGAATTCCAAAGATTCACGACCCTCAAAGAAGAAATTCCTCCTCATCTCTGTTTTAAATGGGCGACCCCTTATTCTGGAACTATGCCCTAGTTCTAGATTCCCCCACGAGGGGAAACATCCTCTCTGCATCTACCCTGTCAAGCCCTCTCAGAATCTTATACGTTTCAATAAGATCACCTCTCATTCTTCTAAACTCCAATGAGTATAGGCCCAACCTGCTCAACCTTTCTTCATAAGACAACTCCTTCATCGCAGGAATCAACCTCGTGAACCTTCCCTGAACTGCCCCAATGCAAGTATATCCCTCCTTAAATAAGGAGACCAAAACTGTGCGCAATATTTTAGGTGTGGTTTCATCAACGCCCTGTACAGTTGTAGCAAGTCTTTCCTACTTTTATATTCCAACCCCTTTGTAATAAAGGCCACATTCTATTTGCCTTCCTAATTAACTTGCTGTACCTGCATGTTAACTTTTTGTGTTTCATGTACAATGACCCCCAGATCCCTCTGTACTGTAGCATTTTGTAATCTCTCCCCATTTAAATAATAATTTGCTTTTTTATTTTTCCTACCAAAGTGGATAACTTCACATTTCCCTTATCTTGTGCAATAACCTTTTATATGAAACCTTATCGAATGCCTTCTGGAAATCCAAACACACGACATCTACTGGTTCCCCTTTATTCACCCTGCTCGTTGCATCCTCAAAAGAACTCCAACAAATTTGTCAAACATGATTTCTCTTTCATAAAATCATGCTGACTCTGCTTGACTGTATTATGATTTTCTAAATGTCCTGTTACTACTTCCTTAATAATGGACTCCAGCATTTTCCCCATTGACAGATGTTGGGCTAACTAGTCTATAGTTTACTGCTTTCTGTCTCCCTCCTTTTTTAAATAGGAGCGTTACATTTGCAGTTTTCCAATCTACTGGGACCTCTCCAGAATCCAGGGAATTTTGGTAGATTACAACCAAGGCATCCACTATCTCTGCAGCCACTTATTTTAAGACCCTAGGATGCAGGCCATCAGATCCAGGAGACTTGTCCACCTTTAGTCCCATAAGTTTGCCTAGTACTTTTCCTCTAGTGATAGTGATTGTTTTAAGTTCCCCCCTCCCTGTGGCCCCTTGATTATCAATTATCGGGATGCATTTAATGTCTTCCACCGTGAAGACCGATACAAAATACTTGTTCAAAGTCTCTGCCATTTCCCTGTTCCCCATTAATTCCCCAGTCTCATCCTCTAAGGGACCAATGTTTACTTTAGCTACTCGCTTCCTTTTTATATACCTGTAGAAGCTCTTACTGTCTGTTTTTATATTTCTTTCTAGATTACTCTCATAATCTATCCTCTATTTTTTTTTAGTTTTCCTTTTGCTAGTTTCTAAAAATGTCCCAATCCTCTGGCCTTCCACTGTTCTTTGCATTGTATGCCTTTGTTTTCAATTTGATACCATCCTTTACTTCCTTAGTTAGCCACGGATGATTCATCCTTCTCTTAGCATCTTTTTTTCTCACTGGAATATATCTTTGGTGAGAGTTATGAAATATTTCCTTAAATGTCTGTCACTACCATCTTATCCTTGAATCTTTTTTCCCAGTCCAATTTAGCCAACTCTGCCTTCATACCTTTGTAATTGTAAGGGGGTAAAAAGTATATTTAAAACCAAAATAAGGGTATGATACGAAATCAGGTTAAACAGCATAGTTTGTACCAGTGTGCTTATTTTTAAAAACTGCAGAACAAGCTTAAAAATCCAGAGCAAGGTTGAAACTGCAGAACAACACATTCCAATAGACTGAGGTCAGCTCTGCATGAGCTGGGAGATGGAGATGTTGTGGAACCATTCAACAGCCAGTCTGATAAGGGTTAACGAATCAATGTAGCTCCGCTGATAAGCTGCAGGCCAACCGGTGGTCGTAGAAGGCTTTGCATGAGGGTCTCACACCTCATAAAATGTATAACTGTGTGTAGAACCATTACTCAGGGAAGATCCTTTCTTAGGTGGCTAAGACTGTGAGCTTCCCCTGCACATGCTTGAATAAAGATCGTAAAAGTGAATCCAAGGTTTCGTGTGTTTGATTCCGTGGTCGTTATAAGGACAGGTGTCGATTCCTTATTTCAGGGAATCCACCTTGAAGAAGAGAAGCCTTCTTTTTACCCCAACAATTGGCGTCACGAACAGGTTACAGACTCTCCAACACGGACAATGTGGCAGCTATTGGGGTGAGTTCCTTTTAAATACCACCTACAAGTTAGAGCTGAAACATTGCCGGGGAAGGAGGTAATCTGTGTAAAGAACTAAGGTATAGCGAAACCCCGCTTGAGGAAGCGGACATGGATCTATACGTAGATGTGTTCCAGCGATATATCAACGGGACAGATAGATTGGGCTAACCAAATTGGTAGCAACATGGTGGAGGAGGATTTCCTGGAGTGTATAAGGGATGGTTTTCTCAACCAATATGTCAAGGAACCAACTAGAGAGCTGGCCATCCTAGACTGGGTGCTGTGTAACGAGAGAGGATTAATTAGCAATCTTGTTGTGCGAGGCCCCTTGGGGGAAGAGTGACCATAATATGGTAGAATTCTTCATTAAGATGGAGAGTGACACAGTTAATTCGGAGACTAGGGTCCTGAACTTAAAGAAAGGTAACTTCGATGGTATGAGACGTGAATTGGCTAGGATTTTGGCCAATTTATATGCCAAGGAAGAGGCATATAAATTGACCACAAAAAGCAGCAAACCTGAGGACTGAGAGAAATTTAGAATTCTGCAGAAGAGGACAAAGAGTTTAATTAAGAGGGGGGAAATAGAGTAGGAAAGTAAGCTAGCAGGGAACATAAAAACTGACTGCAAAAGTTCTCTAGATCTGTGAAGAGAAAAAGATTAGTGAAGAGAAAAAGATTAGTGAAGAGAAAAAGATTAGTGAAGAGAAATGTAGGTCCCTTGCAGTCAGAATCAGGTGAATTTATAATGGGGAATAAAGAAATGGCAGACCAATTGAACAAATACTTTGGTTCTGTCTTCACTAAGGAAGACACAAATAACCTTCTGGAAATACTAGGGGACCGAGGGTCTAGCGAGAAGGAATAATTGAAAGAAGTCCTTATTAGTCAGGAAATTGTGTTAGGGAAATTGATGGGATTGAAGGCCAATAAATCCCCAGGGTCTGATAGTCTGCATCCCAGAGTACTTAAGGAAGTGGCCCTAGAAATAGTGGATGTATTGGTAGTCATTTTCCAACATTCTGTAGACTCTGGATCAGTTCCTATGGATTGGAGGGTAGCTAATGTAACACCACTTTTTTTAAAAAGGAGGGAGAGAGTAAACAAGGAATTATAGACCGGTTAGCCTGACATCGGCAGTGGGGAAAATGTTGAATCAATTATTAAAGATGTAAGAGCAGCGCATTTGGAAAGCAGTGACAGGATCGGTCCAAGTCAGCATGGATTTACGAAAGGGAAATCATGCTTGACAAATCTTCTAGAGTTTTTTGAGGATGTAACTGGTAGAGTGGACAAGGGAGAACCAGTGGATGTGGTGTATTTGGACTTTCAAAAGGCTTTTAACAAGGTCCCACACAAGAGATTAGTGTGCAAAATTAAAGCACATGGTATTGGGGGTAATGTATTGACGTGGATAGAGAACTGGTTGGCAGACAGGAAGCAGAGAGTAAGGATAAACAGGTCCTTTTCAGAATGGCATGCAATGACTAGTGGGGTACCGCAAGGTTCAGTGCTGGGACCCTAGCTATTTACAATATACATTAATAATTTAGACAAAGGAATTGAATGTAATATCTCCAAGTTTGCAGATGACACTAAGCTGGGTGGCAGTGTGAGCTGTGAGGAGGATGCTAAGAGGCTGCAGGGTGACTTGGACAGGTTAGATGAGTGGGCAAATGCATGGCAGATGCAGTATAATGTAGATAAATGCGAGGTTATCCACTTTGGTGGCAAAAACAGGAAGGCAGAATGTTATCTGAATGGTGACAGATTAGGAAAAGGGTAGGTGCAACAAGACCTGCGTGTCATGGTACATCAGTCATTGAAAGTTGGCCATAAGGGGGGGATTGTAAGGGGGTAAAAAGTATACTTAAAATCAAAATAAGGATATGGTACGAAATCAGATTAAAAGGGCATAGCTCGTGCCTGTATGCTTATCTTTAAAAACTGCAGAACAAGCTTAAAAATTCAGAGCAAGGTTGAAACTGCAGACTGAGCTGGGAGATGGAGATCTGTGGAACCATTCAGCAGCCGTCTGATAAGGGTTAACGAATCAATGTAGGCCAACCGGTGGTCATAGAAGACTTTGCATGAGGGTTTCTCGCCTCAGAAAATGTATAACTGTGTGTAAAACCATCACCCGGGGAAGATCCTGTCTTAGGCGGCTAAGGCTGTGAGCTTCCCCTGCATATGCTTGAATAAAGATCTTAAAAGAGAATCCAAGGTTTCATTTGTTTGATTCCGTGGTCGTTATAAGGGCAGGTGTCAATTCCTTATTTCAGGGAATCCACCTTGAAGAAGAGAAGCTTTCTTTTTACCCCAACAATAATTGTCTTTATTTAAGTTCAGGACACTAGTTTGAGACCTAACTTTCTGACCCTCAAACTGAATATGAAATTCTACCATGCTCTGATCACTTGTCCCAAGAGAATCCTTTACTATGAGATCATTAATGAATCCAGTCTCATTACACATTACCAGATCTAAATTAATCTGCTCCCTGGTTGGTTCCACAACGTATTGTTTTAAGAAACCATCCCAAATACACTCTATGAACTCTTCCTCAGGGCTACCTTTGCCAATTTGATTTGTCCAATCAATATGAAGATTAAAATCCCCCATGATTATTGCATACCTTTCTTACAAGCCTCCATTATTTATTGATTTATACTCTGTCCTACAGTGCAGCTACTGTTAGGGAGTCTATAGACTACTCCCACCAGTGACTTCTTTTTATTTCCCTTATTATTTCTTATCTCCACAAACTGATTCTACATCTTGATCTTCTGACTACTGCACTGATTTCATCTTTCATTAACAGAGCTACCCCACCTCCTTTTCATTTCTGCCTATCCTTCCGAAATGTCAAACACCCCAGAATATTCAGTTCCCAACCTTGCAACCACATCTCTGTAATTGCTATCAGATCATACCCATTTATTTCTATTTGTGCCGTCAACTCCTCTGTCTTGTTATGAATGCTGCGTGCATTCAGACAAAGAGCTTTTAATGTTGTCTTTTTACCATGTTTTCCTCCTCTGACCCACTTTCTGATGCACTCTTATGTTTATATGCTCTGTCCCTTCCTGTCACACTCTAGCTATCATTACCCCTATCGCTAACCTGCACTATTTCCTTCTCCTTTCTCTTTGACTTTTTAAATTTCCACTCACCTGATCTCTCCCCACCACTATTTAGTTTAAAGCCTGATGGACATTTTATAGACTGTCAAAAATTTGATTTAAATGTACCAAGTAGATGGATAATCCATTCTTGCGGAGTTCTTTTTACTTCCCTTATTACTGAATGAGTACTTTGCATTTTTTTTTCCCATTCGTTCCTGGGGTGTGGCCATTACAGGCAACGCCATCATTTCATTGCTCATCCCTAATTGCCCTTGAGAAAGTAGTGGTGAGCCGCCTTCTTGAACCACTGCAGTCCACATGATGAACATACTCCCATAGTGCTGTTAGGAAGGGAGTTCCAGGATTTTGACCCAGCGACGACGAAGGAACGGCGATATATTTCCAAGTCTGGTGTGTGACTTGGAGGGGAACTTGGAGGTGATGGTGTTCCCATGCACCTGCTGCCCTTGTCCTTTTAGGAGGTAGAGGTCGTGGGTTTGGGAGGTGCTGTCGAAAAAGCCTTGGCAAGTTGCTGCAGTGCATCTTGTAGATGGTACACACTGCAGCCACGGTGTGCCGGTGATGGAGGGAGTGAATGTTTAAGGTGGTGGATGGGTATACTAATCAAGCTGGCTCCTTTGTCCTGGATGGTGATCTGTCTTCACCAAAGAAGAGGATGAAGGTAATGTCATAGTAGAGATAGGTGGAGTAGGCATATTGGATAGGATAAAAATAGATAGAAAGTAAGTGCTAAATAGGTTGGCATACCTCAAAGTTAACAAATCAGCTGGTCTAGATGGAATACATCCTGGTTTGCTGAGGGAAGCAAGGGTGGAGACAGCAGAAGCTCGGATGACAATCTTTCAATCCTCCTTGGATATGGGAGTGGTGCCAGAGGACTGGAAGATTGCAAATGTTACATCCATGTTCAAAATATGGGAGAGGGATAAACGTGGTAACTGCAGGCCAATCAGCCCAACATCAGTGGTGGGGAAACTACTAGAGGCCGCTGTCAAGCGCAAAATTAATTCTCACTTGCAGAAGCATGGGTTAATAAGGGACACCCAGCATGGATTGGAAAGGAAAATTGTGTCTGACTAATCTGATTGAGCTCTTTGATGGAATAACAGAGAGGGCTGGTGACGGTAGTGTAGTAGATGTATATATAGACTTTCAAAAGACATTTGATAACATAGCACATAACAGACTTATTCGAAAAAGCACAGTGGTAACTTGGGTACATAATTGGCTATGGGATAGGAGGCAGAGAGTAGGGGTTGTCATGTATCTTACATTATTATATATAACTGTATCCTAACATGCTATACATGACTGTAATAAGATATGACCTGTAACCACCAACATACCTTACCACCAGGGGTGCACTTGCAAGAGACAGGTATATAAGGACAGGTCTCAGGCAAGTGCAGCATTCCAGAGCTGTGAAATAAAGGTGCAGGTCCAGAGTGACCTTGACTTCACTACATGCCTCGTGTGAATCTGTACTGAGGGGACAGGACTTTACAGGGGTGAACGGATATTTTTTTCTGACTGGAGAGAAGTATGCAGTGGGGTTCCTTAGGGGTCAGTATTAAGACCATTGCTTTTCTTGTTATATATAAAATGATCTGGACTTGGGTATAGGGAGTACAATTTTGAAGTTTGTGGATGATACAAAATTTGGCAACATAGTAAAAAGTGAGCAGGATAGTAGCAGACATCAGGTGGTCATAGAGAGACTGGTGAAATGGGCAGATGCTTGGCAGATGCAATTTAATGCGGATAAGTGTGAAGTGATGCACTTTGGGAGAAACAACATGGTAAGGCAGTATAATCTAAATGGTGCTATTTTGAGGGCGGGGTAGAGCAAGAGCAGAGGGACGTGGGGGTACTTATTCACAAGTCTTTGAAGGTGGCAGTGCAAGTTCCTAAGGTGGTTAGGGAAGTGTATGGGATACTTGGCATTGAATACAAAGCAAGGAAATCAAGGAAACCTTTACATAACTCTGATTAGGCCTCTGCTGGAGTATGGTGTCTAATTCTGGACACCACACTTTAGGAAGGATGTCAAGGACTTGGAGAGGGTACAAAGGCAGTTTACGCGAGATAAGGGACTTTGGAGAAGCTGGGATTATTTTCCTTGGGGCAGAGAAGGTTAAGGGGAGACCCAATAGAAGTATTCAGAATTATGACAGAAGTAGGGAAAAACTGTTTCTTCTGCCAAGTGGGTTGGTAACCAAAGGTCATAGATTTAAAGTCATTACCAAAAGAACTAGAGGGGGAAATTAGAAATTTATTCACACAGAGGGTTGTTAAAATGTCGAACACACTAACTGAAAGTGTGGTGGAATCAGATTTTCAAAAGGCAATTGGACTTTTACTGGAAGATGACTAATTTGCACGGTTATGGGGAAAGAGCTGGGACTAAATTGGACAGTTCTTGCAAAGAGCCGGCATGGGCTCGACGGCCTGAATGGTATCCTTCTGTGCTGTAAGATTCTATGATTCTAGGGTACAGTTCAAATATTCCAAATCTCGGCATGCCCCACCCAAATCTAGCAGAACAATTCATGGCAATCGGTGATTATTGTTAAAACCATACTCCCTTTAAAAAATATATATACTTCGGACTGCCTCAAAGGGATCAATCATATTTCTACTGGCCTCCCACAGAAGTTCGTTCTTAGCAAGCTATTTATTCCGAGAGAAACCAAAACGCATCTTTAAACTAGAAGCGGGTGGGTTTGATCGTCAGAACGGTTCATGCTTGTAAAAGCATAAAAATAGCGTGATTAGAAATGTGCACTCAAGCGAAATAGAAAAACAAAATGAACTTTCCGCATGTAATTGGTGCACTGGAGAGGGGTTGCGCCAACCCACCCAGGACCAGACTACTTGTGGGATGTTCGGTAAAAGTCCCTCAGACACAGAGCCTCGCCCGTGGAAATACCTGGATTGAGAAGGAAGTCAGGAATATCAAGGCAACGGGGAAGTGTGGAAGCAAAGTTTACCTTCTGTCAGCTCCGAGTTGGGGAATATCTCTCAAGTTCGTATTCTGGTCTTTCATGCTCCCCCCCCCGCCGAATGCCTCTTCCGTGTTTTACGGTGATTGGCCGACTTTTGACCTGAAGCTTCTGTATGAAATGAATAATAATGATCTGACAAGCGATAAAGCACAGCCCAGCCCTCTGACGTCCACGGAGTCAGGCCCGCCTCCCCAAAGTTCAACAACTCTTGGAGCTGCTGTGGTGCACAGAAACTGATCCACTTAAGGATACGAATGACGTTGAGAACGGTTTATGACTTTGGACTGACCCAGATTGTGAAGTTGAACATGAAGTTCAGTAACTATTCTCCCTTTCCTCAGACCCACCCTGAACCCTTTCATTCACTCCGACTACCATAAGAACGTAAGAAATAGGAGCATGAGTAGGCCATCTGGCCCATTGAGCCTGCTCCCCATTCAATAAGATCACGGCTGATCTGATTTTGGCCTCAACTCCATTCCCTGCCCTCTCCCCATAACCCTGGACTCCCTTAACTTTCAAAAATCTGTCTATCTCCACCTTAAATATATTCAATGACCCCAACCTCCACAGCTCGCTAGGGTAGAGAATTCCAAAGATTCATGACCCTCTGAGAGAAGAAATTCTAACTCATTTCCGTTTTAAATGGGTGGCCCCTTATTCTGAAACTATGCCCCCTAGTTCTAGATTCTCCCACGAGGAGAAACAGCCTCTCTGCATCTACCCTGTCAAGCCCCCTCAGAATCTTATACGATTCAATAGATCACCTTTCAGTCTTCTAAACTCCAATGAGTATAAGCCAAACCTGCTCAATCTTTCTTTATATGACAACCCTTTCATCTCAGGAATGAACCTCGTGAACCTTCTCTGATCTACCTCCAATGCAAGTATATCCCTCCTTAAATAAGGAGACCAAAACTGTACGCAGTACTCGCAAGTGTGGTCTCAGGACTTACCTGCTTTTATACTCCATCCCCCTTGCAATAAAGGCCAACATTCCATTTGCCTTCCTGATTACTTGCTGTACCTGCATACTATCCCCTTATCGTTGTCGTTCATGTGTATATTACTGTTGTGTATCTGTAAAGCATGCACTCCTATGTTCCACCACCAGGGAGCGCATCCCCTGAAGTCCCAAGGGATCCCAGCATTCCTTGGGAGCACTGTATATAAACCGGCCCCTGAGGCCTGTTCCTCACTCTGGAGTGTCTTAATAAAGATTGAGGTCACTGTTACTTTAACCTCCCTGTGTGCAGTCTCGTCTGTGTTAGAAACACAATAATTACTGTCATCCTTCCCTGGTGCCAGGGTCAAGGATGTCACAGAGTGGACGCAGGGCATCCTGCGGGGGGAGGGTAAACAGCTAGAGGTCATGGTCCATATCAGGACCAACAACATAGGTAAAATGAGGGATGAAGTCCTACAGGAAGAATTCAGGGACTAGGAAGAAAATTAAAGGGTAGGACCTCAAAGGTAGTAATCTCCAGGTTACTACCGGTGCTATGTGCTAATGAGTATAAAAATAGAAGGATTGAGAGGATGAACACGTGGCTGGAAAGTTGGTGTAGGAGGGAGGGCTTTAAATTCTTTGAGGCATTGGGACCACTTCTGGGGGAGATGGGACCTGTACAAACCGGACGGGTTGCACCTCAACAGCGCCGGGACCAATATCCTCGCGTGGAATTTTGCTAGTGCTGTTGGGGAGAGTTTAAATTAGCTTGGCAGGGGGATGGGAACCTGAGAATGAATTCAAAAGGGAAGGAAGTAAAGCAGAAATTGGATAGCAAGAATCTAGATAGTGAATCTGTAAGACAGAGGAAACAGGGCTTAGTAAGTAGTAAGCAAAGAGGTCTTCCTGTGCTGAATGGTATATACTTTAATGCAAGGAGTATAGCAAATAAGGCGGATGAGCTAAAAGCACAGGTAGACACTTGGGAGCATGACATTATAGCCATTACAAAAACATGGGGCAGGTTTGGCAGGTCAATATTCCTGGTTACAGGATTTGTAGACAAGATAGAGAGGGGTTTAAAAAGGGGGACGGGGGTCACGGTATTGATCAAAGAAACTATTACAGCGGTGAGAGGAATCATCAAATGAGGCCATATGGGTCGAATTGAAAAATAAAAAAGGGGCGATCACACTACTGGGCATGTATTATAGACCCTCAAACAGTGGGAGGGAGATAGAGGAGCAAATATGTAGGCAAATTGCTGTGAAGTCCAAAAACCATAGGGTAGTAATATTCAAGAGACAGTTAGATTTGGCCCTTACGGCTAAAGGGATCAAGGGGTATGGAGAGAAAGCAGGAAAGGGATACTGAAGTGAATGATCAGCCATGATCTTATTGAATGGTGGTGCAGGCTCGAAGGTGCCGAATGGCCTACTCCTGCACCTCTTTTCTATGTTTCTAGGGGATTTTAACTATCCAAATATTGATTGGGACAAATTTAGTGTGAAGGGTATAGAGGGTGCGGAATTCTTGAAATGCATTCAAGAGAACTTTTTTAGTCAGTATGTAGCAAGCCCAACACAAGAGGAGACGGTCTTGCATTTAGTTTTGGGGAATCAAGCTGGGCAGATTGAAGGAATATTAGTGGGAGTGCACTTGGATGCCAGTGACTATAATTCAGTCAAATTCAAGTTGGTTATGGATAAGGACAAGGATAAGCCTGGAATAAAAGTTCCGAATTGGGGAGAAGATAATTTTGTTAAGTTAAGGAGTGATTTGGCCATAGTGGACTGGAAACAGCTACTTGTGGGTAAATCAGTGTCAGAACAGTGGGAGGCATTCAAGGAGGAGATCCGGAAGGCTCAGGCCAAACATGTGCCCTTAAAGAAAAAGGCTGGGAAAAATAATTCTAGAGCCCCCTGGATGTCTAGGGACTTACAGGGGAGGATTAAGAAAAAAAGGGACGCTAATGCATTTACCAATGGCTAAATACTATAGAATCTTTAGAGGAATATAGAAAGTTAAGAGGCAAAATTAAAAAGGATATTAGGAATGCTAAGAGAGAGCACGAGAAATTCTTGGCCAGTAAAATTAAGGAAACCCCTAAGATGTTCGATAAATATATTAAGAGTAAGAGAGTAACTAAAGAAAGGGTAGGGCTTATTAGAGACCATGAGGGTAATCTTTGTGTAGAGGTGGAAGATGTTGGTATGGTTCTCAATGAATACTTTGCATCTGTTTTCACAAAGGAAAGGGGCAATGCAGATACTACTATTGAGGAGGAGTGTGATATTCTGGATGAAATAAATATAGTGAGAGAGGAAGTATTCAAAGGTTTAGTAGCTTTAAAAGTAGATAAGTCCCCAGGCCCGGATGAAATTCATCCCATGCTGTTGAACGAAGTAAAAGAGGAAATAGCAGAGGCCTTGACCATCATTTTCCAGTCCTCTTTGGATCTGGGCATGGTGCCGGAGGATTGGCGGACTGCTAATGTAGTACCCTTGTTTAAGAAGGGAGAAAGGAAAAGACCAAGTAATTACAGGCTTGTCAGCCTACCCTCAGTGGTGGGAAAATTATTGGAAAAAATCCTGAAAGACAGGATAAATCTACATTTGGAAAGGCAAGGATTAATTAGGGACAGTCAGCACGGATTTGTTAAGGGAAGATCGTGTTTGACTAATCTGATCGAATTTTTTGAGGAGGTAACCAAGAGGATCGATGAGGGTAGTGCATACGATGTAGTATATATGGACTTTAGCAAGGCTTTTGATAAGGTCCCACATGGTAGATGGGTCATGAAGGTTAAAGTCCATGGGATACAGGGCAAAGTGGCAAGTTGGATCCAAAATTGGCTTGGAGGTAGGAAGCAAAGGGTAATGATTGATGGATGTTTTTGTGACTCGAAGGATGTTTCCAGTGGAGTTCCGCAGGGCTCAGTACTGGGTCTCTTTCTTTTTGTGGTATATATCAACGATTTAGATTTGAATATAGGGAGTATGATTAAGAAGTTTGCAGACGACACTAAAATTGGCTGTGTGGTTGATAATGAAGAGGAAAGTCATGGGCTGCAGGAGGATATCAATCTACTAGTCAGGTGGGCAGAGCAGTGGCAAATTCAGAATTTAATTCAGAGAAGTGTGAAGTGATGCACTTTGGCAGGGCTAATAAGGAAAGGGTATACACATTAAGTGGTCGGCCACTTAATAGTGTGTATGAACAAAGGGACCTTGGAGTGCTTGTCCACAGTTCCCTGAAAGTAGCAGGCCAGGTGGATAAGGTGGTTAAGAAGGCATATGAAATGCTTGCCTTTATTGGCCAAGGCATAGAATATAAGAGCAGGGAGGTTATGCTTAAATTGTATAATACTTTGGTTAGGCCACAGTTGGAGTACTGCATGCAGTTCTGGTCGCTGTATTATAGAAAGGAAGTGATTGCACTGGAGAGAGTGCAGAGGAGATTCACTAGGAAGCTGCCTGGAATGGAGAATCTTCGTTATGAGGACAGATTGGATAGGCTGGGTTTGTTCTCATTGGAACAGAGGAGGTCGAGAGGAGACCTCATTGAGGTGTACAAAATATTGAGAGGCCTAGGCATAGTGGATAGTAAGGATCTATTTCCATTGGTGGAGAGGTCTATTACGAGGGGGCATAGTTTTAAGGTGGTTGGTGGAAGGTTTAGAGGGGATTTGACGGGGGGGCTTCTTTATGCAGAGGGTTGTGTGGATCTGGAACTCGCTGCCTGGAAGAGTGGTGGATGCAGAAACCCTCACCACTTTTAAGAGATAGTTGGATGGGCACTTAAAGTGCAGTAACCTGCAGGGTTACGGACCTAGAGCTGGTAATTGGGATGACCTTTTGTTGGACGGCGTCGATATAATGGTAAGTTCTGCAGGGAATAGAATACGGTCTGGGTGATCTCCTGGACTAGTTTCGATCGTCTGGATGGGTCGGAGAGGAATTTTCCTGGAATATTTTCTCCCTAAATTGGCCTGGGTTTTTATCTGTTTTTTGCCTCTCCCAGGAGATCACATGGCTCCGGTTGGGGTGAAGTGTAGAATGTTTCAGTATAAGGGGTGTCGCAGTTGTGTAAGGCGGACTGGTTGGACTGGGTGCTCTTTGCCTTTCCGTCATTATTCATGGGTTTATATGTAACCTTTAGGGCTGCTGACCAGGGGCCGTGCGGCTCTTTGTTGGCAGGCGTGGACACGATGGGCTGAGATGGCCTCCTTCTGTGCTGTAAGTTTCTATGTTTCTATTGAAATTATTGAAATATTAACTAGAGAGCTAGAATATGAAGGGGAGGAAATTCTGCTGCAGTGTGTACAGCTCTGGGCACTACACCTAAGAAGGTATATATTGGACTTGGAGGGAGTGCAACACAGATTGACCAGAATGTTACCAAGACTCCATAAGTTAGATTATGAGGAGAGATTATATAAACTAGGTTTCAATGTCGAAGTTAAAAGGATTTTTGATTGAGGTTTTTTTGATTTTTGAAGAAATTGATAGAGTAGATAACGAGTAACTTTTTCTACTGGACGTAGTCTAGGAAAAGGGACATATCCTTAAAATCAGAACCAGGTCTTTTAGAAAAGAACTTAAGAAACACTTCTCATGCAAATGGTGGTAAAAGTGTAGAACTCTCTCCCACAAAAAGCAGTAGATGTTTGTTCAATTAATTTTAAATATGGGATTGTTAGATATTTGCTAGCCAAGGGTATTGAGATATATGGAGCTAAGGTCGGTAAATGGAGTTAGGATACAGATCAGCCATGAACTAATTGATTGGAGGAACAGGCTTGAGGGGATGAATGGCCTACTCCTGTTCCAATGTTCTTATTCCTACGTTTGCAACCCTTCTGTTTGCTTTTAACCCAATCACAGCATTAAGATTGTCAAAGTCACCAATAATATTCTCTGTAAATCGGGCTGTGGGCTATTTCTCCTTGTCATCCACAACTTCTCTATCATTTTCAACGTGGTTGATCAGTCCACTGCCTTTCATCTGTGGTCCATCTCCACAGCACAGCACCATTTCATTCCATTCATATCTTCCCCAGCGTACAGCCTTTTCTTTTCTAGAGAAAAGAGCCCCAGCCTATTCAGCCTTTCCTGATTAGTATATCCTCTCAGTTCTGCTATCATCCTTGTGAATCTCATTTGCACCTTCTCCAATGCCTCTATATCCTTATTATAATATGGAGGCCAGGACTGTGCACAGTACTCTAAGGGGCCAAAATTTCCCCTTTCAATAAGAGCTGTGGTCGCCTGAAAGCTGCGGCCACGGTGTCATGTATGTACTTTTGGGATCGCTAGCCACTAGATGGCGTCACTGTTGGAGGCCATTGGGCTGCACGCACGTGTGTCAGGACCAGCTTAAGCCAGACAAAGGCATCATCATCACGTTCGCTCAGAGGGCCAGAATGCGGTGGAATTCATTGCCGACCTGAGACGTTGGACTTGAACAGGGCCATCACGATCGCTCAGTTATGCATGACGACGTATGGAAGTCTAAAGCAGATATCAGTGAAAAATAGAAACTCGGCAAGTATTGTAAATATGATTGATTCGGCATTCGGCAGTGTGGCATATGGCAGCGCCTACCCGACTGCGTACACTGAACCTGTGGCTGCCTAAAAAGGTCCGCCAGCGGGAATGCATCCGATTTCTCCGTGTTGGCATTGTGGGGGAAATCACTGGCACCAGCAGTGCCGATTTAAGCAATATAGTTGCAAAGGCTGTCTGAGAGTGGGCCAACTCCAGCGTAAGTGTTCGCAGATGAGCAAGCGTGCTGCGACACACCACATGGAGGATGATGGTCAGACTAGCGCGGATCCAGATATGCAATCTGAAATACCAGAGGAGGAAGTGTATGGACTGTACTCATTCCTAACTAAGAGCAAACTAATAATGATCAACGTGAAATTTAATGGGGTGCCGGTATCGATGGAACTGGACACGGGGGCGAATCAATCGATAATGAGCCAGGTGGCATTCGACAAACTGTGGGACACTAAGGCTATGAGGCCCAGGCGGAATCCAGTCAATGCCAAGTTGCGCACGTATACCAAAGAACTCATAACGGTGATTGGTAGTGCCACAATTAAAGTATCGTATGACGGTGCAGTTCATGAGTTACTGCTATGGATTGTCCCAGGCAATGGCCCAACACTGTTCGGCAGGAACTGGCTTGAAAAAATCAGATGTGATTGGAATGACATCAAGGCATTGTAGTCGGAGAAATATACATGTGCCCAAATACTGAGCAAGTTCCCCTCGTTGTTCGGCAACTTCACGGGAGCCAAGGTGCAGATCCACGTGGACTCGGATGCAAGACCCATCCATCATAAAGCTCGGGCAGTTCCGTATAAGATGAGGGAGAAGGTCGAAATTGAACTGGACAGACTCCAGCGTGAAAGGATCATATCACCGGTTGAATTTATTGAATGGGCCAGCCCCATTGTTCCTGTGCTGAAAAGTGATGGCACAGTCAGAATCTGTGGAGACTACAAGGCTACGAGCAACAGGGTTTTGAAATAGGATCAGTACCCGTTACTGAAGGCTGATGACTTGTTTGCAACGCTAGCCAAGGGGAAGTCGTTCACCAAACTGGACGACGTCGGCCTACATGACACAGGAGCTGGTCGAGACGTCGAAGAGACTTACGTGCATTAACACGCATAAAGGACTGGGAATTCGCTCGGCTGCAGCAATATTTCAGAGGAACATGGAGAGTCTACTGAAGTCCGTTCCCAGAACCTTCATGTTCCAAGATCACAGGTCGTGACTCCGAGGAACATCTGAACAACCTGGAAGAGGTTTTACATCGTCTGGACAAAGTGGGACTCAAACTGAAACGCTCGAAGTACGTCTTCATGGCACCAGAGGTCGAATTCCTGGGGAGGAATATTGCTGCTGATGGCATCAGGCCCACGGACGCGAAAACCAAGGCCATCAAGAATGCACCCAAGCCGCAGAATGTGATGGAGCTGTTTTCTTTCCTGGGTCTACTCAACTACTTCGGTAACTTCCTACCTAAATTGAGCACCTTATTAGAACCACTGCACATGCTGCTAAGAAAAGACGACAACTGGGTCTGGAGTGCGTCTCAAGACAGAGCTTTTGAGAAAGCCACTAATCTGCTTTGCTTTAACAAGCTGCTGGTACATTATGAACCATGTAAATGTTTAGTATTGGCCTGTGATGCTTTGTCACATGGAATTGATTGTGTACTCCAACAAGCTAATGAGTCGGGTAAACTTCAACCAGTCGCGTATGCTTCAAAAAGTTTGTCTAAAGCGGAACGAGCCTACAACATGGTGGAGAAAGCAGCACTAGCCTGTGTGTATGGTCTTAAAAAGATGCATCAGTATCTGTTTGGTCTTCAGTTTGAACTGGAGACAGATCACAAGCCGCTCATTTCACTGTTCTCTGAAAACAAAGGTATCAATACCAGTGCTTCATCCCGCATCCAAAGGTGGGTGCTGACATTATCCGCTTAAGATTATATAATTCACCATGGACTTGGCACCGAGAATTGTGCTGATGCTTTGAGCCGTCTGTCGTTGCCCACACCGGAGGTGGAAACGCCACAACCGGGAAACCTATTGTTAGTTATGGATGCTTTTGAGAGTGAAGGAACCCCTGTCACGGCTCAACAAGTTAGGATGAGCCAGGACCCAATTTTATCGGTGGTGAAGAGTTGCATCCTCAAAGGTGATTGGTCTGCCATACCCAAGCAAATATACAAGGAGACCAAACCTTACATTCGTTGTAAAGACAAATTGTCTATTCATTCGGATTATATACTGTGGGGCAATTGTGTTGTTATGCCCAAGAAAGGGAGAGAGAAATTTGTACGTGAGCTACATAGCACACATCCCGGCATTGTAATGAGCCATTGCCAGGTCTCATGTATGGTGACTGGGAATTGACTCTGAGCTGGAATCATGTGTGCATCAATGCAACACTTGCATGCGGCTCAGCAAAGCACCAGCGGAATCGCCGCTGAGTCTGTGGTCGTGGCCGTCTAAACCATGGTTCAGGATCCACATAGACTTTACAGGCCCCTTCCTGAGGAAAATGTTTTTAGTTGTGGTGGATGCATATTTGAAGTGGATAGAGTGTATAATCATGTCATCCAGCACATCCACAGCTGCCATTGAGAATCTCAGTGTCATGTTCGCGACACATGGTCTGCCTGACATCGTTGTTAGCGACAACGGATCGTGCTTCACCAGTCAGGAGTTCATGAAACTCAATGGTATCAAACATGTAAGGTCAGCACCATTCAAACCTGCATCCAATGGGCAAGCAGAACTTGCTGTCCAAATCATAAAGCAGAGTATGAAGCGAGTAACCCAAGGGTCACTGCAGACCCGCCTGTCATGTATACTGCCGAGTTACAGGACAAGACCACACACACTTACCGGGGTCTCGCCTGCTGAACTAATGATGAAGAGAGGTTTTAAAACCAAGCTATCTCTTGTACACCCTGACTTGAATAATCATGTTGAATATAGAAGACAAAGTCAGCAAGGGTATCACGATTGCGTAGCTGTGTCACGCGATATTTCTGTAAATGATCCTGTATATGTTCTGAATTATGGTCAGGGTCCCAAGTGGATCGCTGGTACTGTCATGGCCAAGGAGGGTAACAGAGTATTTATTGTCAAGCTCAAAAATGGGCAAACATGCAGGAAACATATGGACCTGACAAAGCTGCGGCACACAGACGAACCGGAACAGTCAGAGGAAGAGACAATCGACGACCAACCAACCTACCCCCAGTCATCCGAGGACATAAGAACATAAGAATTAGGAACAGGAGTAGGCCATCTAGCCCCTCAAGCCTGCTCCGCCATTCAACAACATCATGGCTGATCTGGCCGTGGACTCAGCTCCACTTACCCGCCCGCTCCCCATAACCCTTAATTCCTTTATTGGTTAAAAATCTATCTATCTGTGATTTGAATACATTCAATGAGCTAGCCTCAACTGCTTCCTTGGGCAGAGAATTCCACAGATTCATAACCCTCTGGGAGAAGAAATTCCTTCTCAACCCGGTTTTAAATTGGCTCCCCCGTATTTTGAGGCTGTGCTCCCTAGTTCTAGTCTCCCCGACCAGTGGAAACAACTTATCTGCCTCTATCTTGTCTATCCCTTTCATGATTTTAAATGTTTCTATAAGATCACCCCTCATCCTTCTGAACTCCAACGAGTAAAGACCCAGTCTACTCAATCTATCATCATAAGGTAACCCCCTCATCTCCAGAATCAGCCGAGTGAATCGTCTCTGTACCCCCTCCAAAGCTAGTATATCCTTCCTTAAGTAAGGTGACCAAAACTGCACGCAGTACTCCAGATGCAGCCTCACCAATACCCTGTACAGTTGCAGAAAGACCTCCCTGCTTTTGTACTCCATCCCTCTCACAATGAAAGCCAACATTCCATTCGCCTTCCTGATTACCTGCTGCACCTGCAAACTAACTTTTTGGGATTCATGCACAAGGACCCCCAGGTCCCTCTGCACCGCAGCATGTTGTAATTTCTCCCCATTCAAATAATATTCCCTTTTACTGTTTTTTTTTCCAAGGTGGATGACCTCACACTTTCCGACATTATATTCCATCTAACAAATCTTAGCCCATTCGCTTAACCTATCTAAATCTCTTTGCAGCCTCTCTGTGTCCTCTACACAACCTGCTTTCCCACTAATCTTTGTGTCATCTGCAAATTTTGTTGCACTACACTCTGTCCCCTCTTCCAAGTCATCTATATATATTGTAAACAGTTGTGGTCCCAGCACCGATCCCTGTGGCACACCACTAACCACCGATTTCCAACCCGAAAAGGACCCATTTATCCCGACTCTCTGCTTTCTGTTAGCCAGCCAATTCTCGATCCATGCTAATACATTTCCTCTGACTCCGCGTACCTTTATCTTCTGCAGTAACTTTTTGCGTGGTACCTTATCAAATACCTTTTGGAAATCTAAATACACCACATCCATCGATACACCTCTATCCACCATGCTCGTTATATCCTCAAAGAATTCCGGTAAATTAGTTAAACATGATTTCCCCTTCATGAATCCATGTTGCGTCTGCTTGATTGCACTATTCCTATCGAGATGTCCCGCTATTTCTTCAAGCATTTTCCCCACTACAGATGTTAAACTAACCGGCCTATAGTTACCTGCCTTTTGTCTGCCCCCTTTTTTAAACAGAGGTGTTACATTAGCTGCTTTTCAATCCGCTGGTACCCCCCCAGAGTCCAGAGAATTTTGGTAGATTATAACGAATCCATCTGCTATAACTTCCGCCATCTCTTTTAATACCCTGGGATGCATTTCATCAGGACCAGGGACTTGTTGACCTTGAGTCCCATTAGCCTGTCCAGCACTACCCCCTAGTGATAGTGATTATCTCAAGGTCCTCCCTTCCCACATTCCCGTGACCAGCAATTTTTGGCATGGTTTTTGTGTCTTCCACTGTGAAGACCGAAGGAAAATAATTGTTTAAGGTCTCATCCATTTCCACATTTCCCATTATTAAATCCCCCTTCTCATCTTCTAAGGGACCAACATTTACTTTAGTCACTCTTTTCCGTTTTATATATCGGTAAAAGCTTTTACTATCTATTTTTATGTTTTGCGCAAGTTTACTTTCGTAATCTATCTTTCCTTTCTTTATTGCTTTCTTAGTCATTCTTTGCTGTCGTTTAAAATTTTCCCAATCTTCTATTTTCCCACTAACCTTGGCCACCTTATACGCATTGGTTTTTAATTTGATACTCTCCTTTATTTCCTTGGTTATCCACAGCTGGTTATCCCTTCTCTTACCGCCCTTCTTTTTCACTGGAATATATTTTTGTTGAGCACTATGAAAGAGCTCCTTAAAAGTCCTCCACTGTTCCTCAATTGTGCCACCATTTAGAAACATAGAAACATATAAAATAGGTGCAGGAGTTGGCCATTCGGCCCTTCGAGCCTGCACCGCCATTCGATGAGTTCATGGCTGAACATGCAACTTCAGTACCCCATTCCTGCTTTCTCGCCATACCCCTTGATCCCCCTAGTAGTAAGGACTACATCTAACTCCTTTTTGAATATATTTAGTGAATTGGCCTCAACAACTTTCTGTGGTAGAGAATTCCACAGGTTCACCACTCTCTGGGTGAAGAAGTTTCTCCTCATCTCGGTCCTAAATGGCTTACCGCTTTTATCCTTAGACTGTGACCCCTGGTTCTGGACTTCCCCAACATTGGGAACATTCTTCCTGAATCTAACCTGTCTAAACCCATCAGAATTTTAAACGTTTCTATGAGATCCCCTCTCATTCTTCTGAACTCCAGTGAATACAAGCCCAGTTGATCCAGTCTTTCTTGATATGTCAGTCCCGCCATCCTGGGAATCAGTCTGGTGAACCTTCGCTGCACTCCCTCAATAGCAAGAATGTTCTTCCTCAAGTTAGGAGAGCAAAACTGTACACAATACTCCAGGTGTGGCCTCACCAAGGCCCTGTACAACTGTAGTAACACCTCCATGCACCTGTACTCAAATCCCCTCGCTATGAAGGCCAACATGCCATTTGCTTTCTTAACCGCCTGCTGTACCTGCATGCCAACCTTCAATGACTGATGAACCATGACACCCAGGTCTCGTTGCAGCTACCCTTTTCCTAATCTGTTACCATTCAGATAATAGTCTGTCTCTCTGTTTTTACAACCAAAGTGGATAACCTCACATTTATCCACATTATACTTCATCTGCCATGCATTTGTCCACTCACCTAACCTATCCAAGTCACTCTGCAGCCTCATAGCATCCTCCTCGCAGCTCACACTGCCACCCAACTTAGTGTCATCCGCAAATTTGGAGATACTACATTTAATCCCCTCGTTTAAATCATTAATGTACAATGTAAACAGCTGGGGCCCCAGCCCAGAACCTTGCGGTACCCCACTAGTCATTGCCTGCCATTCTGAAAAGTACCCATTTACTCCTGTGTTTCCAGACTACTTTAGCCAACTCTGCCCTCATCCCACTGTAGTCCCCTTTGTTTAAGCATAGTACGCTCGTTTGAGACACTACTTCCTCACCCTCAATCTGTATTACAAATTCAACCATACTGTGATCACTCATTCCGAGAGGATCTTTTACCTGGAGATCGTTTATTATTCCTGTCTCATTACACAGGACCAGATCTAAGATAGCTTGCTCCCTTGTAGGTTCTGTAACATACATACTGTTCTAAGAAACAATCCCGTATGCATTCTATGAATTCTTCCTCAAGGCTACCCCGTGCGATTTGATTTGACCAATCAATATGTAGGTTAAAATCCCCCATGATTACTGCTGTTCCTTTTTCACATGCCTCCATTATTCCCTTGATTATTGTCCGCCCCACCGTGAAGTTATTATTTGGGGGCCTATAAACTATGCCCACCAGTGACTTTTTCCCCTTACTATCTCTAATCTCCACCCACAATGATTCAATATTTTGTTCATTCGAGCCAATATCATCTCTCACAACTGCCCTGATATCATCCTTTATTAACAGAGCTACCCCACCTCCTTTCCCTTCTTGTCTATATTTCCGAATTGTCAGATACCCCTGTATGTTTAATTCCCAGTCTTGGCCACCCTGCAACCACGTTTCTGTAATGGCCACCAATTCATACCCATTTGTAATGATTTGTGCCGTCAACTCATTTACTTTATTTCGAATGCTGCATGCGTTCAGGTAGAGTGTTTTGACCCCTCCTGCAGCCCCTTTATATTCATACATATTGTCCCTTCCTATCACCTTGTGGTTTACACTTAACCCAGTGCTACTCTGCTCTGATGCCTCCTGCCTTTTGCATTCTTTCACAACCTGGCAATCATGAGGACACAACCATTGGAGGACGAGGCAGCAGTGCCACCTGAGGAGAAGGACCAGGAGGAGGAGACGCAGGAGGAGGACCAGGATGTAGGTCGGTGGCCACGCAGGAAGCGGCATTACCATCGGGATCCTGCGAGGGAAGTCCGAGACCGTCTCATTGCTGCTCGTTTCTGCTGAGTTTATGCACACTTCACCCTTCATCTGTGCATCTCCATGGGCAAACCAATGAGGCCTTTCAAACATTATTCCCCACAGTGAAATGAGAAACCTGCACAGATATTCAAACCCAAAATAAAGATTTATTACACAAAAAATGATGGTGCAAAAAAAATCCACATTATCAATTCTCACCTTTGTGCATTTCCTTATAACCCCTCTTATGCACACCTATTCTGGAACTACACCGCAGTGTCTCCCCTGTGGCTGCAACATGGCTCTGGGAAGGCTGCTGTGTTTCAGGTGTAGAAGCAATAGATGTTATTTTATAATGCCCTTGACCAGCTCTGTTGCAGACTGGGCCGCATCCTCCTGTGTGCCATCAGTCTGGATTGGCTGGGGCGATGCCATGGTTGGCAGCAATGGCGGAGTGGGAGGTCTGGGCTCAGGACTGCTGTGATCCTGAGAGAGCACACCAGTATCCTGGTCCGAAGAGCCTGCGCCAGTCCCCGGGGCAGCACCTCACCATTCCCACCAATCTGCTGGAACACAGGTCGGTTGGGTGGGACGACACCGGAAGGCCCCCGGTGAACAGTGCTGGACCCAGCCGCAATGACACCAGTCAGAGCTCGCGTGTCATCAGCTGAGACTGCATGAGAGCAGACACAGTCTCGATGCCACCGGACATGACAGCAGTAAGACACTCTGTGTCCTGTTGCTGAGAATGCATGAGCATATTCTGAGTTTCCAGGCCAGCAGCCATCCTATCCAATAAAGCACTGAGAATTTGGCTCCTTTGCGCCTGTGCTGTAATGGCAGCTGCCACATCGCCCACGACACGTGTCATCATAGAAGGATCCACACGGTCACTGGAAGTCTAGCATCATCTGCACACTGGCAATGATGGGCTCTGTTATATATGTAAACCTGTAAGTACCTTGTTTAACCACCAGAGGGCTCATCCCCTGGAGTCCCAAGCGATCCCACAATCCCTTGGGAGCACTTGTACTTAAGGAGGCTGCACAGGCTGGAGAGGCTCTCTGGAGACCTGTAATAAAAGATTACGGTCACACTTTATTTTGAGCTCACAGTATCTGGTCAGACTCTTTATTCATACATAATAACTGGCGACGAGATACAGAAGACAAACCCCACCGCAACGATGCAGAGAACAGTGGGCATCCTGGAGAAATTTTCAGAGGGAGGTGATTGGGAAACCTTCGTGGAACGACTCAACAAATACTTTGTGGCCAACGAGCTGGAAGAAGAAGCGAAGGCTGCCAAACGAAGGGCAATTCTCATCACCGTTTGCGGGGCAGCAACATATTGCCGAATGAAAAATCTGCTTGCTCCAGCGAAACCCAAAGAGAAATCATATGACGATTTATGCACACTGGTACGGGAGCATCTTAACCCGAAGGAAAACGATCTGATGGCGAGGTACCGGTTCTATATGTACAAAAGGTCTGAAGGCAGAAAGTGGCGAGCTATGTCGCCGAGCTAAGATGCCTTGTAGGACATTGCGAATTTGAAGGACATTTGGAGCAAATGCTCAGGGACTTCTTTGTACTTGGCACTGGCCATGAAGTGATACTTCGCAAACTTTTGACTGTAGAGACCCCAACCATGAGTAAAGCCATAGCAATAGCCCAGGCGTTCATTGCCACCAATGACAATACCAAGCAAATCTCTCAGCACACGAGTGCTGCTACAAGTACTGTGAAGAAAGTAATATTGTTTTCGAATCGTAACGTACAGGGCAGGCCTCACTTGCCTGCAGCTGCATGTCTGCAGATGTCTTAGAGTCCAAGATCAAGGGTGATGAGTGCTAGGCCATTAACACCTTGTTGGCGCTGTGGGGATGATCATCATTTCCATTCATGTCGCTTCAAAGGATACGTTTGCAAGGGCAGTGGAACAATGGGATACCTCCAACATATGTGCAGGCGAGCTGCTAGGCCTGCCAATCTTCCAAACCACCATGTTGCAGAGGAGGACAGATCCACGGCGGATCACAGTGAACCAGAGCATCAGGCCGAGGAGGCAGAGGTATATCGGGTGCACAGATTTACCACAAAGTGTCCCCCGATAATGCTGAAAGTTGAATTAAATGGACTCCCGGTGTCAATGGAGCTGGACACGGGCACGAGCCAGTCCATTATGAGCAAAAAGACTTTCGATAAATTGTGGTGCAGCAAGGCCTCAAGGCCAGTCCTGATTCCCATTAGCACTAAACTGAGAACGTACACAAAGGAACTGATTCCCGTAATCGGCAGTTCTACCATAAAGTTCTCCTAATATGGAGCGGTACACAAGCTACCACTCTGGGTGGTACCGGGCGATGGCCACACGCTGCTCAGCGGGAGCTGGCTGGGGAAGATATGCTGGAACTAGAACGATGTCTGAGCGCTCTCGTCCATTGACAAAACTTCGTGTGCCCAGGTCTTAAACAATTTCCCCTCGCTGTTCGAAGCAGGAATCGGGAAGTTCCAAGGAGCAAAAGTACAGATCCACCTAATTCCGGGGGCGCGATCCATCCATCACAAGGCGAGAGTGGTTTCATACATGATGAGAGAGAGGGTGGCGATCGAGCTGGACCGGCTGCAATGAGAGGGCATCATTTCGCCGATTGAATTCAACGAGTGGGCCAGTCCGATTGTTCCAGTCCTCAAAGGAGACGGCACCATCAGAATCTGTGGTGATTACAAAGTAACTATCAATCGTTTCTCCCTGCAGGATCAATACCCACTACCAAAGGCAGACGCCCTTTTTGCGATGCTGGCGGGTGGAAAGATGTTCACAAAGCTGGACTTGACTTAGGCCTGCATGACACAGGAGCTGGAGAAATCATCGAAGGGCCTCACCTGCATCAACACGCACAAAGGTCTCTTCATTTACAACAGATGCCCGTTTGGGATTCGATCAGCCACAGCGATTTTCCAGAGAAACATGGAAAGCTTACTGAAGTCGGTCCCGCACACGGTGGTCTTCCAGGACGACATCTTGGTTACAGGTCGGGACACAGTCGAGCATCTGCAGCACCTAGAGGAGGTTCTTAGTCGGCTTAACCTTGTGGGGCTCAGGTTAAAACACTCAAAATGCGTTTTCCTGGCGTCTGAAGTGGAGTTCCTGGGGAGAAGTATCACGGTGGATGGCATCAGGCCCTCCGATTCGAAGACGGAGGCAATCGAGAACTCACCAAGGCCAGAGAACATGATGGAGCTGCTGTCGTTTCTAGGACTCCTGAACTACCTTGGCAACTTCTTACCGGGTCTCAGCATACTGTTAGAACCACTGCATGCCTTACTGTGTAAAGGAGATGAATGGGTATGGGGTAAAAGCCAAGAAAATGCCTTTGTAAAAGCTAGAAAACTGTTATGCTCAAACAAATTGCTTGTGTTGTATGATCCATGTAAGCGTTTGGTATTAGCATGTGATGCGTCGTCATACAGTGTCGGGTGTGTATTGCAACAAGCTAATGAATCCGGGAAATTGCAACCGGTTGCTTATGCATCCAGAAGTCTGTCTAAGGCTGAGAGGGCCTGCAGCATGATTAAAAAAGAAGTGTTAGCGTGTGTTTATGGGGTGAAGAAAATGCATCAATATCTGTTTGGGCCCAAATTTGAATTAGAAACTGACCATAAGCCACTGATATCTCTCTTTTCTGAAAGTAAGGTGATAAATACGAATGCATCGGCCCACATCCAGAAATGGGCGCTCACGTTGTCCGCATTCAACTACGCCATCCTCCACAGGCCAGGCACAGAAAACTGTGCAGATGCTCTCAGTAGGCTGCCATTGCTCATCACAGGGATGGAAATGGCACAGCCGCAGATTTAGTCATGGTAATGGAAGCATTCAAGAGTGAGCAATCACCCGTTACCACCCGACAGATTAGAACCTGGACGAGCCAGGACCCCTTACTGTCCTTAGTAAAAAAAACTGTGTGCTTCACGGGAGCTAGTCCAGCGTCCCATTAGAAATGCAGGAAGAGATAAAGCCATACCAGCGGCGTAAAGATGAAATGTCTATACAGGCAGACTACCTTCTGTGGGGTAATCGGGTAGTGGTACCCAAAAAGGACAGGGACACTTTCTTTAGTGATCTTCACAGTACGCACCCAGGCATTGTAATGATGAAAGCGATAGCCAGGTCCCACGTGTGGTGACCCGGTAGCGATGCAGACTTAGAGTCCTGCATGCACAGATGTAATACATGTTCACAGTTAAGCAATGCCACTAAGTTTATGGTCTTGGCCCTCCGTGGTCTAGGGTCCATGTCGACTATGCAGGCCCGTTCTTGGGTAAAAAGTTCCCAGTGGTCGTAGATGTGTACTCCAAATGGATTGAATGTGAGATAATGTCGGCAAGCACGTCCGCTGCCACCACTGAAAGCCTGCGGGCCATGTTTGCCACACACGGCCTGCCTGATGTTCTTGTGAGCGACAACCGGCCGTGTTTTACCAGTGCCAAGTTCAAAAAGTTCATGACCCACAATGGGATCAAACATGTTACATCTGCCCCGTTCAAAAGAGCATCCAACGATCAGGCAGCGAGCAGTGCAAACAATCAAACAGAGTTTAAAGAGGGTAACTGAAAGCTCACTGCAGACTCGCCTATCCCGAGTCCTGCTTAGCTACCGCACGAGACCCCACTTGCTCACTGGGATTCCACCCGCTGAATTGCTCATGAAAAGGGCACTTAAGACAAGGCTCTCGTTAGTCCACCCTGATCTACACGAACAGGTAGAGAGCAGGCGGCTTCAACAAAGTGCATATCATAATAGCGCAAATGTGTCACGCGAAATTGAAATTAATGATCCTGTATTTGTGTTGAACAAGGTCCCAAGCGGCTTCCCGGCACTGTCGTGGCCAAAGAGGGGAGCAGAGTGTTTCGGGTCAAACTTTCAAATGGACTCATCTACAGGAAAGACTTGGACCAAACCAAACTCAGATTCACGGACTATCCAGAGCAACCCACGTTTGACGCTACCTTTTTTGAACCCCCAACACACACACACAGCGGTTGACCATGAAACAGAAGCCATTACCTGCAGCAGCCCAGCAGGATTCACCACACCAGGCAGCCCAGCAAGGCCAGCTGCACAGCAGCCCAGCGAGGGCCCAAAAAATGACTCACCAAAACCAGCATTTGCACCGAGACGATCAACCAGGGAAAGAAAGGCCCCAGATCGACTCACCTTGTAAATAGTTACACTATTGATTTTGGGAGGGGAGTGTTGTTATATATGTAAATACCTTGTTTAACCACCAGAGTGCTCATCCCCTGGAATCCCAAGGGATCCCACAATCTCTTGGGAGCACCTGTACTTAAGGAGGCCTCACAGGCTGGAGAGGCACTCTGGAAACCTGTAATAAAAGACTAAGGTCACACTTTACTTTGAGCTCACAGTATCTGGTCAGACTCTTTATTCATACATAACAGGCTCCATGGTGTGCGCACAGCTGTCCGCAATGCGTGAGGCAGATTCCTCTAAGCTCTTACTGGAGAGATCGCAAAGTTTCTGTTTAAAGAATGGACTTAGTCGAGAATATTTTTGTGGATTTTATTTATTTCTGAGGCTATTTTCCCTGTGCTGAGGTCACCCTGTGCAGATAAGTGAAAAAGCTGTTTTTTGTTAAAACGCCAGAGACCGCATGGCAGTTAGCTGTGACAAAAGAACTAACTGTCAATCATCCATTGACAAAAGAGCTGTCGGCCAGGAAGGGGGGCCATTGACAAAGCCACTCTAATATGCAAAAGCATCTCTCACCGCCACCTCAGAAGAAGAGCAGAACAATGAACCCACTAGCCTGGTCAGCCAACGAGGAGCCGGGTCTTTCCCAACACAAAGACTGAGACTAAGGGCCATTAGTCCAATACACATGGGTTGGATGGCCCATCACTGGCTAAGTGCTTAGAAACAAAAGGATTTTAAAGATTGGCGGGAAAGATAAGGTGTAGCAAGACTCCCATAAAGACAGGCTCTACCCACTTTATTTTTAGCTTGGGGTTTGTAGCTTGTAGCTTGGAGCTGGCAGCTTGCAGGTTGTATCTAGAGAGAGATACTCTGCCCTCATACCTTTGTAGTTTCATTTATTTAAGCTTCAGACCCTGGTTTGAGAACCAATTTTCTCACCCTCCAACTGAGTTTGAAATTCAATCAAGTTATGGTCACTCATTCCTAGAGGATCTTTTACTACGAGGTCAGTTATTAATCCTGTCTCATTACACAGGACTAGATCTAAGATAGCCTGCTCCCTGGTTGGTTCCGCAATGTACTGTTCAAGGAAACTATCCCTGATACACTCTATGAACTCTTCCTCAAGCCTACCTTTGACAATTTGCTTTGTCCAATCAATATGAAGGTTAAAATCACCCATGATTATTGCCGTTCCTTTATTACAAGCCTCTATTATTTCTTGATGATCATAAGGTCAGAAGTGGGGATGTTCGCTGATGACTGCACAGTGTTCAGTTTCATTCGCAACTCCTCAGATAATGAAGCAGTCCATGCCCACATGCAGTAAGACCTGGACAACATTCAGGCTTAGGCTGATAAGTGGCAAGTAATATTCGTGCCAAACAAGTGCCAGGCAATGACTATCTCCAACAAGACAGAATCTAACCACCACCCCTTGACATTCAACGGCATTACCACCACCAAATATCGCACCATCAACATCCTGGGGGTCACAACTGACCAGAAACTTACCTGCACCAACCACATAAATACTGCGGCTACAAGAGCAGGTCAGAGGCTGGGTATTCTCTGGCGAGTGTTTCACCTCCTGACTCCCCAAAGCCTTTTCACCATCTACAAGCCACAAGTCAGGAGTGTGATGGAATACTGTCCAATTACCTGGATGAGTGCAGCTCCAACAATACTCAAGAAGCTCAACACCATCCAGGACAAAGCAGCCTGCTTGATTGGCACCCCATCCACCACCTTAAACATTCACTCCCTTCACCATCGGCGCACCATGGCTGCAGTGTGTACCATCTACAAGATGCACTGCAGCAACTCACCAAGGCTTCTTAAACAACACCTTCCAAACCTTCGACCTCTACCACCTAGAAGGACAAGGACAACAGGTACATGGAAACACCATTATCTCCAAGTTCCCCTCCAAGTCATACACCATCCTGACTTGTAACTATATAGCCATTCTTTTTTCGTTGCTGGGTCAAAATCCTGGAACTCCCTCTCGAACAGCACTTTGAGAGTACTTTCACCCACGGACTACAGCGGTTCAAGAATGCGGCTCACCAGCTTCTCAAGGGCAATTAGGGATGTGCAATAAATGCTGGCCTTGCCAGAAATGCCCACATCCCAGGAACTAACGAAAAATTTTTTTAATCCTTTCTAAATACATTTTTTAATCCTTTCTAAATACGCAATATTTAACTACCAGTCCTGTTCTTTATTAAGCTATGGTTCAATTATCCCTACTACACCTGGCTGTTTGCTGCAAATTATTGCTTTCAGTTGCCCCACTTAGTTTTGATGCTTCTGTGCATTGCAGTACAGACAATTTAATTTGTTTTTATTGAAATGGAACTGCTCCTTCCCACACCAGTCTTTCAGCCACGCATTCGCCTTCTGATCTGTCTATCCCTCTGCCAATTAGCACGTGGCTCGGGTAGAAATCCTGAGATTACCATCCGTGAGGTCCTGTTTTTTAAAATTAAGTTCTTAATTTCTGATATTCCCTTAGCAGGATTTCTTTCCTTTTCTTCCCTATGTCATTGGTCCCAACATGAACCACGACAACTGGATCTTCCCCCTCCCTTTCCTAGTTTTTGTCCAGTTGCTTGGGAAACCCTTTATCCTTGCACCAGGTAGGTAACACACCCTCCTGGACTCTCGGTTATCGAATCCCCTATGACTACAAATTTCTATTCTGCTCCTTCCTTCCTTGGACTGCCTCCTGCTTCATGGTGCCATTGCATTCTGGCCATTCTCCCTGCAGCCTTCATTCTTATCCTCACAGGTAGCAAGTACATTGTACCTGTTGGATAGGACCAGTGTCTGTGGGGCCTCCTTCTCTATACCCCCTTGGTTCCCCCGACTCTGCTGACTGACCATCACATTCTCCCCTTTCTGCAGCTGTGCTTTCCGCTGAAATATGACTGCACTCTGGGGATAACTGTCCAGAAATTCTCTAACTCATACTTCAGCTCAACACCTCTGAGCTGGAGTGACTCAAGGCAGAGACATTTCCTGCAGATGTGGAAATCCAGGCAGTCTCGGTATCCACAAACTCCCACATATCACAGTCCCGAAACACAGCCTGTGCTGGCATCTTTACAACAACAACAACTTCTATTTATACAGTGCCTTCGACGTAATAAAACATCCCAAGGCACTTCACAGGAGTATTATAAGACAAAGAATTTGACACCGAGCCACATAAGGAGAAATTAGGGCAGATGACCAAAAGCTTGGTAAAAGAGGTAGGTTTTAAGGAGCGTCTTAAAGGAGGAAAGAGAGGTAGAGAGTCAGAGAGGTTTAGGGAGGAAATCACAGAACTTAGGGCCCAAGCAGCTGAAGGCACGGCCACCAATGGTGGCGCGATTATAATCAGGGATGCTCAAGAGAGCAGAATTAGAGGAATGCAGATCTCTCGTGCGTTTGTGGGGCTGGAGGAGATTACAGAGATAGGGAGGGGGGAGGCCATGGAGGGATTTAAAAACCAAGGATGAGAATTTTGAATTGCAACGTTCCGTAACGGGAGCACAGGGGTGATGGGTGAGCAGGACTTGATGCAAGTTAGGACACGGACAGCCAAGTTTTGGATGACCTCAAGTTTACGTAGGGTAGAATGTGGAAGTCCAGCCAGGAGCGTGTTGGACTAGACATGTCAAAATGTAACAAAGGCATAGATGAGGGTTTCAGCAGCGATGAACTGAGGCAAGGGCTGAGACGGGCAATGTTACGGGGATGGAAATAGGCGGTCTTAGTTATGCCACGGATATGTGGTCGGAAGCTCAATTCAGGGTCAAATATAACACCAAGGTTGTGAGCAGCGTAATTCAGCCTCAGACAGATGTTAGGGAGAGGGATGGAATTTGTGGCAAGGGAACGGAGTTGGTGGCGGGGAGCAAAAACATTAACATTCGGTCTTCCTAATATTTAATTGGAGAGTGTCATGTATTCAACTATCATTGTAACCCATGTATAAGCTGACCTAAGTTGTACACCTTGAGAACATTGACCACAAGGGGCGAACTTGTGGGAGACACTCCTAACCTGGACTTTCAGGTATAAAAGGGGAAGCTCCACCCACCTTCATCACTTGAAGTCTTGGTAATAAAGGTTACTGGTCACAGAGTGACCTTCTCTCAAGTATGGGCCTCGTGTGCATTTATACTGTATAGTAAGGGCATATCATTGGCGACGATAAACTTGGATTTAAACCACGCGAGCATGGCCACTAGCAGCACAGAAGAGAGGTACTGTGTTGGTGATGATTGGGACGACTTTATTGAGAGACTACAGCAAAGTTTTGTCACTAAGGAATGGTTGGGACAGGATTCGGCCGACAAACGCAGGGCTCATCTCCTGACGGTTTGTAGATCCAGAAGGTACTCCCTGGTGCAGGACCTTCTAGCGCCAGAAAAGCCGGCGGACAAGACGTTCGAAGAGCTCAGTAAGTTGATCGGGGAACCCCTTAAACCGGCAAGCAGCATGCAAATGGCGAGACACCGGTTTTACACGCACCGGCGGCGAGAAGGGCAAAGCGTTCCAGACTTCATGGCAGATCTCCGGCAACTGGTGAGCCTATGTAAGTTCCCAGATGCAGAGTAGAGATGCTGCGAGACTTTTTTATTAAGGGCATCGGGCACGCTGGGGTTTTCAGGAAACTGATTGAGACCAAAGACTTGACCTTGGAAGTGGCGGCTCTGATAGCCCAGACATTTATCTTAGGGGAGGAAGAGACCAGAATGATGTATGACAAAAATCTTGGCTCAATGCGGCAAACGACCAGGGAGTCAACATTGTTAACACGGCACACAGTTCTCTAGGCAGACAAGGGCAATCAGACATGCCCCAGCATGTAGTCGAACCCAAAGGGGGAATTCAACAGAGACAATGGCTAGCTGAATGGTGATTCATGCCATCACAATGGACAATGCGGCCAGTAATGGGGCAATCAACACCTGTTAATGGTGCGCTTAAGGACAGTTACAGAGACAGTCAGAGATGATCAACTGGTAATGGACCTTTTGTTTCCAACAACAGGGCCTCCAGCTCATGCTAAAGGCGTGGAGGCAAACACCCAGTCAGAGCTTGCAGGTATCAGCAATATACATGCAGAAACTGCAACGTCAGCGGTCACTTGGCGCGTATGTGCAGGAAGTCTGCAGCCAGGTTGATGTATGAGGAGGACGGGCCCGATGTAAGTCCTATGAGGCCAAATGAATACTGGGGGAAATCGCTGGAAGCTGAAGTTCAGCGAGTTCATGTGGAGCACATATACAGTTTATATACCAGGACGTCACTGATGATGATGAAAGTGCTCCTCAATGGCAGCCCAGTGTTAATGGAGCTAGACACAGGGGCCAGCCAGTCCCTGATGAGTATCAAACAGTTCAAAAGGTTGTGGGTGTTCAAGGCCAGGAGGCCAAAATTATTGCTGATTGACGCACAGCTACGGACATATACAAAGGAGATCTCTCCGGTGCTAGGCCGTGTCACAGTAGTCGTGACCCACTATGATTCGGAGAACAGGTTGCCACTCTGGATTGTCCCGGGGGGATGGTCCCACACTACTGGGGAGGAGTTGGCTTGCTGTCATGAACTGGAAATGGGGCGATGTCAATGCAATTTCTTCTGTGGAGCGAGTATCATGCTCATGGGTCCTGGACAAATTTGACTCATTATTTCAACCTGGCATCAGCACTTTCATGGAGACCAAGGTAGTGATTCACATAAACCCGGATACCAGGCCAGTACACCACAAGGCCAGAGCGGTGCCGTACATGATGCGGGAAAAGATAGAATGCGAATTGGACCGCCTGCTGAGGGAAGGCATCATCTCGCCAGTTGAATTCAGTGACTGGGCGAGCCCGATCGCGATGGTGCTCAAAGTGGATGGGTCGGTCAGGATATGTGGCGATTACAAGGCCACCATCAATTGGGTGTCACTCCAAGACCAGTACCCGCTACCAAGAGCGGAGGACCTCTTTGCAATGCTATCCGGTGGCAAACCTTTTTCAAAATTGGACCTGACCTCAGCTTACATGACCCCGGAGCTGGCGTGTGAGTCGAAGAAGCTGACCACCATCACGACACACAAGGGGTTGTTTGAGTACAACAGATGTCCGTTCGGGATTTGTTCGGCCGCCGCGATCTTTTAGCGAAATATGGAAAGCCTCCTCAAGTCGATTCCAAGAACGGTGGTTTTTGAAGACGACATCCTCATCACGGGTCGCAATACTGAAGAACACCTCCACAACCTGGAGGGTGCGCTACGCAGACTGGACCGGGTAGGGCTGCGACTGAAAAAGGCGAAATGCGTTTTCTTAGCTCCAGAGGTAGAATTCCTGGGGAGGAGGGTAGCAGCTGCCGGGATCATACCCACTGCGTCCAAAACGGAAGCGATCCAGAGAGCACCCAGACCCCGTAACACGACGGAGCTGCGTTCGTTCCTGGGGCTCCTGAACTATTTTGATAACTTTCTTCCCAAATTGAGCACGCTGTTAGAGCCGCTACACATGCTCCTACGCAAAGGTTGCGATTGGGTCTGGGGGGACAGCCAGGAAAGGGCTTTTGATAGAGCACGCAACTTGTTATGCTCCAAAAAACTGTTAACATTATATAACCCCGTGTAAGAAACTAGTTTTAACGTGCGATGCGTCGTCCTATGGGGTCGGGTGTGTGTTGCAGCATGTCAATGCCAAGGGTCAGTTACAGCCATTAGCTTATGCCTCCAGAAGTCTGTCCCAAGCAGAAAGAGGCTACGGGATGGTAGAAAAGGAAGCGCTAGCATGTGTATATGCAGTAAAAAAAATGCACCAGTACCTGTTTGGCAGAAAATTTGAGCTGGAGACAGATCACAAACCCCTAACGTCCCTTTTGGCCAACAACAAGGCCATAAATGCGAATGCATTGGCCCGCATACTGAGGTGGGCACTCACGTTAGCCGCCTATGACTAGACAATTCGGCACAGACCGGGCACTGAAAACTGCGCCGATGCACTCAGCAGGCTCCCACTAGCCACCACTGAGGGGGCAACTGAGCATGATGCTGAGATGGTCATGGCTGTTGAAGTCTTCGAAAGCGAAGGCTCACCTGTGACAGCCCGTCAGATTAAAGTCTAGACAAATAAAGACCCGCTACTGTCTTTAGTTAAGAAATGTGTCCTGAATGGGGACTGGGCAGCCACGTACGGGGCATGCCCTGAGGAATTTAAACTGTTTCATAGGCGCAAGGATGAACTCTTGATTCAGGCCGATTGCCTACTGTGGGGAAATCGAGTAGTCATGCCCCAGATGGGCAGAGAGGTGTTTATCAGAGAACTTCACAATGAGCACCCGGGCATTGTCATAATGAAGGCAATTGCCAGGTCACACATTTGGTGGTCAGGGATAGATGCAGACCTGGAACTTTATGTTCGCAGGTGCAAACCCCTGGAAGAGGGGACAGAGTGTAGTGTAACAAAATTTGCAGATTACACAAAGATTAGTGGGAAAGCTGGTTGTGTAGAGGACACAGAAAGGCTGCAAAGAGATTTAGATAGGTAAAGTGAATGGGCTAAGGTTTGGCAGATGGAATACAATATCGGAAAATGTGAGGTCATTCACCTTGGAAAAAAAAACAGTAAAAGGGAATATTATTTGAATGGGGAGAAATTACAACATGCTGCAGTGCAGAGGGACCTGGGGGTTCTTGTGCATGAATCCCAAAAAGTTAGTTTGCAGGTGCAGCAGGTAATCAGGAAGACGAATGGAACGTTGGCTTCATTGCGAGAGGGATGGAGTATAAAAGCAGGGAGGTCCTGCTGCAACTGTACAGGGTATTGGTGAGGCCGCATCTGGAGTACTGCGTGCAGTTTTGGTCACCTTACTTAAGGAAGGATATACTAGCTTTGGAGGGGGTACAGAGACGATTCACTAGGCTGATTCCGGAAATGAGGGGGTTACCTTATGATGATAGATTGAGTAGACTGGGTCTTTACTCGTTGGAGTTCAGAAGGATGAGGGGTGATCTTATAGAAATATTTAAAATAATGAAAGGGATAGACAAGATAGAGGCAGAGAGGTTGTTTCCACTGATAGGGGAGACTAGAACTAGGGGGCACAGCCTCAAAATACGGGGGAGCCAATTTAAAACCGAGTTGAGAAGGAATTTCTTCTCCCAGAGGGTTATGAATCTGTGGAATTCTCTGCCCAAGGAAGCAGTTGAGGCTAGCTCATTGAATGTATTCAAATCACAGATAGATAGATTTTTAACCAATAAGGGAATTAAGGGTTACGGGGAGCGGGCGGGTCAGTGGAGCTGAGTCCACGGCCACATCAGCCATGATCTTGTTGAATGGCGGAGCAGGCTCGAGGGGCTAGATGGCCTACTCCTGTTCCAAATTCTTATGTTCTTATGTTCTAACACATGTGCTCAGCTAGGCAACGCACCCAGGGAAGCCCCCCTTAGCCCCTGGTCCTGGCCCGCCAAGCCATGGTCACGCAGGTCTTTTCATGGGAAAAATGATTTTGGTTGTAGTAGGCACCTACTCCAAATGGATTGAGTGTGCCATTTTAAATTCAAGCACATCCTCTGCCACGGCAGAAAGTCTATGGGCAATGTTCGCCATCCATGGTCTACTGGATGTCTTGGTCAGCGACAATGGCCTGTGCTTCACAAGCACTGAATTCCAGGACTTCATGGCAGGGAATGGAATCAACCATGTCAGAACGGCACCATTCAAGCCAGCTTCAAATGACTAGGCGGAACGAGCAGTGCAGATAATCAAACAGGAGATATTTTGAATCCAAAGGGGTTCCCTACAAAGCTGCTTATCACGCCTCTTGTTGGCCAATAGATCCTGACCACACTCACTCACAGGGGTTTAACGCGCAGAGCTGCTAATGAAAAGGGCGTTCAAAACCAGGTTATCCCTTATACACCCGACTATGAAAGAAATTGTTGAGACCAGGCGTCAGTCACAATGTGACTACCATGACAGGAATGCGAGGGCACGATGTATTGATGTCAATGACCCTGTTTTTCTCCTTAATTACGCTGCAGGGCCCAAATGGCTTGCAGGCACTGTGATTGCCAAAGAGGGGAATAGGGTTTTGGTAGTTAAACTTACCAATGGACAAATCTGCCGCAAACACGTGGATTAAATTAAAAGGGGGTTCAGCAGCCCCATAGAAGAAGCAGAGGAAAAAGACGATATAGAGTTTACTCCACCACAGGTGACCGAACACCGGAACCAAGTGGACGAGAGCCCAGTCACTGTGGGCAGTTCGGACAGGCCTGAGGCACCGCAAACAGCAGACACTCAGGCCAGCGCCCAACAACCGGAGCCCCAACTCAGGTGCTCTACAAGGGAGCGTAAACAACCAGAGAGACTTAACCTGTGATTCCAATAAGACTTTGGGGGGGGAGGTGATGTCATGTATTCAACTATCATTGTAACCCATGTATAAGCTGACCTAAGTTGTACACCTTGAGAACATTGACCACAAGGGGCGAACTTGTGGGAGACACTCCTAACCTGGACTTCCAGGTATAAAAGGGGAAGCTCCACCCACCTTCATCACTTGAGGTCTTGGTAATAAAGGTAACTGGTCACAGAGTAACCTTCTCTCAAGTATGGGTCTCGTGTGCATTTATACTGTATAGTAAGGACATAACATTAATAAGGACATATCAGAGAGAATACCTGCTTATTCAGCACTGTCAGTCTGACAATTTAGAGACCATGGAGGGGTCGAGAGAAGTGGTGGTGAGATAGAGCTGGGTGTCATTAGCGTACAAACTCATGCTGTGCTTTTGAAAGATGTCGCCAAGAGGCAGTATGTAGATGAGAAATAGGATGGGACCTGTTGTGTATAGAAGAACTCCATGAGGCTGAGTACTGTGAGCTAAACTTAGTGTGACTTTAGTCTTCTTTATTACAACTCCAGAGTGCCTAAACAACATGGCAGCCAACCTTTTATACTGGCCCTGCATGTGTGTGCAGGTGGCCATTAGGATTCCAACAGTCTCGCCCTCTGGTGGCAAGTATTACATAGTTACATACATGACATCACTCCCCCTCCCAAAGTATTCAGTACAAGTTATCTACAAGTTGAGGCGATCCGGAGCCCTTCGCTCCCTGGTTGATCGTCGAAGTTCAAACCCTGGCGTGTGTGAGTTGGCCGGACCATTGCTGCACTGCACCACGGCTGGTCTGACCGGACTGTCAGGAAAGGTGCGTTCATCCTCGTGATTGACAGCGAGGTCGATTGCTGGTTGGGTGTGTGTTGGTGGATCGTCGATGGTGATGTCCTCTTCAAGTCATTCCTGGTTGTCGGTAAATCGCAACTTGGTCTGATCTAAATGCTTTCTTCACATTTGGCTATTTAAAATTTGATTATAAACACCCTGTTCCCTTCCTTGGCCAAAACAGTGCCAGCAACCCACTTGGGACCATGGCTGTAATTCAGGACAAACACAGGGTCGTTAACATCAATGTCACGTGAAACAGCCGCACGATCGTGGTACATGTTCTGCCGGTGTCGCTGGGTTTCCACGTGATCATTAAGATCCGGGTGGACTAGGGAGAGCCTGGTTTTGAGGGCTCTCTTCATTAACAATTCTGCTGGGGAACCCCGGTGAGCAAGTGGGGTCGCGTCCGGTAACTGAGCAAAATGCAAGACAAACGGGTCTGCAGGGAACTGTCTGTCACGCGTTTCATGCTCTGCTTGATTGTTTGGACTGCCCGCTCCGCTTGACTGTTAGACACGGGCTTAAACAGAGCAGACCTGACCTGCTTGATGCCATTGCGGGTCATAAACTCATTGAATTCCGAGCTGGTGAAACACAGTCCATTGTCGCTGACAAGGATGTCGGGCAAGCCATGGGTGGCGAACATGGCCCGGAGGCTTTCAATGGTGGCTGTGGACGTGCTGGATGACATGATTATGCATTCAATCCATTTGGAGTATGCATCCACAGCTACTAAAAACATCTTACCTAGAAAGGGGCTGGCAAAATCTGTGTGGATCCTGAACCACGGTTTGGAGGGCCATGACTCAGTGGAGCCTCCCTTGGTGCATTGCTCAGTTGCGAGCAAGTGTTGCACTGATGCACGCATGACTCCAAGTCCGAGTCAATGCTGGGCCACCAAACATGCGACCTGGCAATTGCCTGCATCATGACACTGTGTAGGTCGTGTAAAACTTTTCCCTGGCTTTTTTTGGCCAAACTACGCGATTACCCCAAAAGAGACAATCCGACTGGATGGACATTTCATCTTTGCATCGGTGAAACGGCTTAATTTCATCTTGCATTCCCCCGGGAACGGCTGACCAGTTCCCATTGAGGACGCAACTCTTTACTAATGATAGCTCAGGATCCTGGCTGGTCCAGGTCCTGATCTGGCGAGCTATGACAGGTGACCCCCTCGCTCTCAAAAGCATCCATGACCAGTAGCAAGTCTGTGGGCTGCGCCATTTCAACCTCAGTGGTGGGTAATGGTAGCCGGCTGAGAGCATTGGCCCAGTTTTCAGTGCCTGGTCTGTGGCGGATAACATAGTCATAAGTGGATAATGTTAGTGCCCATCTTATGTTGTTGGTGCTATTTTGGTGGGAGGGTCGGGGGAAGGGTTGAGGGGGCTACCTTGCTGGTTTGCATTTGTGTTCTGTGTTGTTGGAAATGGTGACCAATCGAATGATGTAAATGTGATAAATTTGTTATGGGGTGAGACAGGGGTGGGGTGGGATGTTTTTTACAGTTATAATTATGATTTCACACAAATGGTCGGATTAAATGTTTTTTATTTAACATAACATTATTGCGCATTGACTCAGATAGCTGCACCATTACACACTGGTGATTCCTTAACATGAAAGGGTATAATTACACTTAACTTGAATCAACTTAAACTTTAATTGTCACCAAGGGGATGTACACCATTGATGTGTGACCTGCACACCCAGCAGTGTTGCAGCTTTGTAAATAACAACAACAGTCTTTTAAGCAAAACGCTCATTTATGAGTTGCTGATGTAAGTGTCTTGCAGCTATGTAGCCACCACGGGCCCTTTCCTGTGGTCTAGAAGGGGGCAGTGGTATGGTTTCTGTTATGTATGTATGCTAATGTATGTACTGTAACACTAGACCACTGAATGTACCTTCACCCTGTATACACCATACCTGTACCACCAGAGGGTGCTACTGCTGGAGACCTAAGAGTCACCTGTATACTGCAGGTAAGCAAGTGTAAAAGGGAGCTCACCTCTTGGTGTCCTCACCCTAGGAGCTGCAATAAAGGACTCAGGTCACTACAGTTCAAGTACTATACCCTTATCTCGTGGAGTCATTATTAGAGTGCTTGCATATACTACAACTGGCAACGAGGTTATGAACTTCCACGCACAATATGTCTAACCTAAGCAACTTCCAACCATTCGCTGATGGAGAAGATTGGGATGCCTTTGTGGAAAGGCTAGAACACTTTTTCATCGCGAACGACCTGGTTGGGGACTCACCGACCTCGCTGGCGGACAAGCGCAGAGCCATCCTGTTCAGCAGTTGTGGGCCCAATGTCCATGGCCTCGTCAGAGACCTACTAGCCCCATCGAAGACGACAATGAAGACTTAAGCGGAGCTCGTAACTACAATACAAGAACAACTCAAACCTAAAGAGAGCATCCTCACAACCAGACACCGGTTCTACACCCACTGGCGGCCTGAAGGCCAAGAAATTGCTAAATATGCTGCAGATCTGAGAAGATTGGCTGCACCATGTGATTTTGGTGACCACCTCACCGAAGCACTATGGGACATCTTCGTTATTGGAATCGGCCACGAGGGCCTCCTCCATAAACTGCTCTCTGCGGACACTACGAAGGCAATCAAAGTGAGCCAGGCATTCATGATTTCGGTCTGCGGCTCCAAGAGGATGATGACTCACACCCAGGGCTCTAACCCGACGAGTACAGTGAACCGAATGGCGACTTTCAGAGGCAAGACTGCTGCCCCGAGTCCCGCAACCCTGAGTCCGCCACATGGGGCCAACCGGCTAGCCCCGTGCTGACGCTGTGGAGGAAACCACAGAGCCCACTAGTGCCGATACAAAGACTATACCTGCAAATGCTGCAACACTAAAGTTCACCTTCAGCGAATGTGTAGAAGAAGTTTTACTCACCGTGTCGCTGAAGAATTGGCCGATCACCCGGGCTCCAGCGCTGATGTAGACGAAGTGGCTCAGCCCCTGGAAGAGGAGTACGGAATATATACCTGCTCCACCGAGAGTTCCCCGTGGACAATGGAAGTAGAAATTAATGGTGTTCCAGTCTCGATGGAGATCGACACAGGAACGAGCCAGTCGCTGATGAATCAGACGGACTTTGAGAAACTCTGGGACAACCCTGCCAAACGACCAAAAATGTCCCCAATCCAGGCAAAGCTGCTCACCTACACAAAAGGCACCATCCCAGTCGTTGGCAGCGTGGGTGTCCAGGTGTCCCAGGGCGGCGCGAAGCACAACTTCCTTTGTGGATCGTTGCCGGTGATGGTCCAACGCTGCTGGGAAGAAGATGGATGAAGCAAATCCAAATCTGTTGGAGCGACAAAGGCCCCCAGGCCCCAGCGATCGACGTCCTATGTGGCCCCAAACTTGGATCCATCGCAGCACCTGAAAATCCTACCATCCGACTCGACTGTGCGGCGATGACACAGACTGCACAACTCAACGGCGAGATGATCCAACCTGAACGACCAGACCTCACCTTCCGGGCTCCAGTGGCAGGACTCCGAAGGAAGAAGATCGGGACAGAAGGTAGATTCCCGGCATCCGTGGCAGAACCTGGGGAAAAAAAGATCACCGCAGCCTACCTCGTGGAGAGAAAGAAGATGGCGCCTGCACCACGAGGCGAAGCACCTGGAATCAAGATGGCCACGACCAGACCACGAGGGGTAGCGTTGAGGGAGCAACACATGTTACTGAGCGATGAACCGGATTGGGGTAAAGATTGTAAGGCCCTCTTAAAGGAGACTGGCAACCCAAAACAATTAAAGGGACATTCCACTCTTGGCACAGCGATGCCGGTGACACTAATGATCAAAGTGTAATTAATGAATGCAGGTATATAAATGTACTGTTGAACGGTGATGCCGGTAATGCTAATGAGAAAAATGTAACGAATACTCCAAAAAGTGATATAAGTGACAAAATTGTACTGTTGAACAGTGATGCTAGTAATGTTAACGAGACAAATGTAACTAACAAAGGCAGGCATCCAAATGTAACCATGCACAGAGATACTGAGAGCACACAAGAAAGCGTCATAACTGACAAATGTGAAAATGTAAAGAGAAATAACAATGTCGAGTTGGCTAGTTGCAGTCGGAGCCAATTTATCATGTATGCTATTGATAGAATGAGAAATGATACCGGGTTCTACATGTATACTGACAACGCCAAAGGAAACCTCCCGTGGGAAACACCCAGGTCCAGAGGGCTACCCGGATAGCTTCCGGGACCAATGTGATGCTCCAGGGAGGGTTCACACACACCCAGTGGGAGCATACCCACTGTAGGGACAGCGGTCAATGGACAGCACGGCCACCACCACTGGCAACCTGCCCCAGATTGGCCCTGTGATGTCCCTGCACCTTACTACAAACTCACACGAGGCATGTATTGGAGACACAGTCAGTCTGTGACCTTAACCTTTATTCCCAGGACCAAGGAATGCTGAACCTGGGTGAGACCTTCCCTTTTATACCTGGAAACCCAGGTGAGGAGTGTCTCCCACAAGTTCACCCCCTGTGGTCAGGGTGTGCATTTCTAGGGTATAAGTACAGTGTACAGGAGTTGCATGAAGGTTACAGTTACATGAAGATTACCGTTGCATGATGGTTACATACATGACATCACCTCCTCCCTTACGTCTTATTGTGTTGAAGGTGGTCGACACTCTCGTGGAGCGTCGCAGTTGTGGCTCTGGAGGCTGAGCCTCGGTATGTGTCTCTGTCACCTGAGGTGATTCCGGCCTGTCCGGGCTGGCCACAGGGACTGTGCATGCTGTGGACTGTCCTTGTTACTCGTCCACTGGCAGTGGTATGGGTGACATCTCATGTTCTTCTTCAGGTTCCTCATTGTCTATGCGGAACCTTTTCTTTACTTGGTCCAAGTGTTTGCGGCATGTCTGCCCATTGTTTAGTCTGACCACTATGACCCTATTCCCTTCTTTGCCAATTACTGTGCCCTCAAGCCACTTGGGTCCCAAAGCACGGTTAAGAAAAATACCGGGTCATCCATTTCTATACATCTCCCCCTTGAGTTTCGATCATGGAACTCGGTTTGGGACTGGCGTTTGCCCTCAACAATGTCTGCCAGGGCTGGGTGGATGAGGGACAGCAGCGTTTTAAGCAAACGTTTCATGAGGAGTTCCGCTAGCGGGACTCCCGTGAACGAGTGCGGACGGGACCTGTAGGCCAGCAGGAGGCGCGATAGGCGGTACTGAAGGGAGGGTCCTTGGATGCGTAGCATGCCCTATTTTATGACTTGGACCGCACGTTCCGCCTGACCATTGGAAGCTGACTTGAACGGCACTGTCTGGACGTGTTTGATACCATTGCCCGACATAAACTCCTGGAATTCATTGCTGGTGAAACATGGGCCATTGTCACTGACCAGGATGTCCGCAAGCCGTGGGTCGCGAAAACCGTACGCAGACTCTCCACGGTGATGGATATCGTGCACGAGTTTAATATGATGCACTCAATCCATTTCGAGTATGCATCGACTATGATCAGGAACATTTTCCCCATGAACGGGCCCGCATAGTCTATGTGAATACGTGACCGTGGCCTGGTGGACCAGGGTCACGACTGAGTGGGGCCGCCCTGGGGGCATTGCCCAGCTGGGCACACATTGTGCACCTGCGAGCCTCAGTGTTCCAGGTCTGAGTAAATCCCCGGCCACCATACCTGTGACCGGGCAATGGCCTTCATTAACACGATGCCAGGGTGCTCGCTGTGGAGTTCCCTGATGAACGCTTCCCTTCCTTTCTGGTGCATGACTACCCGGCTGCCCTATAGCAGGCAGTCGGCTTGAATGGAGAGTTCATCCATCCGTCTCTGAAACGATCTGAACTCCTCAGGGCACACCCTGTGTGCAGGCGCTCAATCCCCAGTCAGAACACATTTCTTTATCATGGATAGGAGGGGGTCTCTGTTGGTCCAGAGTTTGATCTGGCAGGCTGTGATGGGGTAGCCTGCGGTGTCAAAAGCCTCAATGGCCATGACCATCTCAGCGCTCTGCTCCGCTGCCCCCTCGGTGGTGGCCAGTGGGAGCCAGCTGAGCGCGTCAGCACAATTTTCGGTGCCTGGCCGGTGCCGTATGGTGTAGTCATACGCAGCCAGCATGAGAGCCTTGCTGTCGGACAACAGGGATGTTAACGGCTTGTGGTCCGTCTCTAGCTCGAACCGTCTACCGAAAAGGTACTGGTGCATCTTTTTCACACCGTAAACACAAGCGAGTGCTTCCTTTTCGACCATGCCGTATCCACGCTCTGCCTGGGAGAGTGACCTGGAGGCATAAGCCACCGGTTGGAGTCGGCCGTCATCATTACCCTGCTGCAACACACACCCAACCCCGTAGGATGATGCATCGCACGTTAAAACCAGATTTTACAGGGGTCATACAAAGTCAACAGTTTGTTAGAACACAGCAGGTTCCTCGCCTTATTGAAAGCCCATTCTTGACAGTCCCCCCAAAGCCATTCACAACCTTTATGCAGGAGCATGTGTAACGGCTCCAACAATGTGCTTAAGTTCGGCAGAAAGTTCCCGATATAGTTCAAAAGTCCCAGGAATGATCGCAACTCCGATGTGTTGCCGGGCCTGGGCACCCGGCGGATCTCCTCCGTTTTTGATTCAGTGGTCCGGATCCCGTCTGCGGCAACCCTCCTGCCCAAAAACTCGACCTCTGGGGCCAAAAACACACACTTGGCCTTTTTTAGCCGCAAGCCTACCGGTCCAGTCGGCGTAGCACCTCCCCCAGGTTGTGGAGGTGTTCTTCGGTGTCTTGACCCGTTATAAGGATGTCGTCTTGGAATACGATTGTTCCAGGAATGGATTTGAGCAAGCTTTCCATGTTTCTCTGAAAGATAGCTGTCACTGAAACGAATGCCAAACGGACACCTGTTGTAGATAAATAATCCGTTGTGCGTCGTGATGGTGGTCAGAAGCTTGGATTCTTCAGCCAGTTCCTGAGTCATGTAGGCCGAAGTGAGGTCCAGCTTCGTGAACAGCTTGCCACCTGCCAGCGTGGCAAAAAGTTCCTCCGCTCTCAGGAGCGGGTATTGATCTTGCTGCGACACTCGATTGATGGTGGCTTTGTAGTCGCCACAAAACCTGACCGAGCCATCTGCTTTAAGGACAGGAACGATGGGACTTGCCCAGTCGCTGAATTCAACGGCCGAAATTATGCCCTCTCTGAGCAGCCTGTCCAATTCACTTTCAATTTTCTCACACATCACATACGGCACCGCTCTGGCTTTGTGGTGCACTGGTCTGGCATCCGAAGTGATGCGTATCACTACTTTAGTGCCCTTGAACGTTCCGACACCGGGTTGAAACAGTGACCCGAATTTTTGTAGGACCTGTGAGCATGAACTTTGCTCTACAGATGAAATGGCGTGCACATCCCCCCATTTCCAATTCATCTCAGCTAGCCAACTACTCCCCAAGAGCGCGGGGCCATTTCCCAGGACGATCCAGAGTGGCAGCCGGTTCTGTGATCCATTATGTGTTACCACCAAGTTTGCACTGCCAGCACTGGGATGATCTCTTTGGGGTATGTCTGTAGCTGCATCTCAATGCGTTCCAGTTTGGCCTCCTAGCTCTGTGTGGCCATAGTCTCTCAAAAAGTTGGGTGCTCATAAGTGACCAGCTAGCTCCCGTATCCAGATGCCATTCAATAAAACTTTCAGCATCATGGGTGGCGTTTTTGTGTATGAGCTGTGGACATCAGCCACATGAACCAGCTGAACTTCAGCATCCATGGCTTTTCCCCAGGCATCATCCTGCATTGCAGACCCCTCTTCTGGTTCCTCTGTCTCGCAGATTAGCCTCGCTACAGCCTTTTTGCACATCCTGGCCAAGTGTCCACTGACGTTACAAATCCTACAGGTGTATTGCTGAAACCTGCAGCTTTTTGCAGTATGTCTAGCATGAGCTGAGATCGTTGTTAATAAAGGGGCTGTTACCAGGCATTCCTCTCTGATTGCCCATTTGGTGGGTGTTAATGGTCCCATCTCGGGACGCATTGTTCCTCGTGATGGCGTGAATTGCCGATCCCCTTTCCATTGTCCCTGTTGCGGGCCCATCCTAGAGTCTGTTGCTGCCTGGGCGGTTTCAAAATGCCCTTGCCTGCCTGCGGGTCCCGAGCCGCGTTCACCATGTTAACTCCTTGATCCATCGCCACGTTGGGATCAGGGCTGCGCGCGTAAATTAGCTTGGTCTCCTCTTCCCCTGCCATGAAGGTCTGAGCTATCAACGCCGCCCCTTCTAAAGTCAAGTTCTTGGTCTTTATGAGCTTCCTGAAAAAGCATGATTAATGCCCTCAATGAAGAAATCCCTTAACATCTCCCCCCTGCAGGCGTCTGTGAATTTACAGAAACTGGCCAAGCGCCGCAGGCCGCAACGAAGTCCGAGATGTTTTGTCCCTCCCGACGCCGGTGTGTGTAGAACCGGTGCCGGGCCATGTGTACGCTACTCGCCGGCTTGAGATGCTCACTGATCAGCTGGCTGAGCTCTTCAAAGGATTTGTCCGCTGGCTTTTGGGGTGCGAGCAAGTCTTTCATCAGTGCATACATCTGTGGTCCGCAGTTGGTCAGTAGATGCGCCCTTTGCTTGTCAGCCACTGTCGCTCCCAGCCAGTCCTTCATGACAAAGCTCTGCTGGAGTCTTTCCATTAAGTCATCCCAGTCCTCACCCACACAGTAACGTTCCTCTGTGCTACCGGTGGCCACCCTTGTGGTTCGGTGATTCCCGTTTCTCGTCGTCAAATGTGATGTCCCTGCACCTTACTACAAACTCACACGAGGCATGTACTGCAGACACAGTCACTCTGTGACCTTAACCTTTATTTCCAGGACCAAGGAGTGCTGACCCTGGGTGGGACCTCCCCTTTTATACCTGGTAACCCAGGTGAGGAGTGTCTCCCACAAGCTCACCCCCTGTGGTCAGGATGTGCATTTCTAGGGTATAAGTACAGTGTACAGGAGTTGCATGAAGGTTACAGTTACATGAAGCTTACCAGTGCATGATGGTTACATACATGACAGGCCCTACCCCCCTGGCCACCAGGACCAGCACCGGGAACAAGAAGCCAGTACCCTCCAGCTTTCCCGGCGGATCCTGGGATGACGAAACTTCCACCACCATGAAGAGCAGCAGTGCGATCCTACAGCCCCCAATGGAAGACAAGGAGGCCACACCACCCTGTGACTCTGCCCACCACTAAATGCCCTCATCCACCCAATCAACAATGCATGTACCTTACCCATAACAACATGTACTTGCTCCACCACTGCGGAATCCTCCAACAGTGACTTACCCACATGGTCTATGTATGGGGTTGTGGGAGGGGCGGGGAATGGATGTGTGCAGCCATGAACACATAGATCACACCCGGCACACACACAACCATGACCACAACCTCCCACCGTCCACTACTGATCACCTCCCCATGTCATGGCAATAAGAACTTGGGAAAGACTTAGGGGGAGTGTTGTCATGTATGTAGGTTAATGTATGTACTGAATGTACCTTCACCCTGTATACACCATACCTGTACCACCAGAGGGTGTGACTGCTAGAGACCTAAGGGTCACCTGTACACTGCAGGTAACCAAGTATAAAATGGAGCTCAGCTCTTGGTGTCCTCACTCTAGGAGCTGCAATAAAGGACTCCGGTCACTACAGTTCAAGTACTATACCCTTACCTCGTGGAGTCATTATTAGAGTGCTTGCATATACCACAACTGGCGATGAGGTTACGAATTTCCACGCACAATATGTCTAACCTAAGCAACTTCCAATAATTCGCTGATGGGGAAGATTGGGATACCTTTGTGGAAAGGCTAGAACACTTTTTCATCGCGAGCGGCCTGGCCAGGAACTCACCGACCTCGCTGGCGGACAAGCGCAGAGCCATCCTGCTCAGCAGTTGTGGGCCCAAAGTCCATGGCCTCATCAGGGACCTGCTAGCCCCAGCAAAGACAACAATCAAGTCTTATGCGGAGCTCATAACTTTAATACAAGAACAACTCAACCTAAAGAGAGCATCCTCACAGCCAGACACTGGTTCTACACCCACCGGTGGCCCGAAGGCCAAGAAATTGCTAAATATGCTGCAGATCTGAGAAGATTGGTTGCACCATCTGATTTTGGTGACCACCTCACCGAAGCACTGAGGGACATCTTCGTTATTGGAATCGGCCACGAGGGCCTCCTCCATAAACTGTTCTCTGCGGACACTACGGTCACCCTGCAGAAGGCAATCAAAGTGAGCCAGGCATTCATGATTTCGGTCCGCGGCTCCAAGAGGATGATGATTCACACCCAGGACTCTAACCCGACGAGTACAGTGAACTGAATGATCACCTCCAGCGAATGTGTGGAAGAAGTTTCACTCACCGAGTCGCTGAAGAATTGGCCGATCACCCGGGCTCCAGCACCGATGAAGACGAAGCGGCTCAGCCCCTGGAAGAGTAGTACGGAATGTATACCTGCTCCACCGAGTGTTCCCCGTGAAAAATGGAAGTAGAAATCAACGGTGTTCCAGTCTCGATGGAGATCGACACAGGGCGAGCTAGTCGCTGATGAATCAGATGGCCTTTGAGAAACTCTGGGACAACCCCGCCAAACGACCCAAAATGTCCCCAATCCAGGCGAAGCTATCAAAACAAATGTAACTAACAAAGGCAGGTATCCAAATGTAACCATGCACAGAGATACTGAGAGTACTCAAGAAAGCGCTGTAACTGACTGGTAAACATGCCAGACACAGCACTCTCACGCAAGATGTGAGCATCATGGATACTGCCCTGAAATTTGGCATTCACTGCCATAATTATTTGCTGGTGGTCGACAACGAGTAGCACATACAGGGAGTGGAATCCCTTGCGGTTCCTAAAAACCTCTGCATCCTGAAAAGGTGCCCCCATCGCGATGTGCGTACAGTCTATTGTTCCGTGCACCTTGGGGAAGTTAGCAATTCGATAGAATCCTAAAGCCCTCTCAGTCTGAGCATCCCTGGTCATAGGGAAGCTGATAAAGTCCATCCTGCATGTGTAAAGGGCTTCAGTGTCCTGTCTAATGCAGCAATGTGTGGCATGCTGTGATATACTGTAAATGTCACTAGCTGAGGCCTCAAAGGAACCTGAAGCATAGAACGAAAGTGCCACGGTGACCTTGACATCGACGGACAGTGCGGTCCTGATGGTGCTGGCAGGCTGCAGATCTCCCCTGATGAGCTGGCATATCTCACTGATAACCTCCTTGTGGAAGCGCAGTCTCCTAAGGCAAGTGATATTGGACAAGTTGAGGTGAGAGCGCTTCTCCCTGTAAGTGCAGGGGGTGTAAGGTCTGGTCCTCCTCATCAGTCTGGCACGCCTTAGATTGGGTACATAATGCAGCATGTGCGTGGTCATCAAAACAGGCTGAGAAATGACAGGCCCCATTCCAATAACTATCAGTATTACACTGATTGTTCACAAACAATAAATGTCCCCACTATGACACCTAAAGTAAATTCCAATCATCCACAGTATGATAAGATGTTTGGTCAGATGTTCACATCACCTTAAAAGAACGCCAGAGTACATCCAAACTTCCCCGAAGTTGAAGCAGCTTTTTAACTGATGCAAACTGCGATTTAGAACATGGTGTTCATACCGCTGTGATTAGTTCAGGTAAGAGTACTGGTTTCGCCCATTCTGATCTTTCCGCCCAGAAAAGGTGGGCGGGCGCTATTATTTTCTATTGGCGTTAAGTTCATGCCGAAAGTAACGCTCAGCGATAAGTGACCGAGAAATGGTCGTTAGTTTCCATTTTGTGGCTAAATGGGCGATATCTGGGCGTTATACTTCATTTCAGCATTAAAATGGACGTTAAGTGGGCGGTATGCATGCAAAAATAAAGGAAAGTCTAGCTCTCTATCCCTTAATTCCCTTAGTATCTAAAGATCTATTGATCTCTGCCTTGAATATATTGAACGACTGAGCCTCCACAGTCCTCTGGTGTAGAGAATTCCAAATATTCACTGAGTGAAAACATTTCTCCTCATCTCAGTCCTAAATGGCCGACCCCTTATTCTGAGACTGTGACCCCTGGTTCTAGACTCCTCAGCCAGAGGAAACATCCTTCCTGCATCTACCCTGTAAGAATTTTGTATGATTCAATGAGATCAATTCTCATTCTTCTAAACTCTAGAGAATATAGGTCTAGTCTACTCAGTTTCTTAAATGATAAGGCAGTTTCTTAAATGATAAGGGGATAAAGGGTTATGGGGAGCGGGCGGGGAAGTGGAGCTGAGTCCATGATCAGATCAGCCATGAAATAGCAGCGCATTTGGAAAGCAGTGACAGGATCGGTCCAAGTCAGCATGGATTCATGCTTGACAAATCTTCGAGAATTTTTTGAGGATGTAACTGGTAGAGTGGACAAGGGAAAACCAGTGGATGTGGTGTATTTGGACTTTCAAAAGGTTTTTGACAAGGTCCCACACAAGAGATTGGTGTGCAATATTAAAGCACATGGTATTGGCGGTAATGTACTGACGTGGATAGAGAACTGGTTGGCAGGCAGTGTTATATATGTGGACTTGTATTTACTTTGTACAGCCACTAGAAGTATCATTCCCTGGAGTCTGAAGGGATCCCATTGGGAGCACAGGTATTTAAGAAGGCTTCACAGATTGGAGAGGCACTCTGGAGATCTGCAATAAAAGACTACGGTCACACTTTACTTTGAGCTCACATTGTTCAGTCCAACTCTTTCTCCATACACAACAACTGGCGACGAGATACAGATAGCAAACCCAAAGATGCAGAGAACAGTGGGCATCCTGGAGAAATTTTCGGAGGGAGATGATTGGGAAACTTTTGTGGAGCGACTCGACCAATACTTCGTGGCCAACAAACAAGGTGGAGAAGAGAGCGCTGCCAAATGTAGAGCGAGCCTCCTCACCATCTGTGGGGCACCAACGTATGCCCTCATGAAGAATCTGCACACTCCAGTGAAACCCACGGAGAAATCGTACGACAATTTGTGCACACTGGTTTGAGAGCATTTGAACCCGAAGGAAAGGAAGGTGGTACGAGGTACCGGTTCTACACCTACAAAAGGTCTGAAGGCCAGGAAGGGTGAGTTATGTCGCCGAGCTGAGACGCCTTGCAGGACATTGCGAATTTGAAGGACATTTGGAGCACATGTTCAGAGACTTTTTCGTACTTGGCATTGGCCACGAAACCATACTTCGCAAAGTTTTGACTGTAGAGACCCCAACCTTGAGTAAGGCCATAGCGATAGCCCAGGCGTTCATAGCCACCAGTGACAATATAAAGCAAATCTCTCAGCACACAAATGCTGCTAAAAGTACTGTGAACAAAGTGATGTTGTTTTCGAATCGTAACGTACAGGGCAGGTCACACATACCTGCAGCTATACGTCCGCAGATGTCTCAGAGTCCACCATCAAGGGTGATGAATGCAAGGCCATTAACACCTTGTTGGCACTGCGGGGGTGATCATCATTTCCATTCATGCCGATTCAAAGGATACGTTTTCAAGGGCTGTGGAACAGTGGGACACCTCCAACGAGTGTGCAGGCGAGCTGCTAAGCCTTTTAAACCTGCAAACCACCATATTGCAAAGGAGGACAGATCCACGGAGGATCACTACGAACCAGAGCCTCAGGTAGAGGAGGCAGAGGTACATGGCGTGCACACATTCACCACGAATTGTCCCCCGATAATGCTGAATGTTGAACTGAATGGACTCTCGGCGTCAATGGGCACGAGCCAGTCCATCTGGGCAAAAAGACTTTCAAAAGGTTGTGGTGCAACAAGGCCTCAAGGCCAGTCTTAACTCCAGTTCGCACGAGACTATGAACTTACACTAAAGAACTGATTCCTGTAATCGACAGTGCTACCATAAAGGTCTCCTACAATGGAGTGGTGCACAAGCTACCACTCTGGGTGGTACCGGGCGATGGTCCCATGCTGCTCGGCAGGAGCTGGCTGGGAAAGATACGCTGGAACTGGGACGACGTCCAAGTGCTATTGCCCGCTGACGACACTTCGTGTGAACAGGTCTTAAACAAATTTCCTTCACTGTTCGAACCAGGCATCAGGAAATTCCAAGGAGCAAAATTGCAGATCCACCTAATTCCAGAGGCACGACCCATCTATCACAGGGCGAGAGCAGTACCGTACATGATGAGAGAAAGGGTAGAGATCAAGCTAGACCGGCTGCAACAAGAGGACATCATTTCACTGATCGAGTTCAGCGAGTGGGCCAGTCCTATTGTCCCAGATCTCAAGGGAGATGGCACTGTCAAAATCTGTGGCGATTACAAAGTAACTATCAATTGTTTCTCCCTGCAGGACCAATACCCACTACCAAAAGCCGACGACCTCTTTGCAACGCTGGCAGGAGGAAAGACGTTCACGAAGCTGGATCTGACTTCAGCCTACATGACACAGGAACTGGAGAAATCATCGAAGGCCCTCACCTGCATCAACACGCACAAAGGTCTTTTTAGTTATAACAGATGCCCGTTTGGAATCCGATCAGCGGCGGCGATATTCCAGAGGAACATAGAAAGTTTACTGAAGTCGATCCCGCACACCGTGGTCTTCCAGGACGACATCTTGGTCACAGGTCGGAACACAGTCGAGCACCTGCAGAACGAGGAGGTTCTTAGTCGACTCAACCGCGTGGGGCTCAGGTTAAAACGCTCGAAGTGTGTTTTACTGGCACCTGAAGTGGAGTTCCTGGGAAGGAGAATTGTGGTGGACGGCATCAGGCTCACCAACGCGAAGGCGGAGGCAATCGAGAACGCACTGAGACCACAGAATGTGATGGAGCTGCGGTAGTTTCTGGGACTCTTGAACTACTTTGGTAACTTCTTACCGGGTCTCAGCACCCTGCTAGAACCACTACATATCTCACTACGAAAAGGGGGTGAATGGGTTTGGGGCAAAAGCCAAGAAAATGCCTTTGTAAAAGCGAGAAAATTGTTATGCTCAAACAAATTGCTTGTGTTGTATGATCCATGTAAGCATTTGGTACTAGCATGTGATGCGTCATCATATGGCAACAAGCTAATGATTTCAGGAAACTGCAAACGGTTGCTTATGCATCCAGGAGTCTGTCTAAAGCCGAGAGAGCCTACAGCATGATTGAAAAAGAAGCGTTAGCGTGTGTCTATGGAGTAAAGAAAATGCATCAAACCTGTTTGGGCTAAAATTCGAATTGGAAACTGACCATCAGCCACTTATATCCCTGTTTTCCGAGAGTAAAGGGATAAATACCAACGCATCGGCCCGCATTCAGAGATAGGCGCTCACGTTGTCTGCATACAACTATTGCATCCGCCACAGGCCAGGCACAGAAAATTGCGCCGATGCTCTCAGTAGGCTGCCATTGGCCACCACGAGGGTGGAAATGGCGCAGTCCGCAGATCTAGCCATGGTTATGAAAGCATTTTAGAGTGGGCAATCACCCGACACTGCCCGGCAGATCAAAACCTGGACAAGCCAGGGCCCCTTATTATCTCCAGTCAAAAACTGTGTGCTTCACGGGAGCTGGTCCAGTGTCCCAGTGGAAATGCAGGAAGAGATAAAGCCGTTCCGGCGGCGCAAAGATGAAATGTCTATACAGGCAGACTGCCTTCTGTGGGGCAGTCGAGTAGTGGTGCTCAAGAAGGGCAGAGACACCTTCATCAATGACCTCCACAGTACCCACCCAGGCATCGTAATGATGAAAGCGATAGCCAGATCCCACGTGTGGTGGCCCGGTATCGATGCGGATTAAGAGTCCTGCGTTCACAGATGTAATACATGCTCGCAGTCAAGCAATGTACCCAGGGAGGCGCCGCTATGTTTATGGTCTTGGCCCTCCAAACCGTGGTCTAGGGTACATATCGACTATGCAGGCCCGTTCTTGGGTAAAATGTTCCTTGTGGTTGTAGATACGTACTCCAAGTGGATTGAATGTGAGATAATGTCGGCTAGCACGTCCGCTGCCACCACTGAAAGCCTGCGGGCCATGTTTGCCACACATGGCTTACCCGATGTCCTGATGAGCGACAACGGGCCATGTTTTACCAATGCTGAGTTCAAAGAATTCATGACCCGTAATGGGATCAAGCATGTCACATCTGCCCCGTTTAAACCAGCGTCCAATGATCAGGCAGAGCGAGCAGTGCAAGCCATCAAGCAAGGCTTAAAGAGGGTAACTGAAGGCTCACTGCAGACTCGCCTATCCCAAGTCCTGCTTAGCTACCGCACGAGACCACACTCACTCACTGGGATCCCACCTGCTGAACTGCTCATGAAAAGAGCACTTAAGGCAAGGCTCTCGTTAGTTCACCCTGATCTACATGAACAGGTAGAGAGCAGGTGGCTTCAACAAAGTACATACCATGATAGCGCAAATGTGTCACGCGAGATTGAAGTCAATGATCCTGTATTTGTATTAAATTATGGACAAGGTCCCAAGTGGCTTCCCGGTACGGTCGTGGCCAAAGAGGGGAGCACGGTGTTTCAGGTCAAACTTTCAAATGGACTCATTCACCGGAAATACTTGGACCAAATCAAACTCAGATTCACGGACTAGCTTGAGCAACCCACCTTGGACCCTACCTTTTTTGAACCCCCAACACACACACCAGTGGCAACCGACACCACGGTTGACCACGAAGCAGAATCCATCATTCACAGCAGACCTGCAGGGCCCAACACACGAGGCAGCCCAGCAAGGCCAACTGCACAGCAGCCCAGCGAGGGCCCAACAAATGATTCAACAACACCCGGTTTCACACCAAGACGATCAACCAGGGCAAGAAGGGCCCCAGATCGACTCACATTGTAAATAGTTACACTATTGACTTTGGGGGGGAATGTTGTTATACATGTGGACTTGTATTTACTCTGTACAGCCACCAGAGGGCTCATTCCCCGGAGTCCCAAGGGATCCCATAATCCCTTGGGAGCACAGGTATTTAAGAAGGCTTCACAGGTTGGAGAGGCACTCTGGAGACCTGCAATAAAAGATTACGGTCAGACTTTACTTTGAGCTCACAGTGTTCAGTCTGACTCTTTCTCCATACACAACAGACAAGAAGCAGAGAGTCGGGATAAACGGGTCCTTTTCAGAATGGCAGGCAGTGACTAGTGGGGTGCTGAAGGGCTGGGACTCCAGCTATTTACAATATACATTAATGATTTAGGTGAAGGAATTGCGTGTAATAACTCCAAGTTTGCAGATGACACTAAGCTGGGTGGCAGTGTGAGCTGTGAGGAGGACGCTATGAGGCCGCAGGGTGATTTAGACAGGTTATGTGAGTGGACAAACGCATGGCAGATGCAGTATAATGTGGATAAATGTGAGGTTATCCACTTTGGTGGCAAAAACATGAAGGCAGAAATTTATCTGAATGGCGGCAGATTAGGAAAAGGGGAGGTGCAACGAGACCTGGGTGTCATGGTACATCAGTCATTGAAAGTTGGCATGCAGGTACAGCAGGCGGTGAAGAAGGTAAATTGTATGTTGGCCTTCATAGCTAGGGGATTTGAGTATAGGAGCAGGGAGGTCTTACTGCAGTTGTACAGGGCCTTAGTGAGGCCTCACCTGAAATATTGTGTTCAGTTTTGGTCTCCTAATCTGAGGAAGGACGTTCTTGCTATTGAGGGAGTGCAGCGAAGGTTCACCAGACTGATTCTCGGGATGGCAGGACTGACATATGAGGAGAGACTGGATCAACTGGGCCTGTATTCACTGGAGTTTAGAAGGATGAGAGGGGATTTCATAGAAACATATAACATTTTGACAGGACTAGACAGGTTAGATGCAGGAAGAATGTTCCTGATGTTGGGGAAGTCCAGAACCAGGGGACATAGTCCAAGGATAAGGGGTATGTGGTGTCGCTGCACCTTACTACAAAATCACACGAGGCATATACTGCAGACACAGTCACTCTATGACCTTAACCTTTATTCCCAGGACCAAGGAGTGCTAACCCTGGGTGGGACCTCCCCTTTTATACCTGGAAACCCAGGTGAGGAGTGTCTCCCACAAGTTCACCCCCTGTGGTCAGGATGTGCATTTCTAGGGTATAAGTACAGTGTACAGGAGTTGCATGAAGGTTACAGTTACATGAAGGTTGCTGTTGCATGATGGTTACATACATGACATCACTTCCCCGCTTACGTCTTTTTGTGTCAAAGGTTAAGTCTATCGGGTGGTCGACGCTCTCTCGTGGAGCGCCGCAGTTGTGGCTCTGGTGGCTGAGCCTCGGCACGCGTCTCTGTCACTTGAGGTGATTCCGGCCTGTCCGGGCTGGCCGCAGGGACTGTGCATGCTGTGGATTGTCCTCGTTGCTCGTCCGCTGGCAGTGGTGTGGGTGACATCTCATGCTCTTCTCCAGGTTCCGCCGTGTCTATGCTGAACCTTTTCTTTACTTGGTCCAAGTGTTTGCGGCATATCTGCCCATTGTTTAGTCTGACCACTATGACCCTATTCCCTTCTTTGCCAATTACAGTGTCCTCAAGCCACTTGGGTCCCAAAGCATGGTTAAGAACAAATACCGGGTCATCCATTTCTATACCTCTCCCTTGAGTTTCGATCATGGAACTCGGTTTGGGACTGGCGCTTGCCCTCAACAATGTCTGCCAGGGCTGGGTGAATGAGGGACAGCCGCGTTTTAAGCATGTGTTTCATGAGGAGTTCTGCTGGTGGGACTCCCGTGAGCGAGTGCGGGCGGGACCTGTAGGCCAGCAGGAGGCGCGAGAGGCGGTACTGAAGGGAGGGTCCTTGGATGCGGAGCATGCCCTGTTTTATGACTTGGACCGCACGTTCCGCCTAGCCATTGGAAGCCGGCTTGAACGGTACTGTCCCGGACATGTTTGATGCCATTGCCCGACATAAACTCCTGGAATTCATGGTGGTGAAACACGGGCCATTGTCGCTGACCAGGATGTCCGGCAAGCCGTGGGTCGCGAAAACCGTACGCAGACTCTCCACGTTGATGGATGTCGTGCACGAGTTTAATATGATGCACTCGATCCACTTCGAGTATGCATCGACAACAATCAGGAACATTTTCCCCATGAATGGGCCCGCATAGTCTACGTGAATACGTAGACTATGGCCTGGTGGGCCAGGGCCATGGGCTGAGTGGGGCCTCCCTGGGGGCATTGTCCACCTGGGCACACGTCGTGCACCTGCGAATCCAGTGTTCCAGGTCTGAGTCAATCCCCGGCCACCATACATGTGACCGGGCAATGACCTTCATTAACACAATGCCAGGGTGCTCGCTGTGGAGTTCCCTGATGAATGCTTCCCTTCCTTTCTGGGGCATGACTACCCGACTGCCCCATAGCAGGCAGTCGGCTTGGATGGAGAGCTCATCCATCCGTCTCTGAAACGGTCTGACCTGCTCGGGACATGCCCCGTGTATCCAATCTCCAGTCAGAACACATTTCTTTATCATGGATAGGAGGGGGTCTCTGTTGGTCCAGAGTTTGATCTGGCGGGCTGTGATGGGGGAGCCTGCGATGTCAAAAGCCTCAACGGACATGACCATCTCAGCGCTTTGCTCCGACGCCCCCTCAGTGGTGGCCAGTGGGAGCCTGCTGAACGCGTCAGTGCAATTTTCGGTGTCTGGCCGGTGCCATATGGTGTAGTCATACGCAGCCAGCGTGAGAGCCCATCGCTGTATGCGAGCTGACGCATTGGCATTGACAGCCTTGCTGTCGGACAACAGGGATGTTAACGGCTTGTGGTCCGTTTCTAGCTCGAGCCGTCTACCGAAAAAGGTACTGGTGCATCTTTTTCACACTGTAAACACAAGTGAGTGCTTCCTTTTCGACCATGCCATATCCATGCTCTGCCTGGGAGAGTGACCTGGAGGCATAAGCCACCGGTTGGAGTCGGCCGTCATCATTACCCTGCTGCAACACACACCCAACCCCGTAGGATGATGCATCGCACGTTAAAACCAGTTTTTTACAGGGGTCATACAAAGTCAACAGTTTGTTAGAACACAGCAGGTTCCTCGCCTTATTGAAAGCCCGTTCTTGACAGTCCCCCCAAAGCCATGCACAACCTTTACGCAGGAGCATGTGTAACGGCTCCAACAATGTGCTTAAGTTCAGCAGAAAGTTCCCAAAATAGTTCAAAAGTCCCAGGAATGATCACAACTCCAACGTTTTGCCCGGCCTGGGCACTCGGTGGATCGCCTCCATTTTTGATTCATTAGGCCAGATCCCGTCTGCGGCAACCCTTCTGCCCAAAAACTCGACCTCTGGGGCCAAAAATACACACTTGGCCTTTTTCAGCCACAAGCCTACCCGGTCCAGTCGGCGTAGCACCTCCCCCAGGTTGTGGAGGTGTTCCTCGGTGTCTCGACCCATTATAAGAATGTCGTCTTGGAATAATATTGTTCCGAGGATTGATTTAAGCAAGCTTTCCATGTTTCTCTGAAAGATAGCTGCCGCCGAACGAATGCCAAACGGACACCTGTTGTAGATAAATAATCCCTTGTGCGTCATGATGGTGGTCAGAAGCTTGGATTCTTCAGCCAGTTCCTGAGTCATGTAGGCCGAAGTGAGGTCCAGCTTCGTGAACAGCTTGCCACCTGCCAGCGTGGCAAAAAGTTCCTCCGCTCTCGGGAGCGGGTATTGGTCTTGCAGCGACACTCGGTTGATGGTGGCTTTGTAGTCACCACAAATCCTGACCGAACCATCTGCTTTAAGGATAGGAACGATGGGACTTGCTCAGTCGCTGAATTCAACGGCCAAAATTATGCTCTCTCTGAGCAGCCTGTCCAATTCACTTTCAATTTTCTCACGCATCACATTCGGCACCATTCTGGTGTTGCACTGGTCTGGCATCCGGAGTGATGCATATCACTACTTTAGTGCCGTTGAACGTTCCGACACCGGGTTGAAATAGTTACCCGAATTTTTGTAGGTCCTGTGAGCATGAACTTCGCTCCACAGATGAAATGGCGTGCACATCCCCCCATTTCCAATTCATCTCGGCTAGCCAACTCCCCCAAAAAGCGCAGGGCCATTTCCTGGGATGATCCAGAGTGGCAGCCGATGCTGTGATCCATTATGTATTACCACCAAGTTTGCACTGCCTAGCACTGGGATGATCTCTTTGGTGTACGTCCATAACTGCGTGTCAATGCATTCCAGTTTGGACCTGCTAGCTCTGTGTGGCCATCGTCTCTCAAATTGTTGGGCGTTCATAAGTGACTGGCTAGCTCCCGTGTCCAGCTCCATGCGCACCGGCATGCCATTCAATAAAACTTTCATCATCATGGGTGGGCGTTTTAGTGTATGAGCTGTGGACGTCAGCCACATGAACCCGCTGAACTTCAGCATCCATGGCTTTTCCCCAGGCATCATCCTGCATTGCAGACCCCTCGTCTGGTTCCTCTGTCTCGCAGATTAGCCTCGCTACAGCCTTTCTGCACATCCTGGCCAAGTGTCCACTGACGTTACAAATTCTACAGATATATTACTGAAACCTGCCACTTTTCGCAGTATGTCTACCCCCGCATCTCCAGCATGAGCTGAGGTCGTTGTTAACAAAGGGACTGTTACCAGGCATTCCTCTCTGATTGCCAATTTGGTTGTTTCTAAGCACTCTGATGGTGGGTGTTAATGGTCCCATCTCGGGACACATTGTTCCTCGTGATGGCGTGAATTGCCGATCCCCTTTCCATTGTCCCTGTTGCGGGCCCACCCTAGAGTCTGTTGCTGCCTGGGCGGTTTCAAAATGCCCTTGCCTGCCTGCGGGGTCCCGAGCCGCGTTCACCATGTTAACTCCCTGGTCCATCGCCACGTTGAAACCAGAGCTGCGCACGTAAATTAGCTTGGTCTCCTCTTCCCCTGCCATGAAGATCTGAGCTATCAGCGCCGCCCTTTCTAAAGTCAAGTCCTTGGTCTCTCTGAGTTTCCTGAAAATCCCGGCATGATTAATGCCCTCAATGAAGAAATTCCTTAAAATCTCCCCCCTGCGGGCATCTGTGAACTTACAGAGACTGGCCAAGCGCCGCAGGTCCGCAACGAAGTCCGACATGTTTTGCACCCCCCCACCCCGCTGATGACGGTGTGTGTAGAACCGGTGCCAGGCCATGTGTACGCTACTCGCCGGTTTGAGATGCTCACTGATCAGCTGTCTGAGCTCTTCAAAGGACTTGTCCGCTGGCTTTTGGGGTGCGAGCAGGTCTTTCGTCAGCGCATAGGTCTGTGGTCTGCAGTTGGTCAGCCGCTGCCACTCCCAGCCAGTCCTTCATGACAAAGCTCTGCTGGAGTCTCTCCACGAAGTCGTCCCAGTCCTTACCCACACAGTAACGTTCCTCTGTGCTACCGGTGGCCATCCTCGTCGTTCGGTGATTCCCGTTTCTCGTCGTCAAATGTGGTGTCCCTGCACCTTACTACAAACTCACACGAGGCATGTACTGCAGACACAGTCACTCTGTGACCTTAACCTTTATTCCCAGGACCAAGGAGTGCTGACCCTGGGTGGGACCTCCCCTTTTATACCTGGAAACCCAGGTGAGGAGTGTCTCCCACAAGCTCACCCCCTGTGGTCAGGGTGTGCATTTCTAGGGTATAAGTACAGTGTACAGGAGTTGCATGAAGGTTACAGTTACATGAAGATTACCGTTGCATGATGGTTACATACATGACAGGGTAGGCCATTTAGGACTGAGATGAGGAGAAACGTCTTCACTCAGAGAGTTGTTAACCTGTGGAATTCCCTACCGCAGAGAGTTGTTGATGCCAGTTCATTGGATATATTCAAGAGGGAGTTAGATATGGCCATTACGGCTAAAGAGATTAAGGGGTATGGAGAGAAAGCAGGAAAGGGGTACTGAGGTGAATGATCAGCCATGATCTTATTGAATGGTGGTGCAGGCTCGAGGGGCCGAATGGTCTACTCCTGCACCTATTTTCTATGTTTCTATGTTTCTAAAACCTGGTCGCAAACCTGCCGAAAATCCGGTCCTAGGTGTGGTTTCACCAGGGCTCTATATAATTGCAGTAAGACAGCTTGGGTCCGAAATTCAGCTCCCAAAAAAGGCCAGTTACCGCCGGAAAGTGGTGGCCAGGCAACGGAGTCGAGCGGTCGCCGACTTCCGGTCCAATGGCCATCGCCAGCAAAATTGAGCTCGGCCATTTTTGCAGCAGTGCTCACTTCTGCCCCGCTCCCCCCACGTCTGCCGCAGTATTGTGGATGTGGCTGTGATGACACAATCACAATGCGCATCGCTGCCTCTCCGCCCCGGAAACTATATTGAGAATTAAAAAAACAACCTACTTCCTGACGGTGCCCCCGATAGCTTTTTGTGTCGGAGCACTGTGCCGGGCTGCTCAAGACCACCAGCGGAGGCAAAAGGAGTTTTGGTGGAATCTGGATTTTTGTTCACTTAAATTTTGCAGAGTTGTAAAAAATTGTTGGGAGTTCCAAAAACTTTTGCGGACTTGTGAGAACTTTTTCGGACTTTTGAAAATGTTATCACTCGCCATGATTACTAGTGGCCTGGAGCCCTCATTCTGTACTGCACAGAGGCCTCATCGTGAGAGTTGAACCTGCAGATGCAATGGGCTCAATGTTAGCAGGGGAACGCTTTGTCCACATTGTGCGAGACAGGGAGGCACGCAGGAGAAGGCGGCGCCTTCACCAACGGGTCCAGAGGCAGCACGCAAGGGAGGCAGCACACATGGCTGGCCAACATAGAAAAGGGTTTGGAGATGGCCGCAGACCTCAAGGCAGAGAGGTTGGCCAGGAAGGAGCTGGCGTCAGGGGGAGGGTCAGGTACACTGACCCCCCCGTATCAGATGGTGGGCGAGTGTCATGTATGTACATGCTGTTTGTAGCCACTAGATGGCGTAATTGTTGGAGGCCACTGAGCAGCACGCACATGGTGCTGCTCAGGTATAAAAGGCCAGCCATTTTGTGAGTCAGACACTTTGGGCCTAAATAAAGCAGAGCCAAGATTGTACCTTGCTTAGTTAAACAATACTCAGTTTGAACCTTTATTGCATACATAACATTTGGCGATGAGAATACAAGAACCTTTGTTTGCAAAATGAGCACGCTTGGATTTTTGGAGCGATTCATGGAGGGAGAAGATTGGGCCGACTTTGTGAGCCGTTTGAACCAGTACTTCATGGCCAACAAAATGAAGGGGGTCGACGATGTAGATCGGCGCGGGCCATGTTCCTCACTGTGTGCGGTTCAAAGATCTACGGTCTGATAAAGAATCTACTCATGGCTAGTGATCCAACAGAGAAAACGTACGAGGGGTTGTGTACATTGGTACGGGAGCACCTCAAGCCAGACGACGGCATCATCATCTCAAGATACAGGTTTTATACACACGTTCGATCGGAGGGCCAGAGCGCGGCAGAATTCGTTGCTGACCTGAGACATCTAGCGGGACCGTGCAAGTTCGGGACGGTGTTGGCAGACTTGCTGTGGGACTTCTTTGTTATCGATATCAACCACGAGGTGATCCTGCGCAAACTTCTGGTGGTGGAGGAGTTGGATTTAAAAAGGGCCATCCAGATCGCTCAATGACGACGGACAGGAGTCTAAAGCAAATATCGGTGAAGAACCGAACCTCGGCAAGTACTGTAAATGCGATTTATTCGGTGCTCGGCAGAGCAGCACCTGGCAGGGCCTATCCGGCTGCGTTCACGAAACCTGTGGCTGCCCAAAGTCCGCCAGCGGGAATGTATCCGACTTCTTCTTGTTGGTGGGGGAAATCATCGGCACCAGCAGTGCCGATTTAAGCAATATAGTTGTAAAGGCTGTTTGAGAGTGGGGCATCTCCAGCGCAAGTGTCCGCAGATGAGCAAGCGAGCTGTGACACACCACGTGGAGGATGAGAGTCAGACTAGCGCGGATCCGGATACGCAATCCGAGATGCCAGAGGAGGAAGTGTATGGATTGCGCTCCTTCATAACCAAGAGTAAACCAATTTTGATTAATGTGAAGTTTAACGGGATACCGATATCGATGGAACTGGGGGCGAGTCAATCCATCATGAACGAGAGGTCATTTAATAAGCTGTGGGATACTAAGATTGTGAGGCCCAGGCTGAGCCCTGTTAACGCCAAGCTGCGCACGTACACCAAAGAACTGATAAAAGTGATTGGCAGTGCACAAATTAATGTGTCATACAACGGTGTGGTTCACGAGTTACCGCTATGGATTGGTTCAGGCAATGGCCCAACGCTGCTCAGCAGGAGCTGGTTGGAGAAAATCAGATGTGACTGGAATGACATAAAGGCGTTGTCATCAGAGGAATATACATGTGCCCAAGTATTGAGCAAGTTCCCCTCACTGTTCGAACCGTGTATCAGCAACTTCAGGGGAGCCAAGGTGCAGATCCACGTGGACTCAGATGCAAGGCCCATCCATCATAAAGCTCGGGCAGTGCTGTATATGATGAGGGAGAAGGTCGAAATTGAACTGGACAGACTCCAGTGAAGGAATCATATCACCAGTGGAATTTAATGAATGGGCCAGCTCCATTGTTCCTGTGCTGAAAAGTGATGGCACAGTCAGAATCTGTGGAGACTACAAGGCTACGATCAACAGGGTATTGAAACAAGATCAGTACCCGTTACTGAAGACTGATGACTTGTTTGCGATGCTGTCGGAGAGAAGTCGGTCACAAAACTGGACTTGACGTCGGCCGAAATGACGCACAAGTTGGTCGAGACGTCGAAGAGACTTACGTGCATTAACACGCACAAAGGACTGTTTATTTACCAGGGGTGGCCTTTCAGAATTTGCTCGGCTGCAGCAATATTCCAGAGAAATATGGAGAGTCTACTGAAGTCCGTTTCCAGAACCGTCTGTTCCAAGATGATATCCTGATCACCGGTCGTGACTCCAAGGAACATCTGAACAACCTGGAAGAGGTTCTACTGCGTTTGGACAGAGTGGGACTCACTGAAATGCTCGAATTGCGTCTTCATGGCACCGGAGGTCGAATTCCTCGGGAGGAAAATCGCCGCTGATGGCATCAGACCTACTGACGTGAAAACCAAGGCCATCAAGAATGCACCCAAGCCGCAGAATGTGACGGAGCAGCTTTCGTTCCTGGGTCTACTCAACTACTTTGGTAACTTGCTATTGAGAAAAGGCAACAACTGGGCGTGGGACGCAGAGGGATGGAGTACAAAAACAGGGAGGTCCTGCTGCAACTGTATAGGGTATTGGTGAGGCCGCACCTGGAGTACTGCGTGCAGTTTTGGTCACCTTTGTTAAGGAAGGATATATTAGCTTTGGAGGGGGTACAGAGACGATTCACTAGGCTGATTCCAGAGATGAGGGGGTTACCTTATGATGACAGATTGAGTAGACTGGGTCTTTACTCGTTGGAGTTCAGAAGGATGAGGGGTGATCTTATAGAAACATTTAAAATAATGAAAGGGGTAGACAAGATAGAGGCAGAGAGGTTGTTTCCACTGGTCGGGGAGACTAGAACTAGGGGGCACAGCTTCAAAATACGGGGGAGCTAATTTAGAACCGAGTTGAGAAGGAATTTCTTCTCCCAGAGGGTTGTGAATCTGTGGAATTCTCTGCCCACGGAAGCAGTTGAGGCTAGCTTATTGAATGTATTCAAATCACAGATAGATAGATTTTTAACCAATAAGGGAATTAAGGGTTACGGGGAGCGGGCGGGTAAGTGGAGCTGAGTCCACGGCCAGATCAGCCATGATCTTGTTGAATGGCGGAGCAGGCTCGAGGAGCTAGATGGCCTACTCCAGTTCCTAATTCTTATGTTCTTATGTTATTGCAAGACAGAGCTTTCGAGAAAGCTACCAATCTGCTTTTCTCGAACAAGCTGCTGGTACATTATGACCCATGTAAACGTTTAGTTTTGGCCTGTCATATGGAATTGGTTGCATACTCCAACAAGCCAATGAGTCAGGGAAACTTCAACCTGTCGTGTATGCATCCAAAGGTTTGTCGAAAGCAGAAAGAGCCTACAGCATGATAGAAAAAGAAGCTTTAGTGTGTGTGGACGGTGTTAAAAAGATGCTTCAATACCTGTCGGTCTGAGGTTCGAATTAGAGACTGGTCACAAGCCGTTCATTTCATTGTTTTCCAAGAGCAAAGATATCAATACCAATGCTTCATCACACATCCAAAGGTGGGCAGTAACATTATCTGCCTATGATTACATCATTCGCCATAGACCTGGCACAGAGAATTGTGCTGATGCTTTGAGTCAGTTGCCATTGCCCACACTGGAGGTGGAAACGCCACAACCGGCGGAGCTAATGTTAATCATGGATGCTTTTGAGAGTGAAGGAACCCCTGTCATGGCTCAACAAGTTAAGACCTGGACCAGCCAGGACTCGATTTTATCGGTGGTAAAGGGTTGCATCCTCAAAGGGAATTGGTCTGCCATACCTAAACAAATGTGCAAAGAGGCCAAACCATACATTCGTCACAAGGACGAACTGTCCATTCAAGCAGATTGCATATTGTGGGGCAATCGCGTTGTAATGCCCAAGCAAGGGAGAGAGAAGTTCGGATGTGAGTTACACAGCACACATCCTGGTATAGTGATGATGAAGGCCATCGCCAGATCCCATGTATGGTGGCCAGGAATTGATTCTGAGCTGGAAGCATGCATGCATCAGTGCAACACTTGCATGCAGCTCAGCAAAGCACCAGCGGAATCGCCACTGAGTCTGTGGTTGTGACCATCCAAACCTTGGTCCAGGATCCATGTTGATTTTGCAGGTCCCTTCCTGGGCAAGATGTTTTTAGTGGTGGTGGATGCTTAGTCGAAGTGGATAGAATGCATAATTATGTCATCCAGCACGTCCACGGCAACCATAGAGAATCTCAATGTCATGTTCGCGACACATGGTCTGCCTGACATAGTGGTGAGCGACAATGGATCGTGCTTCACCAGTCAGGAGTTTGTAAAACTCAATGGCATAAAACATGTAAAGTCAGCACCGTTCAAGCCTGCATCCAACTGGCAAGCTGAATATGCATACAAATTACCAAGCAAAGCATGAAGAGAGTAACCCAAGGGTCACTGCATACTACTGAGTTACAGGACAAGATCCCACACACTCACAGGGGTATCGCCTGCTGAACTCATGATGAAAAGAGGTCTTAAGACCAAGCTATCTCTGGTACACCTGGATTGAAATAATCATGTTGAATACAGAAGACAAAGTCAACAAGGGTACCATAATTGCACAACTATGTCACACGAGATTTCTGTTAATGATCCTGTATATGTGTTGAATTATGATCTGTGTCCCAAATGGATCGGTGGTACAGACATTAGCCAAGGAGGGCAACAGAGTATTCGTTATTAAGCTCAAGGATGGGCAAACTTGCAGGAAACACATGGATCAGAAAAAGCTGAGGCGCACAGACGAGCCAGAACAGTCAGACGAAGAAACCATCGACTACCAATCAACCTACCAGCAGTCTTCAGAGGACTCAAGGGTCATCAGTGAACCCGGAATTTCCATCACGGACCTGTTCAATAAAAATGGACTTGCAATTCCTGACATGGCCACTGCCACTCCCAACAAGTCAGTCATCCAGCCATCAGCCACAACAGACTCCGCACAATCACCCATGGCTGGAATCGAACTGAGACGGTCAACCCGGGAGCACAAAGCACCGGAACATCGCATACACACATAGAAACATAGAAAATAGGTGCAGGAGTAGGCCATTCGGCCCTTCGAGCCTGCACCGCCATTCAATGAGTTCATGGCTGAACATGCAACTTCAGTACCCCATTCCTGCTTTCTCTCCATACCACTTGATCCTCCTAGTAGTAAGGACTACATCTAACTCCTTTTTGAATATATTTAGTGAATTGGCCTCAACAACTTTCTGTGGTAGAGAATTCCACAGGTTTACCACTCTCTGGGTGAAGAAGTTTCTCCTCATCTCAGTCCTAAATGGCTTACCCCTTTATCCTTAGACTGTGACCCCTGGTTCTGGACTTCCCCAACATTGGGAACATTCTTCCTGTATCTAACCTGTCTAAACCTGTCAGAATTTTAAATGTTTCTATGAGATCCCCTCTCATTCTTCTGAACTCCAGTGAATACAAGCCCAGTTGATCCAATCTTTCTTGATATGTCAGTCCCGCCATCCCGGGAATCAGTCTGGTGAACCTTTGCTGCACTCTCTCAATAGCAAGAATGTCCTTCCTCAAGTTAGGAGACCAAAACTGTACATAATACTCCAGGTGTGGCCTCACCAAGGCCCTGTACAACAGTAGTAACACCTCCCTGCCCTTGTACTCAAATCCCCTCGCTATGAAGGCCAACATGCCATTTGCTTTCTTAATCGCCTCCTGTATCTGCATGCCAACCTTCAATGACTGATGTACCATGACACCCAGGTCTCATTGCACCTCCCCTTTTCCTAATCTATCACCATTCAGATAATAGTCTGTCTCTCTGTTTTTACCACCAAAGTGGATAACCTCACATTTATCCACATTATACTTCATCTGCCATGCATTTGTCCACTCACCTAAGCTATCCAAGTCATTCTGCAGCCTCATAGCATCCTCCTCGCAGCTCACACTACAACCCAACTTAGTGTCATCCGCAAATTTGGAGATACTACATTTAATCCCCTCGTCTAAATCATTAATGTACAATGTAAACAGCTGGGGCCCCAGCACAGAACCTTGCGGTTCCCCACTAGTCACTGCCTGCCATTCTGAAAAGTACCCATTTACTCCTACTCTTTGCTTCCTGTCTGCCAACCAGTTCTCAATCCATGTCAGCACACTACCCCCAATCCCATGTGCTTTAACTTTGCACATTAATCTCTTGTGTGGGACCTTGTCGAAAGCCTTCTGAAAGTCCAAATACACCACACCAACTAGTTCCCCTTGTCCACTCTACTGGAAACATCCTCAAAAAATTCCAGAAGATTTGTCAAGCATGATTTCCCTTTCACAAATCCATGCTGACTTGGATCTATTATGTCACCTCTTTCCAAATGCGCTGCTATGACATCCTTAATAATTGATTCCATCATTTTACCCACTACCGATGTCAGGTAATTCCCTGTTTTCTCTCTCCCTCCTTTTTTAAAAAGTGGGGTTACATTGGCTACCCTCCACTCCATAGGAACTGATCCAGAGTCTATGGAATGTTGGAAAATGACTGTCAATGCATCCGCTATTTCCAAGGCCACCTCCTTAATTACTCTGGGATGCAGACCATCAGGCCCTGGGGATTTATCGGCCTTCAATCCCATCAATTTCCCCAACACAATTTCCCAACTAATAAGGATTTCCCTCAGTTCCTCCTTCTTACTAGACCCTCTGACCCCTTTTATAAGTGGGAAAGCGGGTTGTGTCGAGGACACAGAGAGGCTGCAAAGAGATTTGGATAGGTTAAGCGAATGGGTGAAGGTTTGGCAGATGGAATACAATGTCGGAAAGTGTGAGGTCATCCACCTTGGGAAAAAAAACAATAAAAGGGAATATTATTTGAATGGGGAGAAATTACAACATGCTGAGATGCAGAGGGACCTGGGGGTCCTTGTGCATGAATCCCAAAAAGTTAGTTTGCAGGTGCAGCAGGTAATCAGGAAGGCGAATGGAATGTTGGCCTTCATTGCGAGAGGGATGGAGTACAAAAGCAGGGAGGTCCTGCTGCAACTGTATAGGGTATTGGTAAGGCCGCACCTGGAGTACTGCGTGCAATTTTGGTCACCTTACTTAAGGAAGGATATACTGGCTTTGGAGGGGGTACAGAGACAATTCACTAGGCTGATTCCGGAGATGAGGGGGTTACCTTATGATGATAGATTGAGTAGACTGGGTCTTTACTCGTTGGAGTTCAGAAGGATGAGGGGTGATCTTATAGAAACATTTAAAATAATGAAAGGGATAGACAAGATAGAGGCAGAGAGGTTGTTTCCACTGGTAGGGGAGACTAGAACTAGGGGGCACAGCCTCAAAATACGGGGGAGCCAATTTAAAACCGAGTTGAGAAGGAATTTCTTCTCCCAGAGGGTTATGAATCTGTGGAATTCTCTGCCCAAGGAAGCAGTTGAGGCTAGCTCATTGAATGTATTCAAGTCACAGGTAGATAGATTTTTAACCAATAAGGGAATTAAGGGTTACGGGTAGAGGGCGGGTAAGTGGAGCTGAGTCCACGGCCAGATCAGCCATGATCTTATTGAATGGCGGAGCAAGCTCGAGGGGCTAGATGGCCTACTCCTGTTCCTAATTCTTATGTTCTTATGTTCTTATATCCGGAAGGTTGTTTGTGTCCTCCTTAGTGAATACCGAACCAAAGTACTTGTTCAATTGGTCTGCCATTTCTTTGTTCCCCGTTATGACTTCCCCTGATTCTGACTGCAGGGGACCTACGTTTGTCTTTAATAACCTTTTTCTCTTTACATATCTATAGAAGCTTTTGCAATCCATTTTAATGTTCCCTGCAAGCTTCCTCTCGTACTCTATTTTTCCTGCCCTAATCAAACCCTTTGTCCTCCTCTGCTGAGTTCTAAATTTCTCCCAGTCCCCGGGTTCGCTGCTATTTCTGGCCAATTAGTATGCCACTTCCTTGGCTTTAATACTATCCCTGACTTCCCTTGATAGACACGGTTGAGCCATCTTCCCTTTTTTATTTTTATGCCAGACAGGGATGTACAATTGTTGTAGTTCATCCATGCGGCCTCTAAATGTCTGCCATTGCCTATCCACTGTCAACCCCTTAAGTATCATTCGCCAATCTATCCAAACCCATTCATGCCTCATATCTTCAAAGTTACCCTTCTTTAAGTTGTGGACCATGGTCTCTGAATTAGCTGTTTCATTCTCCATCCTAATGTAGAATTCCACCATATTATGGTCACTCTTCCCCAAGGGGCCTCGCACATCGCGATTGCTAATTAATCCTCTCTCATTACACAACACCCAGTCTAAGATGGCCTCCCCCCTAGTTGGTTCCTCGACATATTGGTCCAGAAAACCATCCCTTATGCATTCCAGGAAATCCTCCTCCACTGTATTGTTTCCAGTTTGGTTAGCCCAATCTATATGCATATTAAAGTCACCCATGATAACTGCTGCACCTTTATTGCATGCACCCCTAATTTCCTGTTTGATGCCCTCCC